>NC_137976.1:41204287-41753651 GCF_963924665.1 Micromys minutus | reverse complement strand
ATCTGAAACTATAAGTCAAATATCTACTTGTTCATTTGACCGGATGTAGACAGAATCAATTCCGGTCATTTGCTACTAATTAATATGTGCTGAAATCATGTTCTAAGCACTCGAGTTCACAACCTTTTCATTCTACATGTCTAAGGACACGAGACTACAGACAGCCTTTAATTAAATTCTATGGACAAGTTCACCTTAGAGCTTCATGTGGTATGTGAAAAAGAATGGTTTTGATCACTAATGGAGCTGTGGAGAGAAGGCTTTTTGTTTGTTTGTTTGTTTGTCTTGGTGAAAAGTGCTTCTGGACTTCTTGTGCACCTTTAGAATATAGTGATACATAAGAATTGAATAACCATCAAATGATCATGTGAAGATGGGTAATGATAGTAGATACTTGTGCCAGGTCTCTGGCCCCAGATTGCTGAAATGTCTGCTCTTTGTACTTAGGAACCAAGCCACCCAGGCCTATTTATCCACGCTTTTTTGGAGAATGTTCAAGTTGGCCAGAAATGCTCTTATTAGATAGATTAGATACTGTAACTGAGGGAAATCTCGACCTACAGAGGCAAGAGTTCCCTTCAAATGTTGATGAGTTAAGAGAGCGTGACAACAGGGCAGGAGCAAAACGGCAGCTGTGGCCAAATTCTCCGAGCTGGAAGTTCCCTACCCAAAAATAAATAGTAAAGGAAAGATTAATAAAATGTTCCAAACTATACATGAACTGCTTTGAATTGATGAAAAAAGGCAAACCCTGTATTATCACAATGCACAACAATTTCTAAGTTAGCATTACTTTGTTAGTGAAGGCGCTGTGAAGCTGAGTTTTTAAGGAACACTGATTTCTAGTATTTAAACTCAGAATCTATTTAGTTGATTTGTAATAGTGAAGATTCTGGTCTGGTCTGCTCAGAGATCTGTGATTTTTTTTAAGAAACAAAAAGCTTCAGAAATATGTCAAATGCTTAGAAATACCTCATTAATAACTGTATAAATTCTCACCTATAAAACAGTTGGAATAGCCTAAACATTAGCTTAAAAGCACCAATCTACACACCACATGGACAGAGGACAGACCATGAGGCTTCGCCCCACCCAAAGAACTGCAAACATCCAAGGAATGCTGAGAGCAGGAGAAATAGTCTTCCCCAGGGACAGCATATTAACTGATTATCAATTACCAATTGCTCAGTCCCGAAAACACACACATATGCCTGCGCGCGTGCGCATGCGTGTGTGTGTGTGTGTGTGTGTGTGTGTGTCTGTGTGTGTGTGTAACGTCATACAGATTGAATAGCTTATATTTAGAAATATATATGCATATATGCATTCACATGTAACTACAGTTAAGGAGGAGTAAAGAGGTCATGAGTTTGGCGGGGAGTAAGGAGTGGGTACTAGAAGGTTTGGAAAGAGGAAAGAAAAGGAAAAAATGGTCATTAGATTATAATCTCAAAAGTAAAAGAAGTAATAAAGGAAAAAGATTGGAGGTAGAAATGATAATGAACCATTTCCTGAACAGACAGAAGATTATCACCCATGTGCTCAGATGAAAAATATGATGAGTAATATTGTTGATTTTATAAGATCTATAATAAATAACCTAGACAGACAAGCCTCCAGGCGAAACTGTGAAGGCTCAGTTTGGGTTAGGTCAGCATCTGAGGATGCTTGTCAGAGACTATCTAAAACTGGGTTAATTAAGGGTATAAGAAGCATCTTCCACTTATTAATATACTGATTTTAATGTTTCTAGCTGATCTATAATTGCATCACTCTCCTCTCTTCCTTCTCTCACGTTCCACCCATCTGTCTTCCCCAGAGCCCCTCCAATGTCTTTCCACCACTTCCAAACTGAGGGTGCTGGAGTGAGGATGAAGGACGCAGTGAGCTATGAAATAGCATTGCTCACTCCATGCTTCCCGCCTATGACTGATTAGCTGCCTCAAGTACCTGCAATCAAGATTTGCTCAGCACGTTGTGAGCTAAAACAAACCCTTGGGTCCTTAAATTGTTTGTTGTGAAGATGTTTTTTTATCCCAGAAGTAGGAACACTAACTGAGAATAATACAGTCCTTCTTTGTAGGCGAAGCAAAAACTGAAGGATGATACACTCAGACACATAGATGTAAAACCACCCAGTGTCTTAGTCAGAGCCTGCCATTCCTTTGGTCCTTACCAGTCTGCCCTCCCCTTTCCACATTTCCCTGTTTCCTACATAGCTGCATTGTGGTCATGTCCTGTACCATTTGCTCACGAGGCAACTCAGCCACATCGGATCCTCAGATTTCCCTGCATCCAGGCCCTCGCTCCTTGGAATGTCCGGGAGAAGAAAGTCCTGTAGCAGTTTTGCCTGGTGATTCGGTGAAAGTCCATTTCTGCTCAGAACGTTTCTGACAACTCAGAGGTGCTTCTCTTCTTGGAAACCATACCGCTGCGTATGCCAAATTTTGAAACCACTATGTCTTTCTTTGCCACGGCCTCTTTTAACAGTGCTCATTAGCAGTTTAAACCAGCCTCCTTTACTTTGGAAAAATCGTCCTTAATTCTTCTACTAGGTGACTGTTTTCTCATTTCATTCACAATCAACGACTCTAAACATCTGTGAAATTATTTCATCTATAACATCCTTTGGTGGCAGAAACAGAACTATTCCTCAAAGACTGCAAACTATATACCAAACAACATTCATAAATGGTAACATGGTTTCCTCCCACAGACAATGAACTTTTAGACATTTCCAGTGTTACCCATGAACTTCCTGAGCCTACAGTTGTGAATATAAAAAGAATCCTTACATGAGACTCCCATTCACTCAGAAAGTGAAGTTGAGTCTTAGAAAACCCATTACTCCCTAAATGATGAGACATTTTGACAGTAACAATACACATTACCTCCAAAAGTGTAAAATATTTCCTATTTTTCTAAAGACATACATATATCAAAAAGTCATGTTGGTTTCTAATGTGCCTAGACAGAAAGTATAAAGAAATTGTGTGACTCCTCCTCATTCAAAGACACTTAACAAGTTTTTGATGAATTATCCTGTCTTAAGATAACAAAAGCCCTCTCTTTACGTGTCTATAGAAATTTCAGCTTTCTGAAATTTCTCACAGATTTTCTCTTAGAAATAAAGTCTATACACAGAGAGTGTCCCTGTTTTGAAATCAAGATCATAATAATTCTAAAACACAAGCATTAATATTTTCAACATTGCTTCACTATGCTGCCTTCAGGAGTCAAATATCCCTATGGCTAGTTCCATTGAAACTCTTGATAAAAAAGAATGAGGTAGTTTATGAGTATTTTCAAATTTTACTGGCAAAGAAAAACATATTCGAGTATCTATGTGCAGTGTGGCGCCTGCTCCATGCACTCTGGAGCACTGCTGTGGTGGTTGGAAGAACAGGTCAATGAGAGCAACATAGTTCACAGGCAATAATGGGGGGAGGAGCTGCGACCTTGTAGACGAATTCCTGTGTGTGCTTATGGTGAATAAAAATATTGTTCTTAAACAGGATTTTCTCAAAAGGGATACAAAGTTCTAAGTTGTCACTCAGCAAAGTAATGTCATCTGCAAACCCTGAGAGCCTATGTCATCACTGATGACTAAATGGCCTCTGGAAAAATCAGTTTAGTAATAAAATAAAACAAACAAATAAAACTTCTGAGTAGTGTTGCTTCCCCCGAATCCACAGCCTCTGCACTCTAGGTGAATGGCTGTGACACATCCACTGTGAAAATAAAGAAGACATGTCCAGCATTCTATCCAGAAATAAACAAAAGATTTTCAAAAGCAAACACACATTTCAACTTCTAAGAAGAGTCTTTTAGCTTACCCTTGCCATGAACAATTCCCTTTTACCTTACAAACCTCATATCCACATTTCTAGAAATTATAAACTAATTAACTGTAATGTTTTATACTACATAAAAGTACCTTCATAAAGGTTCACAAACTTACTCATCAAAAATTAGATTTTGGATGTCTTAGAACCTGAAAGGACTGTATGTTTTTAGCATACAGAAGAAAGCTTATGGGGCACAGAAATAGACAGATTAGGTAGCAAATACACGAAGATAAAAATTCCATCAGAGCAAGCAATAAAATAAACGCAGGAGAGTCGGCAACAGAGAGAAAACCACACTAATGGCTGCAGCCTGAGATAATGTTGTGCTGACACAGTAGAAACAGGGCTGCGGGAGGTGAAATATGACTAAAATCCAGGAGCTGGAATTCCTTTTGGGTATACATTTTTAAATCAAAGTATTAAGTGGATATTGATTTTTTTACCCCTTTTTATGATTGAAGTATAGTTTTCAAAGGTATGCATTAAAAAAAGTCTAAGTTGTATTATGTTTGTTATAACATCAGTTTATAAAGGGGTCGTTTTGAAAAATAATATTCAGGACGTTCACACTGACACTTTATTTTTCTTGTACATATGGATCTGATCTTTCTTGATTTTCAAGTTCAACTGAAAGAGTGCACAGCTTTTATTCTGTGTGTCTTGGAAACCTGCCTGGAGAATAGATGGGAAACTTACGCTGGCTGCAGCAGCTTTTGAATGGAATGCTGTAAACTTTGCAAGTCCGTATTTTATACTAAGTTGCCTAAACTCTCCAGCTCTTGGCATGACTTTCAACCACTTGATCATATTTTAAAAGTAATACTAGGTTTAAGATATCAGCACAGATGTTTTGCTAGCTTTGTATTTTGCGCACTACTGTGCCATATAAAATGCTTGGATCAAGTTTCTCCAAGTACTACTAACTCACATTCATGGCTCAGCTTAGCAACTGCATGCTAAACGAATTATGATGTGCACTCTGGATTATGTATCCATTGTCCTTTGATTATATAATACATTTGACTGTAACCCAGAATGCTGGATTTCAAAAATATGTTACAAGCATTTGATATAGTTGAAAGGTGTGCACGTAGCTACTATTTATTTCTCTGTAAAATGAAATGTAGATGATAAATATTCAAGGGAGTGTCTTCATGTATGCCAATACTGATTTTTCTAAAATCTGATTTTTTCTTTTATCTATGTCTTGTCTTTCTAAATATCCATGTGCTTTCCTATACAAATGTATATGAGATGGAAGGATGTGAATTATTAAAATATTACTGAGTGGATTTTAATATGTTCTGATGAGCACCCAATCAATGGCAGCAGAAGATAGAATATGTATTTGGCTGCTCCTACTTTTACATAATTTATGTAAAACATAGCATTGATTTATTCTTATCTGCCTTCAGAATGTTGGTCACAAATATTTCACATGGGACAGATATCCATTTATAGTTCATTTCTTCAGGACTCCAGAATTTCTCAAGTAACTCAATATCTTTCTAGAATATGTTAAAGATGGTGTGTGTGGCTGATCATGTTCCCAAGTTGGAATAAAGTGAGAACCAATCACTGTCTCCATGTAAGAGAAAGCATGTAGAATCAATCTGGCGTCTACCTCGAAGCTTGAATCAGCGCTGGGCACATAGCATATATTTAATAAATATTTTCTAAGTAAGCATGCGGTATATCTTTTTGATTGGAGTTAGATGGGAGATTGGAGGAGGCTACCTAGTGCCCTGCAGTAGAGTAGAAAGTTTCCAGGCCACTCTTCTGCTCGGGGAAATCCATTTGTGCTCTGACTACCTTATCATTGCTATCATTTCTTTGTTTATTGCAACTGATACCAGCCTGGCCTTCATGCTTCAGGGAAACCTACATGGAACTTGGGCTAAACCTCTGCCAACACTGATTGCCTCTCTCATCCTGCACAGATAAAAGTCCATCCATTGACTTTCATTTCACTTCATTTGGAGTCAAATCTCATGATGGCTTATATGAATTACTTAATATTTTGTAATTTTTTTCAACACTCCAACCCAGTGGCTTTATCAGCCTTCAAAAAAAAATTCATACTAAAATGTACATTTTATTTTATATTTGTACAATTGTAACAATCAATTGAAATATTCATATAAGAGTTTTTTACAATAGTATTTTTGTATTTTTCCTAAAAAACAACAGTAACGACAACACCCCAAGGTTAAGAATCAAGAGGCATCTGATCTTATTTGTCAACTGAATGGTTGCTGTAGTATTTATCTGGAGACTTTCTATCTTTTGACATCTGCCTTCCTTCACTTATTTATGTTATCCTCTTGCACTTTGTATTGATGTGTGATTTAATCATTCATAACACATTATACTAATGTACCAATCTCAGCATATACATGTACGTCCCTCAAGACTCAGCTATAGCATTCTTGGCCATATACCCAACAGACCATCCATCCGTGCTACCACAAGAACACTTGTAAAGCCCTGTTTATTGAGGCTTTATTAATACGAACCACAACCTGTAAAAATTCTAGATATTACTGTAAAAATTCTAGATATCCCTATAAAAAGAAGTATTATTCAGCTGTTAGAAAAATGACATCATGAAATTTTCAGGCAAATGGAGAGAACTAGAAACACAACATCCTGAGTGAGGTGATACAAACTCAGAAAGACAAATGTGGCATGTGTTCATGTATGAGTGGATACCAGCTGTTAAGTAAATGATAACCAAGCTAAAATCCTTAGATCCAGAGAGGTTAGGTAAAGAGGAAGGCTCTTAGGAATCATCTAGGAATCTCCCTGGGGAGCAGAAATAGAATAGGTGTGGGTAGACTGTGGTGGGTGGGGATGGAACTGAGAAAGAACAGGAGGAGGGAGGTGGATGGAGATAGTGCCTGGAGAGTAAGATGGAATGGGGGTGGTTTAAGCACTATTTGGGTTGCAGTGTGATAACCTAGTGCTTTGGAAACTTGCTGGAGTCTCTGGAAGTGATTTTCATAAGGATTATTTATAAGAGGGAATGCAGTATATCAACTCTCAATCTCATAGCCAGGCAAGGCTTTTAGTGAATAGACTAGGTTGCATTTAATTGAGTTCCAAGGGGGTCTCATGAAAATCCCCCAAATAATCCAAGCTGAGGATAAGAACGAAGGTTGTCCTATACAAACTGACAATGAGGTCCAGGTATGTAGCAGTGGGGAATGGGGAACTGGGATTAGCCACCAGCAAGTCACAGATGACAAACAAATAAGAGGTTGCCAGGGCCTAACAGAGATGACTTTAGCTGAAATACCCAACCAAGGGGGAGGAAGAACTTGTAGAGACATTACGCAGATGTTAGGCATGGCCCCAGGTTGAGGGATGCGACCACAAATCAACTCTAAAATTTTGACCCAGAGTTGTTATTGTTTAAAGGAAATACATGGACAAAGAGTGGAGCAGAGGCTGAAGGAAAGGGCATCCAGACTGTCGCACCTGGGTATTGACCCCATATACAGACACCAAACCCAGGCATTATTGCTGATGCCAAGAAGTGCTTGCTGGAGCTGGACAGATGGCTCAGTGGTTAAGAGATCTTGAGTTCAAATGCCAGAAACCACATGGTGGCTCACAACCATCTGTAATAAGATCTGATGCCCTGTTCTGGTGTGTCTGGTGACAGCTACAGTGTACTTATATACATAAATAAATAACTCTTAAAATAAAAATAAGTGCTTGCTAACAGGAGTCTGATATAGCTGTTTCCTGGGAGGCTTGGTCAGAGCCTTACCAAAGATACAGATAACCATCAGAATGAGCAGGGGGACCCCAATGGAGGAGTTAGTGGTAGGACTGAAGGAACTGAATGGGGTTTGCAATTACATAGGAAGAACAAAGATATCAACCAACCAGAACCCCAGAGCTTTCAGGGACTAAACCACCAGTAAAATAGTACACATGGAGTGACCCATGGCTCCAGCTGCATATGCAGCAGAGGATGACTTTATCTGATATCAGTGGGACAGAAGACCCTTGATCTTGTGAAGGTTTGATGCTCCGATGTAGGGAAATGCTAGAATAGGAGGCAAGAGTGGGCCAGTGAGCACTGTCATAAAAGCAGGGGGAGGGGGTAGGATAGGGTTTTGCGGAGGGGAAATCGGGAAGGGGATAATATTTGAAATGTAAATATACAAAATATTCAATAAAAATGAAAGAAAATAAAAAAAGATTCACACAATGTACTGGACATGGTGAGGTCAAGCTGGTACCTACAAGGATCCTTATCCACTAAGTTCTAGTCTCTTTGGTTCAGGAAAATACTCTACAGGCTACCAAAGGGAGAAATACGGGGACACAGACCTAGCCACAAAACCTTTGGTTTGCAATTTGCCCTGCCTTAAAAATATAATAGGACAGTGGTGGCACAGAACTTGTGAAAGTAGCATGTCTGATGTGACTCAAAGTCCATTCCATAAGAAGGAGCCCATACCTGACACTGTTTAGCCAAGAACAAGAGACCAAGGGTAAAACCAAAAATCTTAGGAAAAAAAAACACATCAATAAAATGTCTCCTAATGATCTTCTGCTGCACTCATAGGCCAGTGCCTGACTCAGTCATTATCAGAGAGAATTCCTTTGGCATATGGAACCACTTCCTGAGATCAACAGCCAGAAATTGCACAGAGAGGAGGGATTGGAAGATTCTATCATATCCCCCCTCGAGTCCTTCCCCTATGTGCTCAGTGGAAGAGGAGGAAGAAAGGTTGCTAGGGTCAGAGAGTATGGAGGAAAACAGGGTCTTCTGAATCAACTAAACAAGGCGCACATTGTCTCCCAGAGACTGAAGCAGCAGGTATTAGGGCAGCTACGGGTCTACACCAGGCCCTATGTGTATATATTATAGATATCAGTTTAGTCAATTTTTTTATGACTCCTGACTATGAGAACAGTGAGTCTCTAAAACTTTTCTTCCCATTCAGTTGCTGTGTCCAATTTTTGTAGGAAGTTCTTTGCTTCATTTTACTCTATTTTTATACTGTCATGTCTGACTATTATCTCGTAGAAATCTGCTCTTTTCTAATGAGACTAAAGAATGTGGACAGGAGGGGAGGGGAGATAGCAAGAAACTGGGTGGAGTAGAGGGAAGGGTAACTATAATCTGGATATAATGTGTGAAAAAAGGATCTATTCTTTATATAATAATAAATCTTAATAAAAATACACATCTATGTGTACACACAGCATGCAAACACAAACACCTGCCCACACACAAATACATGCACAAACACGCATGCATCCACATTCCAAATATATTATAGATCTTTGAACTGTACCTATATCTCTCCTAGGCATTTTCTATCTGAGAATAATAACATTTTTACACTGCTGACCCCCACTTCCCATATATCACCAAAATAGAATTCAAAGCACGTGGATGTTAAACTCTCTGCTCCTTGAATTTCTTTCTCTTTTGTTGGACAATCAGAAAGAAGAGAGCCACCTGATTCCTGTGTCTACATGTCTACACCTGTAAATTTCCCAGATTCGTCAAGTCCACTGTCAGTGAGAGGAGCTTCGAAGGGAAAGGGTGCTTGTTTTCTGTGTTCCCTTTCTATTGCCTCTGACCCCCAGAATCTGTACTTGATAAAATTGTGACACAGCTCCCAACCCCTGCAATAAGGATTATTGTCCTCAAATTTAACACAGATTCCCTATGAAGCTGTTGGTCTTTGACTCCAGATGCTGAAAACTATTGTGAATTTACAGTCGATAGTGAAAGTAATGCGCAGCCCAACTCACATCCACGAAGGCTGCGGGATGGCAGTTTGAAACATTTACAACATCTCAAGACAGTTGGGGAAGAGTTTTGGCACCAGCATGTCTGGCATGCAGCCCTCAAGACAAGATGCATTTTGACCTGTATTCTACTTGACTTTCTCGATTAGAGGCAGGACACACGAGAGAAACAGGAAATCTGTGCAGCCCTTTTAAAGCAATGTGGTAAATTATAAATTAATGAGGGTTTAGTATGGGAAGGGAATAGCATCTGTAGAGGAGCGGATTTCATAACGACCAAAGGGAAAAAGGTTTCCCTTAATAAAACATAACCTTTCTGCATGCCCAATCAATTCTCAATTAGTCCCAACATAGAGAGTGCCCACCTCTGTCTGTCAAAGTGATCTCAATTGACTGCTTCGCTCCCAGGTTGTTCTCAGTCTGTCTCCTCTTGCCAGGATGCTTCTTGAGTTGTGTTCTGAAGCATTTCTTGTGAACCTTCCCTCTATCAGAAAACCCATTAAAATATGCCTATGGCATTTCTGCCTTGCTTTCCTTTCTTGTCCAAGCCCAGTGATCAATTAGAGTACTATATAAGCCAGAGGAGAAGATCTAAGAAGAAAATTTTTCCTATGAAGTTAACCTATATTCTTTCTGTGTAGCTCTTAGCAATCATACAGCAATGTAGCAATGTAGACTTTTTTTTTTTTTTACTCTCAAACACAGTACTGGAGAATTTGTGATGTGCTTCTTAACACTCAATAATTACAAACTGAGTCCTTATTATGCATAGCACAGGGGAGGTAACTGTCTTTCCTGTAGCTTATGGTAGAATTGTCAGGTAAAGTGAAAGATAGTTTTACCACTGACCAACATTGTGGCTTGGATCATCATCTAAGCCTCTGATGTAAAGCAAGCAGTGATTCATTCAATAATCTCTTCAGTGGACATCATTAATTTCATATCTGCTGTTCATCACTGACTTAAGATGAGCAAGATGATACCCTGACCAGTCTCCTAGAAAACATACAACACCATTGTTTAATAGTATGTAAGGAGAGAAGGCATGTCAGGTTGAGCGATATTCTCTGAGAGGTGATATGATCCCCAGATAAAGAGACAGCAGTGCCATTTCAGCAGGGAAACGGAGCTTGCTGGATAGCTGAATGCAAAGACATGCGAAGACTCAGAATTTACTAATGTCTGAGGTCTGTGGACGGGTAATGCCGACTTTCTTGGATGCAGGAAAAACAAATCACCTCTAGTATCCACTTTATCATGTATTCATCAGAAGAACCTCAGGGACCAATGGCAGATAGTCCTTATTTAAACTGAGGGATTTTTAAAATAAGCTGTACTCTGCACATCCACTCTGCATTGGAAACTAAAATGCTGAGTACATAATTATCCAGAAAGCATACATGAAAGATGATAGATTAATCTCCCGAAGCAAAATCTGATCCCAAAATACAAAACCAAAACAACCAACTAAGGCAATCCTTATTTTTGGCATGCTTGGTGGCATCTTTTATATATGCACTTACTGGAATAGCATCTACCCTTGACCCACATAAGGGGACAAGACTTGTCTGACTCTTATAAAAACTTAGGTCAGTGATCTAGCCAATCTCATGGGTAAAATGCACGTTTTGTACTTAGTGTGTGACATAAAATTATCAGAGTTTAAAGAAATCTTACCTTATTATGTCCTAACTTAGCTTCTGTGTTGTGTTGAAATAGGTTCTTAGACTTGGTGATGATCTTCAATCCCTTCAAATAGACTGAAACCTTTAAGTTGGAGAATTTGGAAAAAGACACTGTGCAGGTTTACATAAAAGTATGCACACATGTCCTTGCTTGTGTATCTGTGCATATGTGTGTGTATATGTGTGTATTCATGCCTGTGTGTGTGTGTGTGTGTGTGTGTGTGTGTGTGTGAATGAATGCACACATCCATGCAACTGTATGTGTGTTAAAATTCAGTGGACAAAATGGTTATAAGTTAGTTCTAAGATATTTGTTTTCATCTTTACAATAAATACGTCTAGCAAGTTTCTTCCTCATTTTACTAGTATCCTTCCACTCATTCAAGTTAGATGTATTGGTTAACTGTGGTTTTCCTAAAATTTTTTTTTACCAAGTTTTGGAGATATATAAATAGGTGTCATTTAGCTGCTGTCATTAAAATTCCAAAATGACTCAACTAATGTTCCTGGTGTGAGACATGAGCGTGATGAAACTGACATGACTCAGTTGATCCGGTGGAGGAGAAGCTCCTGACATCATCTTTCAGGAATGCACTGGGAATTTCCAAGTGAGTGGTGGGACTGGGAAGCAATCCAGGAGGAGTGGACAGCATGAGTGTGACAAGATGTGAGGGCACAGAAGGGGCACCAGTCTGCCTTTATTGCCTTTGAATACAAACGTTTGCAGCCCACCATACCACGCTATTTATTGGGCTGCTGGTTATATGTGCCTTTATCCTTCATATCTTATCACATATCCTATCCCACATATCCCATTCCACCCCATCATCTATACCACACAGATCTTATCAGTTATACTGAACAGACTTATGTTTCCCATAGGACCACAGGGAAGACAGAGAAAGGAGTCCAGGAAACTTGTGCACATTAGCCTGATAGTTTTGATAGCGCTTATTCAAGTTTGAATAAACAATCATTATAAACTTGTGATAAGAGCATCAGAAGTGAACTGTGTGTGAAAGGAAGATTGTTCCTATTACATTAAAATTATTTTTCAAGTTCACTTTAGTTAATAACACCATAGTGACAGTTTGTATCTTGTTGACAATTTGTAACACTGTAAGCCATTCCACTCCATGTATATACATGTTTGTTTGTAATTTGACAATTTCTGCGCTGGATTTTCATATTTTATGCTATTATCTCTAATAACTATTCCTTTATATAAATAAAACTTCAGAAAAATCTCATATACAATTATAAGGCTCATAAATAACACTGTACACTGAGTTATGTGCACACACACATCATCCCTTTGTGTTTCTGTTGTTGTGGACTTTGGCCTTTATTCTAATAGCTGAATGTAACAGCATTAAACCAGGATATCAGGAGCTAATAAAGCTGTGATTTAAATTTAGGGTGTCATAGGTGGCCATTTCCCATTCATATAACCTACAAGGAGCTAAGCATTCATAGAACTTGTTCGGGAAACAATGCTGGCATTAGAGGCAGGTTAAATGGTTCCCAGAAGGCAATAAACGCACAGACCAAAGGTTTCTTCTGAGACATGGGTTTGTATCACACGCCACTCGCTAATGAGTGCAGGGTCAGAAACTGGTCTCTGTTCAATCAGTGGTAGGTTTTAAATTTCTCATCTGGAAAATCAGGAGAAAACACCCTGCTTAATAAAAAGTTGTATGCCGCCTTGAGGTATCCAAGCAGAGCCAACATTCTCTCGCCTCTTTGTCTCTTCTATTTCTCATTAGTTTCAACCCATTAAAATTTTTTGACGAATGTAAATCCTATAAGGCTGATTGGTTTGATTAACCTGATAAAGAAAAAGGAAGCCAACTACTTATCAACCTTCACCTGACATTGACATAAAGTCTCTTTGTGGCACAGTTCCTAGGCTTTGTCATTTGAAGCAGGGAGAGAAACTGCTGAGAGGATGAATAGGGTTGCAGAGCAACAGATTAATTAAGCAGCACAGGAATGATATTGAAAGGCAACTGATTAATTGAACATTGAAGCCATCTAATCAAATAGCGGACACAATAAATATGTTTCTTCAGAGATAAATTATGCACTGATTAGCATATTCATTTATACACTTGAGTTAACTCCTTATGGGCTTTTAGTTCTGCCTGGCTGAAAATAGCCACCATTCATAGATTCTCTTTCAAGACATTCTAAACATGTCTGGAGAACATGCCTGTATACTTTTCCAGATTTGAACAGAACATTTCTTACATAGGCAAACATTCTGTTCTCAAACAGTTGAAGAAACCTTCCAAACTGATGCTCCTGAAGTCAAGCAGAGCATGGAAGACTAATCCAAATTGGGGAAGAAGCTACTTTATGTAGCATAAAATTTATTAAGAGACACATAGAGAGATAGGAAGTTAGACAGGTAGACACGGGGGCAGACAAATACAGGAAGATAGACAGACAGAAAGAGACACGAGCATACAGACACAGGCAGACAGACAGGCAGAGGTAGAGCAGCTACTGATGAACCTATCGGCACCAAGGAAGCAGGAAGATGGTAATGTGTACAAATATGTTTTGTAACCTGAACGATGGCCATTGGAAGTTTGTTCAATATAAGTTTGCAGTGAGAGAAGAAAGAACATCCTAAGTATGACGTTTCAGTAAACAGAGGTTAGATCTTAAATCTCAGGCCCTCCAAGAAGAAAGAAATCCAGAATCTAAATCAGTTTCCTCTCTGGAACTGTCTTCCCTCTCACCTAAACTGAAGCCTTCCCCCGTTTTAACAGGAGGCCATGGCCACAGCTGTGCCGCAGGATGAATAGCAAGAGCCTGCCCGCTGTGCGAGCGGGTGCTCATCATCAAAGGGGGTCTGTCACCCTCTTGTCCAGAGATGAATTCCCTGCCAGCTTGCAGAGGCATAACTTCTTGGGGGAAGGGCATAAAATCGCAGAGATAAGATATCTTTTCTTGTCCACCCCAGAGTCCCAGCAGCTTCGAGTCTTCATGTAGAATCTATACTGGAGTCTCTTCATTAAGTCTCTTATAGAAAGTCCAGCTTTAACTATGGGAGAGCTCTCTGGGAGACAGGGTCTGTGAATGCCTCTCAGCCACTGATGTCATGTGGAAAATGGGATGGAACCATGGTTACTCATCATTCTAAGCTGGAATTGACTAACAGGCCCATCACGTGTAGAGACAAGAAATAGCGCTGTCCGTGGGGAAGCATTTAAAAGATTAAGGGCTTAGGTCTGCTAGATATGGAAAAAAAAAAAAAAAGAAAAAAGAAAGGGACCTTTTAATTTACGTAGGAAGTTGTATTTTTCTGTTTGTTTAAAGGTCTTTCACAAAGGCATTATTAACCAGCCAGTGACACTTGGTTCCACTTCACATTATTGCTACTGTCACTTTAATAGTTCAGTCATTAGATTTCTTCTTGACACATTCACATATGTACATCTTTTTATAAATGTTTATCTTTAGGGTTTTATAAATGGTGTAAATATGGTAAAATCTACATGTAAAATTATACTAAATTGATCAAGGGAAGACAGGAAATAGAAATGAGATGATCTTATAACTTATATGTTTGTAATTGGGTTAGCTTCCAATAAACTTTAGATAACTAAAAACTATTTTTTTAAAAAAAAAAAAATCGAATAACATACTGTCAGACTAAAATCCTAACATCATTTCTTTGTTTTTAAGTTTTTGAGATTATGATATAATTGCATAAACTTACTCTTCCCGTTTTTGTCCCCAAATCCTAGCATGTATATCCACTCTACCCCCACTGTCTTTCAAATTCATATCCTCTTTTTCTTTAATTATTATTATTTTTTGTTCAGTTGGTTTGAACAGTTTTTCCCCTAATTACAAGAGTTTATAGCTTGAAAATATAGTTGTGGAAAACTAGAGGTGAGGATTTAAATACAGAACATCTAGTGTTTCTCTCATAGAGTTGACAAACCCCTCAGGTCATTAGAAAAAGAAGAACGATGGTAAGCTTGTATTCTTTGCCTTTCTTTTGTAATGTAAAGATAGCAGAAAGGAGTATTGCACCTTATATTGGCAAACACCAGCATTATTTGTTAGCAAAAGTGAAGAATTTTTCAAAACCAAGCTAAAGTTTTCAATTATATTAAAAAGGATCAGAGATATGAATGTAACTCTCCTTATAGGTGGTAACTTGTCTTCCCAAAGTACCGCCTTCAAACTTCTCTTCAAAAATGACTGTATTAAAATTGTGAACTACACTTCTGCACCAAAAGGAAAGTTTTTAAGGGATTGCCCTATTAGATAACCTTTGTGGGTTTAAGAGAAAATGTCTGTGCATGCTAGTGAATCAACATTCACAGGACCTGAATACTCAGAAGTACATGATGGCTGGATTCCATTGATGATCTCAGTGCAGTGTCTTCCATTTCTTCCATACTTATTACTCTTGAGCACATTATGATACAATCAGAGTGAGGATATGAGACGTAATCTTAGAGCCTATGGGCTTCTGTAGTAAGAGATATTCATTTAGATAAAAAGTGCATGCATTATATATCATTTAAATTTGCTATTGTTTCCTGTATGTACATGGGGTGTAGACATCACTAAACATTTACAGGATCATCAATAGGTATGTATGGGATGTCATTCAAGAAACATATTTGATGTTTCCAAATGAAAAGTAACTTCATATTTGTTGAGGGAATGCATGTTGACATCATAATTTATTATGATTTAAATCTGCACAATGGGTTGGTTACTTAGCTGGGGATTTCTTATCTTAATCAAGATATCAGAGTTAGGCGATAAAGAGCCCAGGACACAAGTGCTTTATAAAGGTATGTCTAAGGCTTAAATACATTACCAGGCATTTTAGTTTAATTGGAGACATATGTCTGTTTTTCAGATTCAAAGGATTTGGGGAGGAAGTAGGCGGGACAGGATGATTTTTGAGTTCTCCATCACCTTTTTGGTCAATATCTTTGCACATTTATAGAAGTAATCACTGTGCATTATAACAAATAGAGTGAATGCAAAAGGAAATACAACCCCTTCTATTTTGAAAACAAGTAAAAGAGAAGCTCTGAGCTATAGGGTGGGTGTTTCGTGCTATCCTGTCAAATCATTAAAAAGATCCTTTCAGAAACTAAAGATGATTTTGTTTGAAAGGTATCATGTGGGCACAGCACTGAGGCTGTGTTATGAAAATTACCCAGGTTTTCTTTATGGTCCACATCTGTTGGCATCCTGACAGCAGTCCTTAAACTTCAATGTGGATTGAAAGAAAGCTGGCGTAATGGGCAGATTTGATTTATCTCTTCAATACCATGAAAGCAAAAGTTTTGAATTTAGTTCAAAGAGTAAAAATTATAACGGGCCTGATTTGAGAGTAAGCTTGTCAGGGTGTGCATGTGCAAACCCATTGGAAGCCTGCCTTTGTCTTTGAAATAGCAAAGAGCTTTTGTAATGGAGTGGACCAATGCTTAAAACAGAAGCGTGTGTACCCCGGTATTGTAATCATTTCAAAAACAGGTCTACTTAGCAGGTGCCATTTTCTTTATTTAAAACATCTATTTTTAAAACTCCAGATAAACTTATTATTAATGAATAATTAGATCCTTTTGTAGACCTGTTATTGTTATTCAATATCTTTCAAATAGCTACATTTTCAGCCAATAATTCTCAATACTTTTCGGCTTTTAGGAAAATCACTTGAAGAGCCCCCTCCATTCAGACCTCTGTACACTGGAAAGACCTCTGTACTTGGTATACTGTTTTTCATCCAGTACAAGTGAAGTGCCAGGAAAAAGTCTTCTGGGATTTCAAAACTTGCTGAGGTACAAACACCGTTATAAAAAAATGCTTTCAGAACGGGCTTATCCTCGTGTGCAAACTGGTCTATTAATGAGTATATTTTAATTTCATTTTCTAACTAGTATGTAAAACATCTGAATTTAGGTGTGATACTTGAGAATGTTACACTGAGAAAAGGAATAAAATTATTTTAAAGTGGAAAGAATCCATTTGTATTGAGGAAGGAATTTCTCCTTCCTATAATGATATGGTTGACATTTCTGTGTGTTTTCAGACATGGCCTCACAGGCTGCTCTGGAATTCATAGCAATTCTTCTGTGGCCTCCCAGGTGGTGGCTACAGGTACATACTAAGTCTGGTTTAACAATGTCCTGATACATTGGATGTCTCTTCCAATATGAGGACATCATTTGTTCATTTTCCCTGGAGTCACTGATTTAAAAAAACAAACTGTTTTCTTTCAATTATTTCTTCTTCTCCTCACCCCCATTGACTATGCAAAGCAACACAGGAAAATATTTTCATTAATGTATAAAAGTTTAGTTACCCAGCATCTTGCAACACTTCAATATTTTTTTTAAACATTGAAGTTTATTCTACTTAAGACAAAGAGTCTCTAAGAGGAAAATGTTCCCTGATGGTTCACACCTGTATCTATGAAACAGAACAAGGTACAAACCCCAAGAGTGATCAGTTCCGGCTGGATTCTAACCTCATATAATAGTATAAATTCATAAGCAGTATTAAATTCAGCACCAACGTACTTAATGATTTTTTATCATCCTTCTAAAGATATTCACAAACACATACAGAAAAGAATCATATATAATGGAGACGTCAAACATGGTTTGTTAGTTTTGTTTTAATTCTTGAAAACAAATATTGAGCTGTATTAATCCAAAGGCAATAGCAGAAATAACCTCCGTGAAAGTCAGCACCCACAGAATAGATGCATCCTCCCTCAGGGGAACCCCCTCTGAAACAATAGAGCATTCATGCAGACATTTCAGAACTAGACTTTTAAAATGACTAATTTGATTAGTTCATTATTTTACAGGCATATTTCACTAATGAGATGTGCTAAGTCTTTCTAATAGAAAATATATAGAAATGATTGGAGAGTATTGAGAAGGGAACATATTTGAGAGATGACTAACTGTTATTTGCAGACAGGAGGAGGTGAGCTGTGAGGGGGTGGAATACCATTCCTTTTATTGATCCCAGGATGTATGAATAGAAAGAGGTAAAGATGCAGATTCCAGGTCAGCTGTACCTTTAAAAGTATCAAGGGAGGGACCTCGGATGAAGTGTTCAACAGTGAGGAGGAAGAACTCTGTCCCTCTGTCCAGTGGAGGGACAGGGCATCAAGTGGAGGGATGGTGCTGCCATCTCCCAGTCAAAAGCTCTGACCCAGAATTGTTTCTGTCTGAAGGAACTTCAGGGAGAGAATATGGGGAAGAGCCTGAGAGAACGAATGTCCAGTGACAGGCCCAAATTAGGATCCAGCTCAAGGGGAGGTCCCCTGGCCTTACACTCTTACTGATGTTGAGGTGTGCTTGCAGAGAGAAGCCTAGCATGGCTGTCCTCCAAGAGGCCCAACAAGCAATTAAAAGAGTCATATGCCAAGTCTAACAAATAGATGGAAGCCTTGGACCCCTATGGTTGAATTGGAGAAAAACTGGGAGAAGCTGAGGAGGAGGGTGGCCCCATGGGAAGACCAGCAGTTTCAACTAACCTGGACCCCTGAGATCTCTCAGATACTGAGCCAGTTTATATGAGGCTCTTGACACATCTACAGCAGAGGACTACTGGTCTGGCCTCAATGAGAGAAGATGCACCTAACCCTTGAGATACTTGAAGTCCCAAGGAGTGAGTAGGTCTGGTGAGGTGGGATGGGGGTGGGGACAACATCTTGGAATATGGGAAGAAGGTATGGGATGGCGATGCAGACCAGGAGGAGGATAAAGGCTGGACTGTAAAAGAGGATTAAAGAATAAAAAACAAAGTATCTTCACACAGTGCTGAAGAACTACTGCCCGCCCATGTGTTTCTTCCTAAATGTCTGTAAGGCCTTTTTCTTTCAATTGATTAAAGGCAAAAGGATGTTGACAGGGAACTAATGAGCTATACATAATGAATAGGGTGGCCTTGCTTTCTTCCAGTCAGCCTTCTCTCTTATAAGAAGGAGAGCAGGAACCTCCGTACTTCCCCATAGTTTAGTCCATGGGGAACTTCAGCCATGGTAGCAATACTCTGGGATCTTTTAGTTAACTGGGTTTGCTAAGACATGGATAAACAGAAAACCAAGTGAGTACCTAGCTCAGAGCTAAGGGAAAACTTAAAAATAATTGCAAAAGACTGTGATACGTGAACATAGATTGCTTTCCATTGTGTCTGGTCAAAGTTTCATGAACCCTTTGCAAATGTTTCAATGATATTTGCACCTCTGATCATAATCAGATGAATATAACTGAGGCACAGAGCCAAGTCAAAAATCCAGACCATGTAATTTCACATTAACTCAAACACAACAATTGATAGTACATATTCTTGAAAAGGTTAAAACTACCACAAGCACCAATAAAGTCAGAGAAATGTTTTTTTGCTTTGGCTTCTTTTTCCTCTACCTTCCCCTTCCTTTCTTGTTTGAATATTTTCAACAATTTCTATTCCCTCAACTAGATTTACTAATACCTACAGAACTAGGGCACCTAAGAAAATTCACATCAAACTTCCACAACATGAAAACATTTAACACACACACACACACACACACACACACACACACACACACACACACACACACACACAACCCCTACCCCCCACACAAAAAAAGGCATAGGTAATTAAAAAGAAAACCAATTTGGTTATCTGATGGAGTTGATTTACAGCAAGAGTGAATTGACTTAACTCTGTTTGCTTTTAACCGAGGGTTATTAGCATGAACAGACCTTGATTAGTAATCAGAGATTCAGGGCTTGGACTCTTTGCTAACATCTTCCCCAGGGCATCCTGGAGATAAAAGGCAGAGACTCCACCCTTTGAAGACTGCCAGGAACAACACCAACTTTTGCTTTTAACTGAAAGTTTCCAGTCTAGTGTTCCTGAGATCCAGTCTCTGTCCAGGGGCATTTCTTTTCAACCTTTGAGAATCTACAGCTTGGGTTTATTTTCTCAGAATGTGTATTCCAGCCCACTACAGCAAGACTCGAAAATGTGAGCAAAATAAAAACAAGCCAGGAGAGTTTCTCTGTGCAGCTCTTGAATAGACAGTATACAACTTGTTCTTCAACTTCAGGCTGAACGAGGTTTGTTTATTTCTCCTGTCACAGGTACTTATTGGGGCACGGAGGAGACGGAGGAGGGGGCTCCACTTCTGATTTTTTTTTTTTTCTTGAGATGTTGGTCCCCTATTTCACAGTAGTTATAGATTTTATTTTCTCTTCTCAGTCATCCCACTGAACTTCTCTACCTTTGTGTTTGTTTATTTCTTATTCCACAAAGAGCATTATTAATCTCATCAATTTCATCTTCATTAACTAATGCAGTTCTTGCTCATATTGAGCAGGCTTTGCATACTGCTGAGTGGATAATAACTGACAATTCCCTACAAATAAGAAATTACAATATTTTGAGGTTTAAAAAGTACCCAACACATGGTCATACTTTTATATGACTTTTGATGCCAGATAAGCCATAATCAAATATATAAAATTCAAAAATAAATGTATTAGATAATGAAATTTTGTTAAGTTTTACTGAAACTTTAACTCAACAAATTGATGAAAAAAATCACCTCTGAGGCATTAATTATATGTTCATTACTACAGTAATTGAAACTTTTGTGTAAATTTCTTTATAAGTATAAATAAAAACAAGGGGCAGCCGACAGTCATTCATGAATTTCATTAAGTAGGCATTGTCTCCCATGGTTAAAGTGTCAGTAAGCACATAATTCAGAGATTATTTCTATGTGTTTTACTTTATGACAGAATTGCCAACATTCTAAACCCAGTAGTATGATTCATTTGTTACACTGAACTCTACAGTTAAATGGAAGAAATTAGTATTATTACTATAACTGTCAATGCTACAAGTTAGACATTTTCACTAATGTTATTGATTGGTGTTTTGAATTAAATCAGTAATGTCATGACAGGAAAGAAATAACACACATATCTAAAGATTATTCATTACATTATTTCATGGTAAAGATTTGAAAATGGAATTTAAGAGGTAATGGAATAAAAGAGTTTTCAAAATACTAAATAACCACAAACTGAAGCATATTTCTCAAAAATATATTGTTGTATAATCATACTCATTTATAGCATGAAGATTTCTCAAAACAAACAAATGAACTAATGTGTGATCAGCAATCGTATTACTGGGCACTTATTCAAAACAAACAACATCAACATGGCTACTATATTTATCACAGCAGTTAGGAAGACATAAGCTGTAGAGTCAGTCAGTCTAAAGGTCCAACAGTGGATGAGTAGACAAGGAAAAGAGCCTTAGCCTATAATGAGTTGAAATCCTTTTATCTACCACAAATGGATGTACATAGGCATCACTGTGCTAAGTGAAACAAAAAGAGAGTCAGGCACTTTTGAGTACAATCTACACAATGCTCACCGTGGAGAAGTTGAAGGTAGAGCTGAGGTTACCAGATGATAGGACAAGTAGATGGGAGGAGAGACCAGAGAGGTCTACCAAGAGATACAATGTTACAGTAAAATACAGGTAATAAATTCAGACACTATGTCACAAGGTAGGGTGAGAAGGATTAATAATCATTGCATTCTCAGAATAACAGAAAGAGGACTTAGACTGTCTTCTTCACACGAAAGAGATAAATATTAACATAATATGCTGCTACTAGACTTTTTTCATTATGCAATAAATATATGACTATGATTGTCTACATATATGAATCTACACATCACACTGTGCCCTACAAATAAAACGATTACTGTGAGCAGTCAAAATTAATTTTTAAAGGTTGCTAAAAGAAAAATATTGAGTTTTCATGTTAAACTTTAGGGTTTAATAAAGTGAAATGAGACTTACATTTAGCAGTTTTATTCACTTTTATTCCTCTTTAAGAATTTAATTAGAAAAACATAATATAGAAAAGAAAAACTAATCTAATATTCTTTCTTAATTATTTGACACTTGTTAGCTCTTAGCCACGGAAACTTAGACTTCAATTTACATCTTTAACTTATGAAACCATAATTCTTGATATGCATTCTGCGAGGATGATTAGCCAAAACAGAAAAAGTAAAATCAAAATTGACCCAAGGAGAGCAGATAATATTCTACAATGATTGCTAGGGATTTCCACATATCTTTATTTATACAATCTCCAAATCAAGAATTATCGACAGACACAAACACGTGGATTGTTTGTGTTAGGCTGTGCCTTAGAAACATGTAGACAGACACGGCTATAAAATGGCCATTCTAGATGAAGTTTCGCTCTTGTGGATTGTGTGAAAACTGAGACATCTTGGAAAATCATTGCATCGGCAGTGAACATGACCTGACCTGAGCTACTGTCATTATTTCCTAAGCAGTGAACAGCTACTACAACATTTCATTGTGTTCAATGCTATAAGTAAGCTAGAGATTATGTTTCCTGGACAGAAGGATTGATACAGGCTGTACAAACAGCATGTCATTTTTACAGAAGGGACTTAACCATCCGTGGACATTGGTATTCAAGTTGAAAGCCTTTTTAGAACAAACTCCCTTGAACTACTGAGAAATGACTCTACACGTTACTTGAGAAAAGTAAGCTATAGCATCAGAATTTTTTTTGTTTTTTGGCGGTACACAGTAATTTTAATTCATCGAAGCCAAGCAACAATGTTCTCCTAATCCAGGTAGAAATTTCAGTTGTCAAAATAGGAATATTTTTATGAACACACAGGAATACTAATAAAGAAGAGAAGATAGATGTTTTCAAGGCAACAGACAGAAAAGCCTTTTCGCATAGACTCCCATTAATAATATTTCAGAAATATTATTAATATTTCTTGAAAAACATGCTTTTGTAAGTCAAAGCGAATAATTTTGTAATTCCATTAAACATTTTCACAAATGGACTTTTTCTAAAACTACTAGAAATTTATAAAAACTACATGAAACGGTTAATCAAAGCTTTCAGGGGCACAAAACCCAAAAATAATTAATAATAATAATAATATCTTCAGCTATTGAAAATTTTACCAAATTGCAATTATTAAATAAAATGCTGGTAATTAGAAAGACTCTGGTATGTGTCTCTCAAAAACAAAACAGTGCTACAACCCAAACCACGGGCTCCAAATTTTCACACATTATAATTTGAACATTTAGCTTAGTTTTGAACATTATGAATTTTAAGAAAATTTTAAGGGAGCTCTGATTTTTAAAATTAAATTTCACCTAAATTTTATTATTTTTAATCACATCAAATTGTTAAGCACATACATTTTAACAAGTTATTAAGTCTTACAAATTTTACATCCTAATGTAGTTTTCAGGAAGTCATACTAAACAATAAACACACAAAAACTAAAGTTTGCTGATGTGGTGTTACAAGTTTAGTTTTGAGCTTAAATATTTGCTGATTCTGATAAAAATATGTATAAAATATATTCAACAGATTTTTCTCTAAATTTGACAGGTAGGTCAACAACTTATTTAACCTATTAATCTTTAATTTATTTTCTAGATTTAAAGTATTATAATAATTTAAATGCAAATAACTTTAATCTTAGTAATATAAAACAGTTCAAAGATCAGTTCTCTAATAGGTCATCCTATACCAAGTGGCCAGTTCTGAACACATGCATACGGAGGCAACACTGAATGGACTCAGTAACTTTGTGTGTGTGTGTGTGTGTGTGTGTGTGTGTGCGTGAGAGAGAGAGAGAGAGAGAGAGAGAGAGAGAGAGAGAGAGAGAGAGAGAGAGAGAGAGAGAGAGAGAGAGAGAGAGAGAGAGGGAATGGTTTTAATATGTACTAACTGGACTTTTGACGCTTCTCAGATATTAAAATCGAAATGTATCCATCTTCACGTTTCCCCCAAATTTTGGTCAAAGATCAATAATGTCAGGAAGAAATATAGAGAGTTTGGCAGACACGGAAGTCTGTTCTCCTGCAACAACTGATTGTCCTGAGGTTTAGCTGAGAAGACTCCTTCCGAAATCGAAAATGGGCCACAGAAATGGTTCCGTCTGCCTGGGGTAGAGTTTCTTCTGTCCCGATCACTTGCTTCCTGCTCTCACTGTGCCCGACCTCTGCCAGTCTGGAACAGCACTGCCCCACTTTCCCTCTCTAGAACACAGTAACCTCAGAATCCCACACTAAGCCTAAATCCTTCACATCCTCGGGAACTGTTCATTGGTGTTACTTTCTTCCCCGCCGAATCACACAGTATTTTAGAATTGAATTATGTTTCATCTCTATGGTGGTAGTTATAATTTATTGAGCATTTATACAACCAGAACATTCTACATTGTTTTCTATATATGAAAAATGATATCACATATGAGGTGCTTGTTGTGTGTAATATTTTAGTTATACTTTATTTTATTGATAACAAACTAAGGTGTATTTTAATTCCATAAGCCATCAAAAAACACAATTGTCCCATCAGAGATTTCAGTCCAAACTGAATTATTACAGCAAGTAATAATTATGACAAGCCTATATGTTTATAATTTAAATGAAATATGAGGTCTACATATGGTCCTAGGTTGAAGTAATGATTATAAAATTATTGGTTTCTGATGACCATGAAATTCACATTGCTGCCATTTATCCTAATGCCAGTCATGGACTTAGATATCAGCAAGTGAAAAGACATTTACTCCCCTTTGCACTTTGAGCTGGTCACTGTGGGTGGGTTCTCCAACTACTTCACTTATGCAATGAGAGCAAAGTTAATGGCCACTTTGGAATTACTATATACACGGTACTCATCCCTTGGTCCAGCATAATATAAAAATTATTTCAGTAAGATTTTATACATTGTCATCATCTGTATCTTGGCACTGTTTCATATACATCAAGGGATTAAGTGTTTAATTTTTTTATTTCAATACTAGCTAGTAACATCTGAGATAATATTCAAGTCATAAGAATTTCAAGGAGTAATAACACTTTATATCTCATAAAGAATGTATTTGCATAATACTAAAATCCACAGTCATGTGAGAGCTAATTATTTGTGTTATTTTTATTTTAGTTATGTGTAGGGGTATGGTTATGTGCACACAGTGAAGATACCTATTAAGAACAGAGGTGTTAAAGCCTCTTATGAGCTGCCTGATGTACGTGGTGGAAATTGAACTTGAATCCTAAGGAGTAGGAGTAAGCACTATTAACCACTGAGTAATCTCCTCGCTCGCAACTGTCATGATATCAAAATCCAAGGAAGACATTTTCTTTTTAGGATTTATATATTAAATTTCCATCATAGGAACTGCATGAACATACTACTGAATTTGCAGAGATTTTGCTGCACTTCTCTGAACAATTTTTAAAGTTTCATTAACAGTAAAAACAAGATGCTGCATGTCTCTTGGGTACAAAGATAAGCAAAATGCCAAGACATTATAATGTTGAAGGCTAATTATATCAGAAATTGTAGAAGTTATGAAATCTCAAACGTGTTAAAATAATCACAAACCACTGTAAGACTACAAAAATGAAAGATTCTCTGTCAAGTTCTAAAGCAAAAGCTATTTGGCTGTAACATGAAGCTCATACCTTGGTTCAACCCCCTCTAGAGGGGTTTGTGACCCATAGGTTGAGAACCATTGCCTTAGGGAGAAGACAGCTTATTTTAAAAATGGCGAGTGTAGGTTTAACCGGTATACACATGACTTCACACTGTATGAAGAGATGGGTAGCATCTTTATTTACTCACCAGTTTTAAGTGTAGACTACACCTTTTTAAAAAATTATGTCACCCGGTTTAACAATACCTGCTTTAAAGAAGTGTTTTCCTACCATAAATAATATCTGAGCATTTAGGAGCTGCTTTAACTTTGCAGAGGATCCTTAAAGAATGCTAGTTTTTAATTTGTCTGCAATTGCAAAACACTTTCCGAGTATTGTAATGGATTTTTAGGGCATATGTAGAAAGAATATTTTTATGTTAATTTATTTACCCTTTTCTCCCCTGGAGGAACATACAAAATGAGATTTCAGAAGAGCTTATTATCCTAGAAAGGCGGTAAACCTATTAAGAGAGTAGCTCCTAAAATGTTATAGCTAATCAGAGGGTCTACCAACTGTGATACCAATCTCATCAAATATAGGTGAGCTAATCAAAATGTCTATGTCCATTAAAACTTTCTTTCTTTTTAACTACTGTAGATGAAGTGTCCCAATGCTTTTAACATTTAAGAAACAGCTAAAACTTCTTTCACAAAGAACTGATTTTTTTAAATTGTTTTATTTTTATTCACTCAGAGAAGCAGAAAAATGTGTCCATCTAGGTACTAACAAGATCACTAAGGAATCCTCTTTTTCAAATTTCTGGCCGTGGGGACTGTGAAGTACTGTGGGGTGGGGGAG
Organism: Micromys minutus; assembly: GCF_963924665.1. Lineage (NCBI taxonomy): Eukaryota > Metazoa > Chordata > Mammalia > Rodentia > Muridae > Micromys > Micromys minutus. Next base: position 41,726,956 of record NC_137976.1, on the reverse strand, counting down.
GAGTAGGAGGATAAAAAGAATAAAAAGTAATTTTATCTTTGACACAAAGTCATGTTATTCTCATAGAAACATTTAGTATTCAAGAAAGTGAGAAAGGGCTTCTACAGAACAGCTGAAGAAATCTTCAAAAGGCATACAAGAAACATGTCTGAGGAAATTCAAAGATTGATGATCTATATTGTAAGGGTTTTAAAATTCTATAACTATGCTGTTAGAGATTTGGTGTCTAATATAGATGATATTTAGCTGTAAGAGGAATTTTTTTTTTTAAAAAACCTCTAGTAATTTTGTGCATTCTTGTCTTGGTTAGGGTTTTACTGCCGTGAACAGACACCACAACCAAGGCAACTCTTAGAACAGTATTTAATTGGAGCTATGTGACAGGTTCAGAGGTTCAGTTCATTATCAGCAAGACAGGAGCATGGCAGCATTCAGGCAGGCATGGTGCAGAAGGAGCTGAGAGTTCTACATCTTTATCTGAAGGCTGCGAGCAGAATACTGGCCTTCAGGCAGTTAGAATTAGGGTCTTGAAGTCTATGCTCACAGAGACACACCTACTCCAACAAGACCACACCTCCAAATGGTGCCACTGCCTGGGCCAAGCATATCAAACCAAGACAATGCTGAGAAGTATTGTTGCTACAAGTCAAAAATAAAATAATCTAGCAAAGCCAGTCTCCAGGTGAAGGCAAATCTAATAATTCACATATGATAAATAGTGCATGGATACTGTCAGGATGCTGCTTTTTCCAGCCCAGTAAACTATGTGAGGACAAGAGTTGTGCCTATGTATGGCGTCTGTGTCCTTAGTACATTGGACAATAGGAGCACTGGAGATATATTAAGAGCACAGTGCTTCTAAATATGTATAGATATGAACAGCACTAAATGGATTTAGTTGGCTTATATTCAGGGAGCAGGGAGAGAGAAGAGAGGGGGGAAAGAGGAAGGGGAGAGGAAACTGATAATTTTAGAGAGAATTTGGGGGCATAACTGGATTTGGAGGTCACGAGGAAAGCGTTAAAATAGTATAAAAGCTTATGTTTTTGAATTCTCAAAAAAAATTGAAGATTATTGATGCTCATTTTTACTTCCTCCTAAGAATGGGGTATCTATAACTCCTGCCAGCCCAGCAGTCACTGCTGGGATCAAAAGTCTAGTAACATTTTTTCCTAATATGCAGCCTGTGCAGTTCAGGGTACGTGACATATTGGCATCATCTAGCCCAGCTAACTCAAGAGTTAAGTCCCTCATGCAAAATGACCCATGCTACTGTCATGTGGGCACATTGCCTATTCCATACCTAGCAGATGGGTGAAGAATTTCTTACTATAACTGTTAAGAAAGAGGTTTACATGAAGTTGCTTATCTAAAGTTGCTTACATTGCTTTCATAAAGTTGCCCAGTGGAATTTTTGTCCCGCTTGATCGGCTAAAACATCCTGGGAAAATGTACTGTCCAGGTGAAGGAAGATCTAGCCAGATGGCGGCCAGCAGTTCCTCGTGCCATCTTACAAGCTCTATGTTCTAGAAGATAGTCTTTCTCATTATTATTTTGAAGTTATATGACCCAATGAATTTCAGCTTTCAGTGTGTGCAACAATACACACACACACACACACACACACACACACACAGAGTAAACAAACCAAACAAAACCTAGTAAAAAAATTGATTGCTTTATATTTAAAAAAAAGATCGACTGGTCTTTTATATTTGTTAAAGAAGTAGTAGTATTAGTGGTAATAATATTAATAATGATAATAATAATAATAATAATAATAATAATAATAATAATAATTTATACTTAGGTTTGAAATAGAGCTCCCTTTTTTAACAACTCACCTAAGTAATACATCTTCCAATACTTTATCTAGCAATTTCAGCCCTCCATACAATAATCAACAGCAGGCCGATGTTGAGTTTTGCAAGAACAACTGGAAGGGAGGCTTTTCTTCTTCTCATTTAAATTTCAGGAAGAAGAGCATTCATTTTCTTGCCTACTCTTTGGGTGGAAATTTCATCTTGGTTTAACGTTCCAAAAGTTAGTTCGGTTTTGCTGACTCGGGCAGTGAGGTAATTTATGGTCAAACCTTAGTTTTTCTGATCAGTAGAAGACAACCTTGGACATGCTTTAGGAAGAAAAGAACGATGTATTCCACAAAGAGTTGGAATGTATTCATTCATGCTGGCATTTTACAATTAAAACCCGTGAAAGGACAGGTTGATAAGTGGCAAAGGAAAACAAGACCGTGACAAGGCACATTATGACTTTGATTAGTCCCCATATGCAGCTTCTTGCAGAGAAGTTTTGAAATTACAAACAAAAGAATTTTCAAACATGATTGGATCTTAGATTTCTAGTCACATGTGAAAAACCAATTTACTGTCTCCATCCCTGTGATAATGTCCGAGCAGAGTGGTAAGGAACTTTAAAGCATGCTGCACTAAATAAGACCCGGCTACACGGTGGATTCATTAGCACCCTCAAAATCCAATATAAACTTAATCCAAGAGTTAAGTCATAAACAGCTTCATTTCTTTGGAATTAGTTATCTTTTAGGTGGATGGAACATAATTTATCTAATGCTTCTTTGGTGTCCTGACAAATTTAATTTATCCCTCCTCACTGGTAAGAACAGGTCTATGAATTACTTTAGTAATTGCCCAAGAGGATTAAAAGGCCAATGTAGAATATATTTGCATATATTAATATATGAAATTTTTACTGAGGGAACCTAAAGTCTGAAATAGAATATTTCCTACAATATATTTTTAAAAATAAAGACAAGCTATTTTACGTTAAGGTCCAATTTAAAAGTAACAGATGTTACAAGGCAGTTCCCTGTTAAGTGGAAGTATATTTCCTTCTAATTTTTCATAAACTCTAAAGAGATAGAGAATTATTTAAGATGAAATCCGTGTGTTTGAAAATTTCTCCCAAATTACACTTGTTTTTCTCAATGTTTCCTCAGTTTGGTATTAATTATAAAAACAATTCACAGCTATATTACATAACCAATGTGTCTGTCAAAAAAAAAAGTCCTTTGAAATTTCCTGTATGAAAGACTCGATGTTAATATTACATATTATTAATTACATGAATATCATATAATTTAGAGAGAAACTAGACAGAATTTAAAAGTCCATATAAATCCTAAGAAATCCTCCTGTGAATGTAGCCATAGTCTTATATCTAAGGGTGGGAAATCTTACAATTAAGAGCACAATGTGTATTTCCTTTAGTAAAGGAAGTACTGATCAATATTTGGTAGATCAGTGCCTAGCTGATATCAGGTAGATGAAAATGAGGTACAAGTTCTCTGTTGTTCTGACTCTGCTCTTTCTTAGCAGTAGACACAGAAACAGTAAAGGGACCAAGTCTTAATCCTAGGCCACTCAGATGCAGAGAAACCTGTCACAACCCCCCCCCAAAAAAAACAAAAACAAAAAACAAATGTGTGCATCTTTGTGTGAACTAATCGTTGTAATACTACCAATTTGTGGCATTTGTTGTGCTCATACTATGGAGAGACTGTTTTTGTTCTAGGAGGAAAAGGGCAGCAATTGGATCATTAGGTGCCCATCACACAACTTAAAGACGTTGTCTATCATCCAGTTTTTACGTTATGCATAACATTTTGAGTTGATGAAGGGAAAGCTCTGATTAAAAGTTGAGACCGGTCCTTAGCACTAATTCTAGAGATAAGGGAGAAATTCGGCTGCTGGACATGGTTTGTAAGAAGGCATTCAGTGTAATGATCCCTTTTGGCTCTTGTGATAAGCAAATGCTGAATTATTAGAATGTTAGACTGCACCAGGGAACATTTTGGTGGAAAACCTGCACAGTGAACACCTATTGATCAATTTAGCACATTTCATCTTTAAGTTTGCCATGCAGGACTGAGTCATCGTTCATTGCATCTGTGATAAGCATCTTGAGGTTTTGGAGGCAGGAATTTATCTTACACTGTGGTATGGTCATTATGAGTTATAAGCACAAGTTTCTACCGTCCTTTGGAGATGAAAAGGTGATAAGTAAACTACAGTTTAATGTCCACTGTCCTGTGTGACCCTGAGTTGAACTACTTAGTATCTAGGTGTATTGGGCTAGGCATAGTGAGTGGTACATGCCTTTAAACCTAGCACTTGGGAGACAGAGACAGGCAGATCTCTTGACATTTGAGGACAACAATCTCCAGAGCAGCCAGAAACAAAAAACAACATAGAACAAACACCAAGGTGTGTGAATCTCTGTAATAAGAAATCAGTTTGTTGGTTATCATTGACTGTGCTCATATTATGCAAAGACTAATCTTATTCTAGGATGCAAAGGGTCGCAAATGGGAGAAAATTAAATGAAGTAATAGAAGTGGGTATCCTAGAAGTCAAAATATTAATGGGTTTGTTGTATGCCAACTACTGTGATGGTTAGCATTTTATTCATCGTTTAATTCTCATTAAAATTTTATGAGATGGACATATTACGTCTAAGGTAGAGATAAAAGAACAGCACAGGATTGAGATGTTTATGAGGGGAAAAACCTAAACTTACTCTATAAAAGATGGAAAATTGGCATCTCTAACCAAGTTGTCAATACTTTGACTCCAACTATGAGAAGTTGACCCTCCTAAAGCTGTACTAGTTCACCACAAGCCACTACCTCTCTCATGAGCAACTGTTTGAGAGCCTTCTAGCAGACACTGCTTCATTTGTGACTGCATGTAGAATATAAAACATAAACATTAAGCAATGTTTTAATTATACCTTATATATTATTTGCAGAAAAACATTTCAGTTTGAGTTATTTTACTAAGGAAAAAAAAACACATTTGTATAAGCCTGAATTCTTAGAGGCATCACTCAAACTCCAAAACATCTGTTTTGCAAGCTGTATTCTCTGCCATTGCTCCTCATTCTATTTGGTAAAGCATTTCCCTGGAGAGCTTTCTATATGCAAGAGGCTCCTCTGAACTGAGTATTCACTGAATAATAGACTGCTCTTGTGTCTCGTTCCAGTCTAAACGCACATGAGAAGATTCACATGACTGGGTTGAATCTTTTATGTTACAGACCGGTTCACTATTATATTTTAAGTTTTGAACTCATTCATCTTTACAAGTATTCATTTGCTAATGTTTCATTATATTATAAGATGTTTGTAGAAGTGAAAAGTATTATATTTCTAATTGATTTGGTCATCAGTTGGAATAAAACTGTTCCTAAACTATTGTTTAATAACTTTGGCTTTTCTAATTGCTGTCATAATTAACAGGATAACAGAATGAACACTGATTTCAGAAAGTATAAACATGTCCATGAGAAGTTAGACACTTCCCACACATATATCAAGTCTATACTTGGTAGACTGACTAATCCATTGACCCCCCTACTACTTTCTCCGTTTTCTATATGCTTCATGGGCCGTGAGACTTGGTGTTTCTTCTCCCCCTTTAAGAGGTGAGGCATAAGTCTTACTACATTTTTGAAGGTGGGATCACCTCCGCCTTGCTTTGCCCCAGTGGACTAATAATAAGCATGGTTGTTATCACAGCATGCTCTTTTTACTGCCCACTCCAGCTCCTGGCTATCCCCATGTAACTATGCCCAGGCTGGTCTCTCCACCAACAGAGGAAGCCTGGGCCCGACTGTGTCCCACCAGCTGTGCTACCAAAGGCATAATCAGCAACAGCTAGCTAAACCTGACTGGAACCCACCATCCTGTCCCTGCTACACATCGATGAGTCAGAAGAGCCAAAGTCAAGCAGATGTAGCTCAGGTCCGTTGATCCTCACGTTTGCCACCAAGGTTGGTGGCTGCGAAAAATCTTACATGACTGTGGCAGTATCTGTGTTTTATACTCCCTCATCTTGTGTCTCAACAATTTTCACACTGTCACCCCGGGTGAAGGTAGCACTCTCCAAACAAGGATCAAGTGAACCTTGATAATGATTTCCTTCTGAAACTAAGAAATAGCCCACAAGCCCATTTCTCCATTGAGACTTAATTTAATTTACTGGAGACCATCGATGCTGTTGTAACTCTTCCAGAAATTTTACATATGAATAAGTCCTTCCAACAATAACTTAAATGTTTAAGAAAGCAAATAACCTAGTAGCAGTGAATGGAAAACCTAACTGTAACTAAATATCCATGAACCCTTCCCTCCGACATAAAGGATTAAAACTTAAACATGGAGAACAGGTATGCCTTCCACAGGAACTAATTACAATAGATAGCCTGCCTTCACAGAGGCAGGTTGTGAAAACTAAGCAGTCTAAATTTAGGAGGAACGTTTGCTAAATCCTACTCTCACACAATTCATTCCCACTGCAGTTTCCCCTCCCTTTACTTCTCCCCGTGACCCCCCCCCCCACATTCCATGCCTCTCCTCCATATCCACTCCTCTTCCAATTCCCTTCCAAAGAAAGCCAGACTCCAGAACTACTTTGGAGACAGGAGATGTGGGCTTCGAATACAACCGCCATAGATTTAATGTTGTGTGGTGGTTTCATTCCAAAAAATGCAAGAGCATCATCAGGAAAAAGAGTTGCTGGAGCACACTGACAAATGCTAATTCTCCAGGTGATCTAAATTAGTATCATTGACAATGAAGGAGCCTGCAACAGGAAAAGTAGCTTATACTAGGCATTCTGTGATAAGAAGAACAGTTTTGGCTGTGTGGTTTTTCTCACCATGTAGCATTACTCTATCATCACTAGACAAATTCCCTAATAAAAGAATATTATACCAAAAAAAAAAAAAAAACATTTGAGCAAATCTTCCATCTACAGAGAAGCTAATGTGACAAGATTAGCAAATGGAATGAAGAATTAGGTGTCCCCTGGGGAAAATATCTCTATTGTAACTAATAAAATGTGAATAAATATAGATTTCATTAATGCTAATTAATTAAAATACTAATTCATTAATATAGTGTATAAATATTACACATGAAATGTAACAAATGTACCACAAGCAAATTGTGCTGTTAATAGTGGAAACTTAACTATGGCAATGATGTATGGTCTTACTCTAGAAATTCACAAAATATTCTCAAGTTAAATTTTTGTGTAAAAATACAGTGTGCATCAGTAACAGTGTCAGACTTTGGAGCCTCTCTTTGATTTGGATCCCAATTTGGGCCTGTTACTAGACCTCCTTACTGATGCTATGGTGTGCTTACAGACAGGTGCCTAGCATGGCTGTCCTCTGAGAGGCCGAACAGATGCAGATATACCCAACCAGTGGAAAGAAGCTGGGGACCCTTGTGGTTGAATTGGGGAAAAGTTGGTAGAAGCTGAGGAGGAGAGAGACCCTGTAGAAGAACCAGCAGTCTCAACTAATCTGGACCCCTGAAACCTCTGACACTGAGCCACCAACCAGGCAGCATACACCAGCTGATATGAGATCCCTCAACACATATGCAGCAGAGGACTACCTGGTCTGGACTCAGTGAGAGAAGATGCTCCTACCCCCCAGAGACTTGAGGCCCCAGGGAGTGGGGGAGGTCTGGTGGGGTGGGGGTGGGTGGGGACATCCTTTTGGAGACAAAGGAGGTATGGACCAGGAAGGGGATACTGACTGGACTGTTAAAAAAAAGATTAAAGACAGTGTAGGGGAATGCCAGGGTGGGGAGGGAGTGGGTCTGTGGGTGGGGGAGCATCCTCATAGAGGCAGGGGGACAAGGGATGGAATAGGAGATTTCTGAGGGGAAACTGGGAAAGGGAATAACATTTGAAATGTAAATAAATAAAACATCTAATAAGAAAGGAAAAATGATTAAAGAATAATAATTTAAAGATACATAGATGAAAGAATTAAAAGGTCTCAGGGGGAAAAATACAGTATCCCAAACAGCTGGGGTTCTCTGAGTAAGATTCTTGCACACACGAACTTACAGTTGTACACCCAGTATTTAAGTAAAAGCTAGGCATGACAGAACACATCTGTACTCTCTCCTATGTGAAGAAGTCAGGCGTTGATAGAGACTGTCACATCCCCATTGGCCCAGGAGTCTAACCGAGCCATAGAGCTACAGGTAGAGTGAGAAATTCTGCTGCAAAGAGTAAGGTAGGGAGTGAAAAGAAAACATTGAACGTTGATCTCTGGCTCCCCCCCCCACACACAAACTCTCACAGTTGTGTATACACATATCTGTGTACACTCATGCATACACACATACACAAAAAATGAAAAGAAATTATAGTGTTCATGAAAATACGCACCGATAAAACATAATTTTTAAATAATCTCTAACATCTATGGATTCAAGGTTCTGAAGAACTGATTACTCTCCATGAATTTCCTATACACTGTGGATTTGTTTATTGCCAATCTCGGTGTCTGCGTAGGGTTATTTGGATTTTCAAGAGTCATTTAAATTTTTTCAAAATTTGATTTACCTAACTGTATTATGCCAAAAAATTAAATGAACTACTAATTATTATATGTAAATAAAATAAAATTCCAATTTAAAACATAATAGAAAATTTTATGGATGAAATCAACTTAATTCCATGATGCACTTAAATGAGTTGAACCCATTCAGTTTTCTGAAATAACATGCAAATTGCAGCATCAGTTGGCTTTTGCTAACAGTTTCTAAAAATATTATTGAACATCACTTCTTGTCACACTCTCTCTGGAGAAGATTAATGGTATGATCACAGAGACACCAGCTGTTTCAATAGTGTTTTGTGTTTACTGTGCTGGCTTAATAAACTACAGATTCTCTTAGCAGCTATAACCCTTTTCAGCTAGAACCTTTCATATTTGTGTGTGGATTATTATTTTAATACTATGCCATTATTTGTGGCATTTCATACTATAAGGACAATTTTCACCATTGCCACCAAACAACAGCCTGCTCATACTTCAGTAGCTTTTAGACAATCTGGGGCATCAGGAAAAGCATTGGCACACACATCTGAATGATAACTGAAACAGGTGTTGGTGACATTTAATAAAACAAATCTCTCAATTTTTTTTGCTCACTCTCTATTTGGTTTCCTAGGACTCTGTTTGGCAGTGAACACTAGTGTATTTGCTCCAGGGAAATTCTTAGATTATCAGAGTCTACTGACATGGCAACCCAAAGATGGATCACAGAAACTGTGGCTAAAACCTAATATTAATTTCTAAGAGGATAAATAGCGTTTTGGATGGCAGAATTGGGATTATCAACAACTAAGCCCTGATATTTATGTGGATTCCATGAGCTCAGGCAATTTGTGTTTTCAGAGTCTAACCACGGGTTGTAATGGGTCACATTTTGCTTGGGATTTTGTCTAATTCATATAAATGCCAATGTAACTTCAACAAGGTTTCTTTTGCATCTGTGTAACTTCAGTGAAGAAATGTGACCGAGTTATAAAACAAGAGAAGTTTCTTCTTCTCTCACGCATATGTCACGTCTAGACTGCAGACAAACTCTAGTGCAAGGGGACACTATATTATCTCCTCTTATGGCCTTTCTACAGTGTTCTAATTTTTATTCTGTCAGCTTCCAGATGTTCACATTAGAGTATCTTCGTTTTTCAGAATGACCCTCATATCAACATATAATAAATTCTCCACACTAAAATTAGGGAAAGGTGTATGAATGCAGTATTTCATTAACCTTTCATTGTGTCAGTTGTGAATCATTTAATATTTGCGACTGTCATGTCTATCTTTGCACAGTATTTAATGTTTAATTTTCCCACTAGTGATATCAAGAGAAAATTAAACAATATATTTGCTATAATGTGTATATTATGGATGAGGTATTTATAATATTTATAGAATTCTCAGAATACTTCTCTCAGTGATAACCCATTGTTTTGTAAAGAATTGTTCAAAAATGTTTCTCATAGTGTTTCAATTAAGAACAGGTAAAACCAAAGTGAATAATTAATCATTTCATATCTATATGGCTTTATTTTAGAGTACATTTCTTTGATGGGCTAAAATTTATGTGAAACATTTTCTGTCCCTGTGCCATGGCTTCTTAAATCTTTAAAACTTTAGGCAAACCACTAATGATGTAATTAGAAGATTGCCTGATCATTTGTAATAAGTCCTGGGAGATAACATAAGATGAGGAGTGTTCCAAGTTCACACAGCTATTCCAGGCCTCTTTGAGCACTTGGATATTTAACTCAAATGCCTTAACAAATAACAAAAAAGGAGCTAAAATAATTTTATTTCTTCTTCAACAATTTCTATAGTCACTTGTGTAGGGAACATTTTTTTTTAAGTTGAGTATTTGATTTCTACACTATCTTATTTTAAAAATACAGGTTTTCTTAAAATTTTTTGTCTCAAAACTACTTTGCATATCTTTTAAGTCATTATCCCACAATGCCTTGTGGAAATAGTTATAAGGTCACTCAGAAGAGGTTATACATGAAGGGTCAAATTTGATGAAGATTTCTAGGGGAAAAGCCAAGCAAGAAGCTTCCAAAGTACTCTAGGTAGGTTATGTTGAAGCAAAGGTAGGCCATAAGCCAAGACTATGGGAAATGACGGAATCTAAAAGACAAGGTATCCTTGCCTTCAACATCATAAAGAAAAAGCACATGTTATTTATACGAGGATGGCAAGGAGCATAAAGACGAAGCCTTGGACAACTTTCAGACACTCCAAGGGACATAGGTACAGAGCTATGGATTCTGAGGAAAACCAGATTTTTTTTGTCATTGAAGGTTGTCAGCTGTTGTCATTCTTTTTGTTATTTTTTTTTTAACTGAACAACTTTATTTTAACAAAACAAAGATAAATGTACAAATTTTAAGCATTTCTGCATAAAAGTATACAAATACATTTTTGTCGGTGCTTGGTTTTTTTTTTAAAGGTTTGATAGTGTGCATTAAATCTTATTAGTTACAATGAGCATAAAGTACATGTAAAACAGGATATAATCTGGAGTTAGTAAAAGTTTTCTTGGTGTGTAAGGATTAAGCATAATGTTTTTTTCTTTTCTTTTTCTGTTTTTCTTTGCTTGAACTTCATATAGTCTGTGAGTTGTTTCTGGGGTGTCCAGAGCTTTCTGGGGTTAGCATCCCACTATCAGTGACTGCATATTATGTCTGTTCTTTTGTGACTCGGTTATCTCACTCAGGATGATATTCTCTAGATGCATCAATTTTCTTAAGAATTTCGTTAAGTCATTGTTTCTAATAGCTGAGTAGTACTCCATTGTGTAAATGTACCACAATTTTTGTATCCATTCATCTACTGAAGGACATCTGGGTTCTTTCCAGTTTCTGGCTATTATAAATAGAGCTACTATGAACATTGTGGTGCATGTGTCTTTCTTGTATGTTGGAGCTTCTCTGGGGTATATGCCCAGAAGTGGAATAGCTGGATCTGCAGGTAGTACAATGTTCAATTTTCTGAGGAATCAGCAGACTGATTTCCAGAGTTGTTGTACCAGTTTACAACCCAACCAACAGTGGAGAAGGGTTCCTCTTTCTCCACATCTTTGTCAGCATCTGCTGTCATCTGAATTTTTGATCTTGGCCAATCTGACTGGTGTGAGGTGGAAACTCAGGGTTGTTTTGATTTGCATTTCCCTGATGGCTAATGATGTTGAGCACTTCCTTAGATGTTTCTCAGCCATTCAATATTCCTCAATTGAGTACTTTTTGTTTAAGTCTGTACCCCATTTTTAATAGGGTTGTTTGATTCTCTGGTGTCTAGCTTCTTGAGTTCTTTGTATACTTTGGATACTAGGCCTCTATGTGATGTGGGATTGGTAAAGATCTTTTCCCACTCAGTTGACTGCCGTTTTATTTTCTTGACAGTGTCCTTAGCCTTACAGAAACTTTGCAATCTCATTAAGTCCCATTTGTCAATCTTTGACCTTAGAGCATGAGCCATTGGTGTTCTGTTCAGGAAATTTTCTCCAGTGCCTATGTGTTCTAAGGTTTTCCTTACTTTCTCATTTAATAGTTTCAGTGTACCTCAACCAGATCTTTCACATCACCAGGTTCCTCTTTCTTTCCATCTTTCTCAGTGACAATTATTACTCTCTGGCAATAAAATAGGCAAGTAATGACTGCAATAAAAGTTTCTAAATGCCTTGATTTTTAAATGACATATAACTGTGTATTCTACTGTACTGGGTGAAGTTTTGTTGAGTATGTACACTGTGGGAAATCTCAATAAGATAAATAATATAGCTATTACCTCTTTAAGTTAACATTTTTTTTTTTAAATTTTAGAATTCTTTCAGCAATTCTGAAACATAAAATACATTATCCTTAACTGTGCTCACTGTGGTTAATTACTGAATGGTTTTCCTCCACTCTGACTACATCATTTAACCTTTGACCAACACCCCCTCATTATTTCCTGTTCTTTTTTCAACTTCAGCCTCTGTTAGCCTATTTCTCCTTTAATGACATCATCTTTTTAAGACTTCACATATATATGTGTTAACATTTGTCATTCTGTGTCTGGATTGTTGTATTTAACAAAATGTCTTCCAGTTACATTCAGGTTGCCTCAAGTAACTAATTTCCTCTACCATGTCTGTATACAACATACAACATTCTATCACACAAACACACACACACATACACACACACACAATTAATTTGTTGTGTGTGCAGTGCAGATGGGTATAGACATATACCCATGTGTTCACACATATACATGTTCGTGTTCATGTGTGCATTGTAGGGGAGGATGTGGAGGTGACACGAAGAATCTCCTAATCTCTACTTCATTCCTGGAAAGAGAGTTTCTCACTGAAGCTGGATATTACAGTTCCAGTTTTTGCTTCCCTGTATATTGAGATCTCTGGTGGGGTTTCACACACACACATGGCCTGTTTGTGAGCTCTGGGAATCTGAATTCTAGTCACTCTACTTGTGCAGCAAACACTTCACCTGCTGGGCCATCTTCTCATGAATGGTTTAATGTACTTTTATTCAACAATGTTAAGAAAAATATTATTTCCACCCCCACAAATATTGTAAGAACAGTGGTTATTTTCATACGTTTTCACTATATTGTAGCAATAAAATCCTCACTCTATAAAGACTTAAATTACATCCTCTAATATAGGAATGTACATTTAATACAAAATTTCTGTCTCATCCTGCTGTTTCGGAAAATGCCCTTGTGGCCAGTTGTTTCTTTGGTGCTAACAGTAAGAACTTATACCAGAAGATTTCAGTAAAATTATATGACCTAACTATACACCATGCTGTAAAAAGAAATAGCTACTACATTTTCAGAGCATAACTTGTACAACTCTTACTTATGAATTTAATCATTTCTAAAAGGAATATTCAGCTGGTGGGCTGTCATTCCCTAGTGTACGGACTATGCTCACCCTTTCTGTCATTATTGCTTTTCTTTACTAAATATTTTATGCTCCCAGATCTCTTTTAGGGGCTAGAGAACAAATCAAGTACATCAGGCATAATTTCATAGTTATCAGTATTTGAACGCACATTATTTAAAAGACTGTTCTATTATATCACTGTTCTATATTCTGCTCCATGTGCACCAAAGACATCAGCGGTGTGGGAACACATACCACAATGAACATGTTAGGATAACAGTTACGGCCCACACAACAAAGGGAAGATATTGTTGGTCCTTTTTATCATTGGTGACCTGGAAGAGTCTTTTCTTTTTTTTTTTTTTTTTTTTTTTAGCCCATGTCTACAAAGATATCTTATGGAAAAGGAAACATTCGTAAGTAGCAGATTCATTCATTGCTACCTGAAAAGTACATACATGGCTTCATGTAAATTGAGAAAAGCCAAGCAATGTTCCTGCTTGAATGAATAGCCATTACCACAATGAAGTAATATAGGAATCAGTAATTGCTTTAAATTATGTTTAAGTTAGAGAAGCAAAGTTTTTCAAAACTGAGACCCTTCCCCACGTAGGAGTAAGCATGCATTGACCTTATTGTTTGTAGCTTTCAGTGAACCTTAGTTTTAAAAAAACATCACATGTCTTTAAAGTCTGATGTTTTAAATGCTATGTTCAAATACAAGGATGAAGCTGATTTATTACAGACTTCAACTTACAACAGGTGCTATTCTACTTTTTCTTCAGTACCACCAACTTCCTTCTCATGCCTACATGTCCCCTTCCTCTATTTTAGTCACACAGCAAGGCTAATGGTAATGATTAAAGTCTGAGTCCCATATTTAGGCTCTCTGGAAGAATTTCTTCATCTATAACTGAAGTAAACAACTTGTACCTTTGAGGACTCACCTAAATGTCTGATGGAAGTAAAACTTCTAATACGTGAAGTCATTGCTTTGCCTAGAGTCTAAGGAACAGGCACGTGTCTATATCATAGATAATTTATTCAGATATCAATCCTAGAAGAGAATTCTCTATTATTCATCACTATAAACCATCATTGACTTCACAAAGTAAAATAAAACCAGAGTGCATGAAGTTCCTATTCACCTTCTTCTATACACCTTCAGAGATAACAAAGTCATTGCTTTTTCCTTCCTCTTTTGAACAAATGATTGCAGTGTCTGTCTCTCTACCTAAGTGTGTGCTTCTTGGTTTCAGTTCCCATATCAGTATGGCCACAATCATCATAACTAGTTCAGAACAACTACTCCTCTGGCTGCTCCTCCAGAGAACCAGAGTTCCAGTCTCAACATGGCAGCTTACAAGCACCTGTCTGTAACTCCAGGTCTAGGGGATCAGTTATCTGATTCCATCTTCTAGCCTTCTGGGGCCACTGCATTCAGGAGGTGCACAGATATTTATTATACAAACTAATAAAACAAAAGAAACAAATACTTGCATATGTAGGAGACTATATAAGGTGTTGTACATGTTTAGTTTATGAAACAATTATTATAATGCCAAGGTAAACTTTATTAGCCATGCCTTAGACATCACCTTAGTGATCTGGTGGCTAAGCAGCTTGTGTTCATCCTGTGACACCATCAGATTCCTCTCTAGTATAATAGTTTACTATTATAGTACTATATATATATAGTATACTGTCATAATAATATAGTATATTATGTTATATTTGTACTATACCATATATTATAATATATACTATATATAATATAGTATATTATATATATACTCTACTAATATATAAAACCAGATGATAATAAAATTTTCTGTAGCATTAAAGTATCCAACAAACTAGAAAAATATAAGTCCCAAGGATATCATATTTTAAGTTGAAATGGCTGCTTCTAATTTGATTTTGCAATATGTTGTGGCAAAACTACACTAAAGCACATTAGATTGGCCCTGCTTCGACCATGACTTTACTAAAAGCCTCAGATGTCTGTAAATTATATTTTAGCTATTTTAATATATTTTGGGAATGATGACCATTACTATATCATGCATACTCCTTGTTAATACTGTCTACTTCCTTTTCTAAGCATTTTTACCTTATATTTAAAATGTATTCTCAGCATAAGTCTCAACTTTGTAATTTCAACTTACTTATATGAATGAAAATAAAAGTGACAAAAGAATAGAGAGAAACGAAAACCCCCAGGGAAATTTATTCTAAGATGTGAGACAAGGCAACTCTCTATGATAAACTTGGAACGCTGACCCCTTAGTAAGACCCACTTAAGAGTTTAATGGCTGCTCATC
Source organism: Micromys minutus (assembly GCF_963924665.1). NCBI lineage: Eukaryota > Metazoa > Chordata > Mammalia > Rodentia > Muridae > Micromys > Micromys minutus. Next base: position 41,711,353 of record NC_137976.1, on the reverse strand, counting down.
TTTTTGACCATAGTTCTCTAACAGTTCCAGAATGGCAGTCACGTTTGTGCCAATACACATTCAGAGACTTTATCTCCATATTAGACCTATCCATCCATGATATTCATGTCTAGAGCAGGGAGGCGATGAGCTGTGTCAGGCGTCCAGCTGCATTTGAAAGTCAAAGTTCCCTCGGAAGAATGGCCTTGACCCCCATGCACACTGGTGTGTTACTTCAGAAACACTGACCACCATCATTATTACCAGTTTTGTAGAGACCAGGAAAATTTAATTTCTTATAACTACTCACTTGTCTGTAGGACAACATTTCGCTAAGCCAAATTAGTAGCAGCCACTTCAACTGGGAAAAATAAGATTTCCTCAGGACTCATATTTTCTAGTTTGTTAACTTTAAAAAAAAATCCTATAGAATATTTTATTATTATCTATTTTAAGGCTTAAGGAAATCCAGCTCTTTATATTCGTTTTCCTCTTTGCCTCTGGCCGTTGGTTGTGAAAATGAATTTTGAAAGATTATTAACTTATTATGGTTTGGATAATGTAGTCTGGGACTTCGCCTTCACTGTCAAGGTGAATGCAGTGACATTGTCACTGGAATCACTTCCTCTTTTTTCTGTTAGTGTTTCATGAGTGTCTCCCTGACCCTTGCTGTTTGTTTTCATGTCTATGGGCTATCCCTCAGAGAGTCTAGTCTTATTAACCAACTTACTCAAGAAGCTCCATGAAGCTGCACAGCATTAACTCGAGTGGGACTCGGAAATCATAGCTGGGAAGTTATGATGTGGGTCTTTTCTTCTTTGTTTCGTTTTGTTTTTTTAAACTCAGTGGCCTTGATATCACTGGAGTTCCCGGAGTTCAGTAAGGAGCGCCAACTTTAAACTGTGAGGTCACATTGTGCCCCCTTTCAGAGAAAGTAATGAGAAAAAAATTGTTTTGTATGTAAAATATAATAATCTCTCCAGTAATTACAGAACTCAGAGGCCCAAATGCACGCTCTGGAACTTGATCTGAGTAGAAGGCAGGACATATCAATTGTTCAAGGAAACCCAGGTAGGTTAACAATAATGAAGATCTTTATCTGTCGGAAGAATATTCTGTAAAGGTAGATAAATGATATCTGAGAAATGTAAAAACAAAAGGGTTCTGAAAATAAACCTTGAAAGGTTATTGACTTGTTATGGTTGGATGATGTCGTCTGGGACATCACCTTCCCCATCTGTCCTCAGTCTTATCCTTTGCTGTTTAAAAACACAGAACCAGGGGAAATGTCATTCTGTGGCAGGCAGCTCCCGCTCTCTGGTATGAACACTGAGGTTACTAAGGAAGCTGATGTTATTATTGGGCATATTATTGGGTTTTGTCAAGGGCTTATTCTTTGCTAAAACCACAACTTTCAGCACCTCATTTGTATTCTGACTTTAGCCTTCTAATGCCAGCTCCTCTTCTCATTGTCAGGCAGATGAGATGCAAGGCACCAAATTAACTTAGGGAAGCAAAAGAAATAGACCCACAGACTCCTGAACCATGGCTCAGTTCCTAACCACAGTGGTGTGCTGCCTTGGGACATTGGGCTTTACAGAATGAATGCGGGCTGCCATTCATTAGTTGGTTGTTGATGATGTTTTCTTTTGTTTTCAGCTCACAGTAGGGAGTGCGGACTGACAGAAGGAAGCACATCTGTCTGTCTGACACAGAGATAGGCCTTGTGCCATACTCAACCTCTCAGCTGTTTCTGAACAGAGAGTCAACTTCAAAGCCTTTTGGACATGGAAATTCTTACACTGCTGCTAGCTGTCACACAAAAGACACCAAGCACGAAACTGAAAACTCATTTAAAAATAGACAGCTGGCAATGGTGATATTTTAGTAGTCAAACCAAGAGTCACACCTTTAATCTCCTTGTTCTGGTTTGTACCTTTTAAAAGACAAGCTAGAGACACTTTAAAAAACAGGCAGGGTTTCTATTTGTGGTCACATGTAATGAATTTACAGAACTGGGCGTGGAAGAATGCACACAGTCACACAGTCACAGGGTGTCAGGATGAAGCACGGTTGGTAGTGAGGGTGAGTCAGCACAAACGCAGTGCACACACAGGTCAGTCCTCATAAGCAGGAAAATGACAATCTCTTGGTATCAGTAGCTCAACTATTTCCCGAATTCATTAAAAACATCAACAACAGCAACACACCTATGAAGAAAAACATAATAATAATGTACCCCCAAAAAACTAAAATGGCTTATTAACAGCCTTTCAAAAACTACTGACAAAAGGTGGAGGAAATCACAATCTATGTCCAAAGAGAAGACATAATGAGGTAGCCTGAAGTTTATAACTAGGCAAAATGGGGGTTTTTCAGCAGAATAATTGTGCATATAAATGGTAAATAGAGGAAGTAACATTTATAGAAACACATTCTGAAGAAGTGAACTGCTTTGAATGTTTACTCATCTAACTCTCACATCAAAGATGGACTGGGTGTAATTATCCCACAGTTTTCCAGTCTAAGAAAAGACAAGCAAACTAATACACTCAAGGTAGTAGAGTAATGAAGAAGTCAAGCTGAAATGAGAGGAGGTCTGAAGGGAGCACTCAGCATTCTCATGAATGGCCACTCAGTTCATTCACCAAGTATGCGATTTAGAGTATAATTATTTTATACTAATTTTCAGCCATAGTTTATATTTGGTCCAAACTGGTAGTAAAAACAAAATTGTCTCTGTCTTCAGAGATCTATAGAGTTCATTTTAAAAGAATCCTACATGGAAGTAGAAAAATACAACGCGGTGTGTGTGGTGTTTGTTAGATTATAAAGTGTCACAGGAGTAACAATTAAATAGAAGAAATGAGATTAGGAGTGTGGGAGATATCAGAGAACCTTCCCGAAAAAGGTTACTAGACCTTTGAGCTAAGAGCTTGAAGATGTCTTCCAGGCTAATGTAAGGTGGACAGAGGTATTCAGAGAGTGTGTTTGGTGGCAGTAGGGGACAAGGTCTGAGCCTTGAAGTCAAAGATGGCAAAGAGAAGATGAACACTCAGGAATTAAGCAAAGAAAAAAGGGCCAGGAGTTCTAATACAGTTGGTGTTGATAATTCTATTCTTTAGACTAGAGATGAGAGGCAGTTGAAACATTTTAAGCAAGAAGTAACACCATTGGATTTGAATTTTCTCCAAATAAATATAATAAACTCCAGAAATATTGTTTATTAATCTTAAATCATGAAAGTCAAATGTGGAGAGATGAGCTACCAACTAGAAAAGTTAATTCAAGAAATGGTGGCAGGTGGTCAAGGAGTGATGTCCGCATAAATGAACAAAGCAAATATGTAGAGATGGAAGTGCTAGCAAGAAAAAATAAACAGAACTTCCTGAATGACTGTACACAGGGCGTATGGATGGAGACAACTGGAGAATAATTTAAGAGGATGCTCCAAGGCTACGTGTTTTCCCAGCTCTTGCAAGGTGAAGTTAGAAGGATGATGAGTTCAAGGTCAGACAATCAGCCTGTGATACATACAAAAACCCTGCCCTAAACGTTGATTCGACGGTATCCAGATAAGTAACAACAACAACAACAACAACAACAACAAAAGAGCCTTGTTTCCTTTTAAATGAGCATGCCAGACTAGATAGCAAAAAGTCTATGAGAAATCAACTCCACCCAAAGAGCCATAGGCAGCTGAGTAAATCCAGGAGTGGAAGATGGATCCTCAAAAGGGAGGAGCACAGCAATTAAACGGTTGTCCAGTGCCAAATAGTCACTGTTGATATCACACTTAAAATTAGTGTTATATGGCCGCAGCAGGTTACAGTTAGGAATACATATGCATGCAGTAACAATGAAGAAAAGAGGCCTTGTATTTGAAAGAGAACAGGAAGGAATTTATAGGTGAGTTTGGAGAAAGAAAGAGAAGGGCAAAAGAGAATTAAATTATACTTCAAAAATTATACAAACAACATGCTACAAAAAAGAGGAGCATGCGGCTGGGGAGTCAGCTCAGAGAAGAAAGGACTTGGTGGGCAAGCACGAAGACTAAAGTTTGGGTTACGAGAATCCACATTAAAAAAGTACATGTCATAGCCACCTATGCCTCCAGCACTTGAAGGCAGAGACAAGAGACCTTGAGAGCAAGATGGCTAGCTACACAAGTTCTAAATGACCTGTGAGTGATTCCGCCTCAGAGAATAACTGATTATTCAAATACTAATGCATGTCAGAAATGGTGATTTATATATGCGATGACAGCCCAATTAGTATGTCAATACGTAAATATATCTCAATAACAAATACACAGAATGTTGGAAGAAATTTTAACCATGATGCCCAAGCCCAGGCACACAATGAACAAAGCTAAAAACAAACAACCAGACAACAAAACCAACCATGCTCAGAGTCTGAATTGCGGATTTTTGTCACTTACATCAGCATGTAAGGATTCATACTTGTAAAAAACTGAAGTGTGATGTACAGCTTGTCCTGAGATCTGTAATTCTATACACACACATCCCAGTCTATGCTTGTGGAGTGATTAAAAGAAGACAAGAAACTCTATGTAGTTAAAGATAGCCCAAAGCACTGATAGCAATTTCCTCAAAACTAGCTCTGACGTAGGTAATGGACGTTTTAAAAATAGCTTTATTGTATAAGAAAACAACTTTCTGACTAGCCCAAAAGCCATGATGAAGTCAGCCATCAAATCATTTTCAGGTTCTCTTCTGCAATCATAAGGCGTTTTGAATTAAACTGAATTTTACATATTTTTTCAGAACCTAAGTAGTGTTTTTTTCTCTTTTGAGCCTTTTTGTTCTCTTGAAGTAATCTTATAAATGCATGTCAAATTTTCTAAGTCTCATATCTTTACCAGTGGCTAGTCTTTGATGCAACAAGAAAGGGACATTCATAGGCTTTGCTTAGAACATTCATCTTTTAGTGTCTTTTACTGTGCTACGCCTCCAAAGGCACTGCATGCACACATTACATACTGGCATCATAGACATTTCTCTTAAATAAGCAATGGCTCTTTTCTCTCCAGGAAAGTTGATGTTTTTCTAATATATTCAAAGTAAAATCAAAGGGCCTTGGCCTAGGATTTAACACTTTCTTCAGTCTAATTCTAACCTGATGCTCTTGTATTTCTCTACTACTGCACTGACCTCTGTGTCTTTTACAAATAAACACAAAACCACACAAACACGGATGCACAGAAACATCTTGAATTTCATTTCCAAGAAGAGCATTCCAGGCATCTTCAAACCTAAGCTGTTTTTTTAAACAGCAGAGCTTCAAGCTGGATCAGGGACTTCTCTAGTTCATCCCACTTAGAGCAAATCTTTCCTTTCTAATCTCATAATACTTTAAATGTATAACTCTTCAAAGGCTTCCATGGCTCTGCTTCTGTTAAACAGTGGATTTTAAGCCACAAAATACCAGAACTTCATCTAATTTATTTACATTTGTCTTCTCCCCTTGATTACACTGGGCGCGGTGCTTTGCTTGAGGAAGGCATTAAATCTTCTAAATTGAACTAAATAATATTTGGTAAGTGACAGTCTAGGGCATGACATACCTTCTTGGGCACAAGTACTTGAATAGACTCATTTACTAAGTAAGCCATTTCATTTTTTAATCAGTACAAATTTTCAATCAAAAATAATGTATGTATTAAGTTCAATTCATGTTTCCTTTGCTTTCCTTCGCCAAAGGATTGTAATTACAGGAGTCCTATGAGGATCACATTGCAATAAAGGAGAACAGTGAACACATTACTTAGTGAATAGCAAGCCTCGTCTGTGTTAATCATAGTGATCACTAACTTGGCTTTATCCACAATTCTATGCAATGTATTAGATACCCTCAGTTTTCTTATATTACAGATGATTGTCAAGGGTAGGAGTGAATTAAGTGACTTATTCAACCTTCTATTAGGTGCCAGAGAAGTAAATAAAAATTATATGGTTGATTACAGAGCTGACACAATTTAAACTATGACACAGCACGCCCAAGTCTGTAAAATAGAAAAAATATGAAAATGTATATAAAGAAAACGGATAGACAATTTCCTATCTGTATTCAACAGTCAATCCAGGCAGAAATTAATGCTAGAAAGAAATGCTTGTTTCTTTATAACTGTCTGGCCTCTCTTAGCCTAAATTACAGGGCACTGCTTTCAATATTCATTTAAAATATTACCTTCATTGATGCTTATCACACATTTTCACCCTGTGAAACACTTAACACATGAATTGGTTTCATCCTCACAAGTGTACTGTTATATCTTTATATACATTTTACAAGAATAGAAACAAAACAGGGGTATCATATCTAAGACAACTGTGGTACCAGGTTAAGTAATGGCTGAACTGTGGTTTACCAAGTTTGATCAATAAAATATACCTGTCCTAACTTTGTGCCTGAACTCATAGAATTCAACAAAATGTAGATATTTTAAAGACTATGTTTATGAAAATGCTCTATCACTTCTTAGCATATGATAAAGAGGATGTAATTTATGATTCTTTGCTTTGAAAAAAAATTTTGGAGAAATGCTATTAACCTCATTAACATACCTACCAATTGACATCCAATATTCAAACTTAAATGTAACAGAGACACATAAATGTAGATTTCAAAATTTTATGCATATGCTCTTATATTATTTTACCAACATGTTAAGGTACAGGAATTTTTCCAAATGATATGACAAGCACCATTGGCTTTGTCCTCACACTGACTTCAGCAGTATGTGTCACTTTGCCCTGAAGAGGAGAGCACTTAAGATCGTCAGCCATCTCAGACAACAAACAATTCAGAGTTTGCAAAAGTCCAATTCTGAATTACAGATTGCACCTTTCTTAAACTGAAGTTATACCAGAGAATAAATGTTTACGTGCATTAAATCAGATGTATATGGGCCACTAAATTTACTTGTTGAATTAAAATAGTCTATTTTGTTTTACCTATAACCTTAGAAACAACATACTTGCATCAATGTTGAAAAGTGCATTTTGGATTAATTATAATGATTCTGTTCAAGCATTATCTACCATATCCATTCACAAGGAGAAGTGCATTGGCTTCTAATATTTTTTGACCTTCATGTTCTTTCATTACAGTCCTCAAGGTCACTAATGCATATCTTCGAAGAAACAGGTTCCAATTATTTGGACACGAAGATTCTACCCTCTCTCCGAGACACAGTTCTGAGATATTAAAAAAATTAAATTACTTTATAAAATTATAGTGAGAAGGGACTCGGGAGGCTTATTCATTCCTTCTTCAGGCTTTACCTTTATCATTCGCTGTGGAAGCTATTAGTTCTGCCATTAAATTTCTCCAGGGGACAAAAAGATTCCATTTTCTGTGTAGCCACCTCCTTTAGTTTATAAAGATGTTCTCACTGCAAGTATACTTTCCCCTTGTCTTATTTCAACCTGGAGATGATATTGGTATGTGAATCATTCAGTCAGTTTTTATTCTTTCTAACTTTCTGTGAAAAGCACTGTTCTTTGTTTTACCTTCTACTTCTCTCTTCTGTTGGTGAGACCCATAACACATCTTGAGCTCTATGTTCTAAACATTTTCCCCGAAAGCTGTCTCTGCTGGAAGATGCTGAAAGAGCCTTTGAGGACAGAACTGCTAAGGAGAGCTTGAGCAATCCCCAGCCAGGTGACCAGCCAGCGCCTCTGAACTGGAAACACCATACATTCACCCATTGGCCTGTTGCAGAATTTCAATGAAATATATTCTTAATGAAAATATTTTTTAAAATAAAGAATGTCATGAGAACCATTGTGGGAATTGAAAGAATTATAGCAAATAAACATATTTGAGTGATGCCTGGCATATAGTCAATCGATCAGATCCATTGCTTCTGGTACTGTTGCTGTTCTTTCTCCTCAGACAGTTAGTGTTGCTATACCACTGCTGTATCTGTGGTAGGTAGCTGATGCTAATGTCTCTGCCCTGACACTAGTTTAACACGAGCATTAATACTATGATCCCTGCTCATTCTGTACACACCTCTCTTTATTCTCTGGTTAATGTCCTACCAATGAGGACATATAACTAAACTGGAATTTAGAATGACTTCTAGAATGGGGAGATACCTCCTCAGAACTTCAAATTCCTCTTAATTGTATAGTTCAACTAGGTTCTCCCTGTTTCCAAAACCTTGAAGACAACCACTTGACAAAGATACTCCAACAAATTTACTCAGATCGGAGGCTCCAGGTCTCTGGCCCTTCATTTTTCCTGAGCTCACTTTCTGACAGGCTGTCATCTTATATGCTATGCATTATGTTTTCCATTAACATGAATAATTGAATGCTTACATAACAGAAATATCATTCAATATTGTATAATGATAACCAACTCCATTATTAAGTTAGGAGAAGAAAGATACTTGAACATTAGGAATTACAATGATAAACAAAATGTTAAATTCCATTTATAATTATATAAGGAGAAATATTGGGATTTTTGTACAAATGTCAATGGACACTGTGAAATATAATTAAAAATTTTCATAATAATTTGAACTTTTAAAGTGGCCCACAGACATTTTTAGGATTTGATCCAGAAAGCCCTTGGGGTGAAGAGGGTCTCCATCTAGTGATTTTCAAGGAAGAGCTTAAAGCATACTGATAAGGCAGTTTAACAGTGGTCAAAATGTAATTAGGTTTCTCTGTCTAGGAGTTGCTAGCATGCTGTTAGGCCAATTGAAGCCTGCCTGTCTCTGACAGGCGAACGGAGTATAAGAGTTATCATTTAGATTTACTAGTGGATCAACACTCCAAGTTCGCTGAGTCTGTTATCAGCACTGTGGATAGGCAGACATACATGTGCCCTTCTCCCCTGCACACACATACAGCACACTCAAAATTGACATAAATTCTCTGTCCAACTAATCCTCGGATCGATTTTATAGTTAATGTCACATTGCACCTTTTCTCTTTTCTCCACTAAGGACAGCATGTCTTTGTGGTTTCTGTCTCAGCCTGCCCAACCAGCTTTTCCCATTGTACAAATTCTGGGTGACCCAGATCCACAATCTTGGAGACTGACCTTGCCTGTGGTACAGCTACTTTGGCATCCCCATAATATCCAATGGTGACTATTAGAATACAATAATACCAGCATTTTAAGGTTACAAACATCAAATTCAAAATTGTGTGGCTACCTATATTTTGTGAATACATATCATGTGAGAATGCATTCCCTATACCCAGAACATGTCCTCCAGGAAGAAACCCAACCTGCCCTCTCAATTCTTGGAAATAATGATGCTTCATGTAGGTTTCTGAGTTGTAGCATCGCACCATGCTGGTGTGGGAAAGTGGCAGTGGACAGTACCAGATGTACGGCAGAGAAAATGTTATGTGATGACTCCCTGCACTATTTATTACAATGTGCTGGAAACTTAAAATTTCCCTGAAAGAATAAATTAATAAAAGTACAGATTCATCTGTTCTAAATTCCTTGTATTCATACAGTTCCGACTGACATAATTGTCCCTTGTGGTAAGGACAGGGAATTATCACTGTGACAAAGCGCCTGACACACTTCTCAACAGAAAATTCCCATTGAGTATAAAGGAAGTCACTGGCAAAGCTCCGTGAAGGTTCTTAATGACCTTCTGTGTAAATCTTTTACTTGAGATGGGGAAATCTTGTAAAGTTCCCAAGTTTTATTATAGTCACTTGATTTTCATGACATTTGTCACCACAGAATCACATGGTCATTACTATTTCTCTATCTGTCTCATTTAAGTAGTGCTTTTCAGTCATAGCTACACCATAAAGTCTGTTCCAAAGCTTCCAAAAAGTACAGATGGCAGTCCCAGACCTATGATATCAGCAACTACATCTTTCTTCTAATTCTGGGCACAGAAAACCATGAAGTAGAAAGAGAGAATCAAGTCTAATGTTGTCCTCTGGACCTTCACATGCACCCCTGGGCACATACACAGTCAGATGTAACACACACACACACACACACACACACACACACACACACACACACACACACTCACACACACACACACACACACACAAACACACTTCCATGGACTTGTTAGGCTTATAATTATCTTTGCCTACTAATACCAGTAGATATTGTAGAACATGTTCAGCATGCCATAGCTTGAAACATCACAATTCTTTCAGTGACACGTAACACACTTTAAGTTTCACATGATTCTGTAAGTAACCCATCATCCATGTTCCTGCAAATAATTATATTTGAACTAACTTCTTTACATGCAGAAAGAGAAAGAAGGTGGAACATAATTTCAGATGAATGATGAGTTCTTCAGGATTGAGAAGAACTCAAGACAAGGTAATGACGAGTTAAAATGATTACAAATATCAGTTTGTACATGTATGATGATAATGAAGACCACCATTATATATGATTAATAGATGTTGACAAAAAATTTAAAATAAATTTTAAGAATGACTCCTAGCTACTTTGTGAAAAAGTGTGTTTTAAAATGTAACATCTTATTGATTCTTGCAAAATTTCATACATACATACAATTTATTTTGGCCATATGTAACCTAACTCCTCTCTTTAACTCAGATATATCACCCAACATCTCAAAACTTTACCTCCTTTGCTATGACCCAGCAAGTACAAATTTTGCTGTCCAGGTACTCATGTAGAATTCTCTGCACTCTGAATAATTGTGATTTGTATGTTGTATGCATATATTACAACTATGCATTTATGTATGCTTTTTTATATGTGTGTATCATATATATGTAGGTATGTGTCTATAAATATATGTATGTGTTTGTATGTGTATATCATGCATAGTATATATGTCTATGTATATATGTATGAATATATCATATACATGTATGTGTGCATATGAATAGATATATGTGTTTGTATTTAGGAAGTTTATAATAGGCTTCCAAATGGTTCTTACAAACACCTTTAGTGTTAGTTTTTCCTTTGTTCACCTCTCCTATGCCTTACCTTCTCAACTAAACCACCCTTCCCAGTACTTTTTTTTTTACTTTTCATAGCACAGATTCTAAATATTCAATATCTTCATTGTCAGACAGATATTATTTGCCCTATTTTAGAGGTGGAAATAAAATAAAAAACTTGAATCAAGTGTCTCAAATATATATGGCAAGATAGTGAGAGCAGAAACTGGTTGTTGGTCTATGTAAGGCCTCTAAAATGAAGATAATATCTCTGCTTGACCATGGACACGTCAACTTCTCCACATAGACACCTTCACCTGACTATTTCTTCAGTAATGTCTAGGCCTGATTCTTTTCCATTTCTATTCATTCCAATAGCCTTTTGCCAACTCTGATAACATGGTTAAGATCTTTTAATATTCTTATTTCTGTATCATGGCTTCAAATGTCTGTTATAGAAGGGAATTAATAAAATCATTATGTAAGTGTAAATGATGTATTATGTCAAATCAGTCTGTTACTCTGGGCTTGCTTAATACCCTAAGCAATGAAATTTAAAGTTTGGTTAAAACATCTTTATATATAAATGATAATCCTTTAATTTGCTACTCAGTAATGAAATGATACCTAGAACATTCAGACACTGGATTTCAAAGATAGTTTTAAAAGCCTAATTTAAAAATCAAAGAACAACAACAAAAAAGAAAACCCTACTTCTGCTTTATAGGGGCAGAATAAAAGGTCTCAAATGCTTGCAAGCTAGAACAAAGACTGTCTGTCATAGTGGTGAGGATCTAAAGAAACGATATTTACTTTCTCATTCTTCCTTTGCATATTTACATTTGCCTACAGTGTTTTATTATTCTATACAATAGCACTATGTAGTTACTCCAGTCAGCTGTTAGAATTTAAGAAGAGAAGTAACATGTAAAATCATCATAAAAATGTAGACAAAAATGGGTTGAAAGCTCTATTACCTGCCAGAGTGATTTTTGAATGGGCCAGGTCTTGGCTTCTATTCCTAGTGCTGCAATACTAGGAGATACATAAAAATAAAGATAGTAACATGTCGTATACAGATAGGTAGTGGCTTCGAGGAAGAGGGTGTGGAGATCCAGGGCAAGTCTAGCTGCTCTTCAGAACGGTGTCATACAAAGGGGTGCAGGCTGTCTGATAAGCAAGTTAATTTTAGCCAGTAAGTGAGAGTGCTCTGTGTTGTCCAGCCCAAGGCAAATGCTGAAAAGGAGCCAAAGTTTTGCAAACAGAGTGAGTCTTGTTGTCTTTGTGTGAACAGTTCATTTAGATTTTCCAGAGAACACAGGTTTTGCACTATTTTGGAGAAAGGGACAAGACTAACCTAAAACATTAGTCCAAAATCATACCACTAGCAAGATAAAACTGAAATCATAAAATACTCAAAAAGGAAATACTGCAGACACAGACTCAGTATGGTCCTTGGCTTGTTTCTTTAGGTTTACTGCTTGTTTCTTTGCCTCAGTGAAACCCAATGAGAAACTGAAAGGATAACAGAGCATGAATGTGGGCTAAGAAGAACCTGTGACAGTATGTACGCACTGCCCCTGGGAATTCCTTATCAACTTACTGAATTACTTACCTAGTATTGACATGGTGACTAACAACTCTTTGGCAAATTTATAGTGTAATTTATATATTTTTTAGATCTGTAATTTTTAAAAAGAAAGAAGAATAGTACAAACATAGCAGCGATGGGCTAACCTAACCCCGAAAGATAACAGGCATTCAGTTTCCTTTGAAGCTAAACTGTAAAAATTAAAAATGACTTTTCTAGAGTGTGAAGTACATCTATTCTTTTGTAAAATAAAATAAAAGGTGGCCAGCCCTAAGTAGTATTTTTTTACAAGTCTTTTTCTATCTCTATTTTAATGGGCTTTCCGATGTATCTTAAAGAAATTTACATTTGGCATTTCACTCCTACCCACTGAGAGCAACCTACCCTTGGTTATGTTAGAGTCATAAGCCTGAGAGTTGAGAACTGCGACTAAATAAAAATATGAATGGAAAAGACAAGAAATTAGGTTTATAGATCTTAGAAGATTTTTTTTCTACCCTGTTCTTTGGCAGAAGTAATATAAGAGGCAGTCCCAGGTATTAAGAAAAGTATAGATATGAATTAATAATAATCCAAAACTGGTAAATATGACCAACTTCTTTATAAACAGTGTTCTGAATCATGCCATGGCCAGTGGCTTAGGATGCATGAGACAGGACTAAAGCAGTAGCTGTAAAAGAGGCTTTCATACCAGGGAAATAATTTACACACTAAACACAAGTCCAGTCATTCCAGCTGGCACGCTGGTATCCATCTTAATTATTGCAATAAAGGAACCACTGGCCATCACATTTAAAAGACTATGGAAGACTGGATGTTTACCAAAGATCAGAAAGAACAGCTTTATGTTAAAATACAGCCATGATGACACAGGAAATTAGGCCATAAATCTGGCGAAATATTTTTACTGAGTAAACAAGGAACCTTTGTCATTGAAAATTTTATTTACTCGACCTTGTAGAAATGTTAGTAATTTTGTTTAACTTACACAGTTTGAACGGCATGCAGATATCAGATTGGATTCACGGAAAACTGATTTCTCTTACTGGCTATCACTAACTGAAGTGGATGTTGTAGGTTTGTGCTGATAGAGAGTGGGCTAGCTGGCATCTCAGCATTTAGACAACAGTGCCCCTCCCCAGACAGATGCTTTCACAGTGTGGGTCCAGAACAAGCCTTCTCTGCAGCATATGGAAGATGCTAGAAATGCAAATTTCACACACCCATGTCACAAATAGGGACTCTGGAACTCTAGGAGTTGGGCTTAAAAGTCAATTTGAATAAGCTTTATGGTGACTCTAATGCATGGCCAAGTCTGAGAACTACCAGACTCCCAAAACATAAGCTGTCTAGAGAGACACTTTCTCCATTCTTTTCTTGCCAACACCTACCCAGTACACTGGTTGACTCTTACTAGTTACAAAAAAAAAAAAAAAAAAAAAAAAATGTAAAGTACTGACCTCATATCAATTTCAATAGATAATCCTACTCATTGTTGTGGGTATTTTCAGTTATTGGTAGATTATTAATTTAACATAAAAATTTCAGCTGTCTTAGAATTTTTAATATGAATGAATTTTTATTTATAGAGTAAATATTGATTTTTCATAAATAATATTTATGATACATTGACTAGATAAATAGTATTGAATTTTTATGTGAGTGTTTTTGGCTTTTTTGCCATTATTGGAAAATTGATACGACAATTATTTGGCAAAGTAGAAGTCACAAAGCATGACCTCAGGGACCTGTGATACTGTATCATTGATTTGTTTTTCTCTATCATTAGCATAAGTTTTGAGATTTAGTTAGTCACTTAATATTACTGTTATTCCTTATTATCAACTCAACATAATAAACCGGATATATTATGGACATTTTTATTAAACAAAAACTCTAGTACCTTGGGTAGATTCAGTTTATATATCGCACATATAACCCGCAAAACCTGTGGTTTATTTTTTCAAAGTGATGTTTATACAGATTGAACTAAAAGGAGAAACTCAAAAAATGAACTAGGATGTGCCTTTATGAAGTCTCCATGTACATTTCCAGCTAAATGCTGGAAGAAAATCAAGAGCAACGTTTATAATGCACGAGGGACAGCGCAATGGCCATCCACAAAGCACAACTTTCACAAAGCACAGCTCTAGGAGGCACACTGTAGTTTTGTTTGCACTATAATCTTCTGAAGACCATGGGTTGGGCAAAGTATTACATTTCAGCTCCAGCATCTTTAGCACGTGTTATATCAATCTTCTTTTGTTTTCTAATAAAAATTGTATTTACTTAGAAGCATCCAGAATGTCAACACAGCAGCTGCATTCTTTTTTTTTTTTTTTTTTTTTTTTTTTCATTACAGACTGGTATTCAGTTAACGGAACAACCATTATCTTTGTATAAGCTGCATCAGATACAACTGAAGGTGAAAAAAAAAATCAAAGTGAAACCAAAAGAAAAAAGTTGGAAAACAAAACAAACAAACAAAAACCAACCAAACTATGGTCCCATATATAACTAATTCATACTGTGCATAAACAAGAACCTGCTTTGGATTTCCATGCCAATTTACAACTCCCAGACTGTCCCAGGCAAGGGTAGTGGCTATTAAAAATATCACCAGGACAGGGCCATCTAAAGACACAATCGGTAGTGTGTTTGTTAATTATACAAAGTAACAAAACATTACTATAAAAAATTCATTAACAATAGGGGACTTGATGACATGAATTAAAAGAAAATTAAACTCGACAAACAGAAATCATACTGACCCTTTAATAAGCCCGTTTCTCTCTCTCTCTCTCTCTCTCTCTCTCTCTCTCTCTCTCTCTCTCTCTCTCTCTCTCTCTCTCTCTCTCTCTCTCTTTCTCTCTTCACTCTCTCTTCCCACCCGAGACACACACACACACTCTCTCTCTCTCTCTCTCTCTCTCTATATATATATATATATATATATATATATATGGAACTACTTTACACATTATTAAAAGAACTCTAAAACTACTAAGACATCAATACAATCTCTTTTCCTTGAATATTCTCTGTGGAGTAGGCCATGTCAATAATGAAAGGCACCATGCCTATGAACGAGGCAGGGGAAAGAAACAGACACAGGGACTTACAGCATGACGAACTTTGGTCCGATTGCATTTTAACTCTTACTTACTGGATCCTGAGAGCGATTACCCAACACTTCATTATGCCTAACACGTGAATTTAACTTGACTGTGCCGCTCTCGTACCGTGCTCTGAGCCCTGTGCAGTCTGGTTCTACTGCTGAGAGCTAAGCCTATCATAACGGCTCGCTTCACTTTAAGACCTAATCAGTCTTTTTCTTATTTCCAAGTTCAGCCTCCCCCATTCAGTTGCCTCTTCACTCTTCCATTCCGCACAAGGTGTCTGTTGTTATTGCTGAGGCTCACAAATTCCAGAAGTGCAAGCCCCTCCTGGCTACTCAATGTAAGTGCCACACCCAGTTCCCAGCTTGCCCTGTACGTCGGTGGCCTCTTCGGCGGCTGGACTCCTGAACACCTGGAAGCTGACCTAAGTTACAGGGAATGGCTGCCTAACTACCTGTTAAACTATTTTGTCTTCCCAGTCGTCCTTTCTCCAGGTCTCCCGGAACCTGCACAGAACACCGCCAGCTCTCCCTGCTTCCTTTCCAGTTGTTTGGTCTAACCTAGCACCAGACTCATGCTGAGCCAGCCACAGTCCTTCCCCTGTTACTTTGGAATCAGATCTAGGCAAAATGTGTTGGTTACTTTTCTGAGTGAACAACAACAAGAACAGCAAAAAAGGGTAAATTTAGCAGTGAATGGCTGTCATTTTCCCCTTAAAATCAATGCGGGATGGCACACAGGAAGAGTGGAGATAGAGGTTACAGGGTAGGAAAGGGGAGCTGATACTCTTCCTGCCCTTGGACTAACTTGGTCCCCAGACCTTACTTCTACCTTCCATGGCATCCCCCGCTTGTATGTTTCTTCCTTTCTCATGACTATAATTACAGTGAGAAATTACAACAACAAAATCTGTGCAACATGGTCAGTAACATCAAATTCCTACTTTCCTCGCCAGTTATGAAATGACTACTACTTCGGACAAGGCCATTGTGATGGGCGTTGGAGAAACAACGGTTAGCTCTGTAAGCTTCGGACAACACGGAATGATTCTCCAGAATACAGACAATGGCTTGATGCAGATTTGATACGGCCACAATTGATACCAAGCTGGAAAGGAATGGCACTACCAAAGAGCAGTGTTGCTATGGCGATGAATCCATACATAGCCAAGGAAGCTCTAGTAGTGTGGCTCCATGTGCACAGCCTGTTACTCTGGAATATGAAGCATTATGTCTATGGGTACACTGTGGAATTTGCTTGATGTCTTCTTTGTGTTCTTTAGTTGCTTGTCTGCTTTAATACTGACAAAAGCTCTAAAATGCTCTCTTCAGTTGGGGTTTATGAATCAGGACGGGATGAAGGAGTCCCAGGAACTGTCTGGCACCTCAGTGATTGTAAACAGCAAAGCAGAGGCCTGTCCATGTTTCTGCTGAAGGGGGATGATGGACCAAGAGAAGTGTGGGGAACGGGTATTTATCCAGAACTGTGGACAGTGTTTTCACACACTGGGACTGTGTGTTCAGCAGCAGACTCAAGACCTAGGACACCTAAGGTGACCTGAGCTGTCCCACATTCATTTTCTGTATCTCTATCTGAGGCATCAACTCACAGGTAATGAGACATGTGTCATGGGAGAAACAGGGGAGCAATCACAAGCAACCTACTACCCCCCATACCCTCTTCAATTATCTACGCAATAATCTGAATTTTCCCATGTGTGTTTTACAGGCAACCTCTTAGCGTATTCATTGAGATTACAACAGCTGGCCATTGCAACATGCCCTGCTGAGCAAACACATTGACCTGTTCTGTAAAAAACACAGGCATTTTGTTTAGCTTAGGAGTGGTTAGACTAGTTTTGTGATTTGAACAGAGTCATAATGCCTTGGAACACATGCAGCCCAGCTCACAACTTGGAGGCACCTTTACACTTGACTCAGCCCAGTTTCAGGACTTGATGAGTGACATCAGTGAAAAGCACTCTGGGATAGCTGATTACCTCCAGGCAGGTGTTTGCTGGATTTTTATATGCTAAACAATACGAGTTTACATCTTGTCTTAATTTTATCATATTTCTTTTAGGTATACATGTATATTTATCCTGGTTCTTAGTTGGTTCTTTATAAACGTGCTGACATATATCTCAAAGTCTAATATCTTTCTACTTAGCTTTTCCCTACCTGTAAACAAAATGTCAGACACAAAAGAAGGTTTGGAAACCAGGAGAATTTGTAACTCTCAATGCTAAAGTAAATTCTAAAAAGAACAAAGCGATTCCTTAGACTGTCTATCGTCCAAGAGCCATTTTGTAAGCAATGGTTCTAAGAGGTTCCAAAGATGCTAGCAATGCAGAGACTGAAGTATTTTGGAGCCTCTCTGAATCTGATGAGTTATGCATGCATTCCATATCAATTTAAAACTTAAAATAAATGTTGTTAATGGCTGTTCTAACAGCATCTGACCAATACAGATGCAGATACTCACACCCAAGCATCAGACTGAGCCCAGGACCCCAATGGAAGAACTAGAGGAAGGACTAATGGAACTGAAAGGGATTGCAACGGGCAAGAGGGTAGCTGAGGATGATGAGGATGATGGTGCTCACACCCAGAAGCAGAAGACCGATGAGGATGACTAGACAGAAAGAGGAAAAGCTAACCTTATGCACCGTGACCTATTCACCCTCCACTTCCCGTCTCAGAATTTAAAGGTAGTTACCTTTATATTAGAGAAGCAGGCCCCACTCGCCCACAGCAGGCAGTGCCACCCACAGATGACATGTGCTCTTCACTAACCTTCAAAGCCACAACATGAATTGGCAACACGGAAGAAAAAAAAAAAGACTTCTCAGGCCCTACTTTTTATTTCTTAAAAATATTTTAAAAGGAAATTTTGTTTATATAAATTTTATATATTTTTGTACATACTGTTAGGGGTCAGCCATGTTTAATGATAATGGTGACCGAACCAGCCCCCAGAGCCTTTTCTATCCTACTTCAGACTTTCCTTGTGTGACCATGTTCATTATAATCTCAAAGAAGAAAATACACCTTGTAAAACAACAATAACAACAAAATCTTATTCTGAGCATTCCAGTAACTTTTTTTGTGTATGTACCTAGCTATACTATAAGTAGTTGGCTTGTATAAGATGTTTAAAAAGACCAAAGATAAAAGATAAAAAGGTTTTTTCTCTTTCTTTCTTTCTTTCTTTCTTTCTTCTTCTTCTTCTTCTTCTTCTTCTTCTTCTTCTTCTTCTTCTTCTTCTTCTTCTTCTTCTTCTTCTTCTTCTTCTTCTTCTTCCTCTTCTTCTTCTTTTTTATTTTTGTCTATGAAGTTGCTGTTTATTTTTTAGGCCTGTTTGATGTATGTGTGAAACAATGTCCAACAATAAACCAAAAATTTATTTTGCTGAGCTGTTCTAAGAGAAAAAAGAAAGAAAGAAAGGAAGGAAGGAAGAAAGAAAGAAAGAAAAAGAAAGAAAGGAAAGAAACCTATGTAGCAGAGGATGGCCTTATCTAACATCGGTGTGAGGGGAGGCCCTTGGTCCTGCCCAAAGGTGGGAGTGGATGCAGGAGCTCACTCATAGAGGCAAAGGGAGGGGGAGGGAAGATGAGATTGTGGGATTGTGGAGGGGTAACCAAGAAGGAGGATATCATTTAAAATGTAAACAAATAAAATAATTTTTTTTAAAAAAGACTTTTCAGATGTCATAGTGTTTAGCTCAGCAATACTGCTCCAGTGACCCTTCAACAAAAAAATAAAACTTAATCCTCTTCTATGTCTTAAAATAGTAAGTTAGAATAAGACAAATATTTTATGCGATCGATAGCTATGCTTTGAAATGGTATAGATTGGGAAAATGGCATAGCAATACAATATTTCTATATCCTACACAGTGAGAAATATTCTTGAAAATGCCTAGACTTCACTTAGAATGGGGCAAAGTATTTAACTCAACAATCATTATAATAATGATAATAACAACAATAATAATATTTCCCCAAATTAATGATCCTCTATATTTGAATGAGCTTATGATTAGTATTTGGATAATCTTAATTAAATGGTATTCACTAATCTTTCGATGCTTCTTATGGAAATAAAGATTAGGTTTCTTTTAATTTTAGTTGTTATGATCTTATGTGTTTTATTTGCAATATAGAAGTATAGTCTTTCAAACACTATAAACCAAATAACCTCAACCCTGGTCCCCATATCTTTTTCTGTAACATATTTCATGGCAAAGATTGTCTCTTAAACACTGGCTTTCAGAATATCTTAAGTTAGGCAAAGGGTTAAACAATGTTAAGCAATTTACTTACCTTGAGAATTATCAGAACTCACTTTATTTGAGCATTGTTGGGTGTGTGTAAGCACACACCATCTTCCAGTTAATTTGGTCAAAACCTAATTAGTAATATTTCATGAATTAAGGGAAACTCTCTCTAGGAATAGAGTGTCAAAATCTTGTCAAATAATTCACTCAGTTAAGCATAATTTAAAACTAGCCTCAGAAATTACCAATGCAAAGCTTAAAGTCACATTTCTCACCATTTTTTCTCAAGTGTCTTTGCATGCCACCTCACAGGGGAACTTCTTACACTGACCTGTTCTCTCTCTGTTGATATCTTGTCAGTTAAATCTCTATCCACAACTCTTTTAACCAATCAAAAACAATCTAAGCAGCCTTATCTTACAGACTGAAAATTTATATGCCTATGAAAATGAAGAATCACTTCAATTCTCTCTTAAAGTTTATTTTAAGTCAGAATGCTAACACATGTCATAGGGAAAAAAAAGGAAAGAGCAGTAACAAAAATGTTATGATTGTCACCAAATCTTTAAAGATCATATCTACATGCGTTCTGATTTTTTAATTTAAAATAAGTACATTAGTCTTAGGTTGATGTGTACAGGCAAACATGTAATGAACTGGTTTCAAAATGTCTTTTACTCTTTGTTTGGTATCATCAAAGAAATGCACATAATTCTGTCACCCTGTTTTTCTTCCTTTTCATAGTGTAGTAAATAAAGAGAAACATAATTATAACAGTACAATTTTCTACTCGGTAAGAATCCCCTTCTTTTCTATTATGGTTTAGTACATTGAATATCTAACCTCTCTTTAGAAGGCATATTATACTAAAACATTCTCCTTAAGATGTTAATAACAAAGGAAGCAAAAACAACAATAGCCAGCATCTCCAGGCTTGTCCTATTTGCCTTCATTTTGCTAATCACTTTCTAAACATTTTCTCACCTTGTTCTTTCAACAGATGTCTCCAGTAATTACTATTATTCATTTCTCTGTGCAGATGAAGAAATAGGCTTAGAGACAGTATGGGGCTTGCCTAGTTGGGTAACTTGTTTTAGATATTTTTTTTCTTTTTCTCTTAATAGAGTTGTTTCATTCATACTATGTAAATCCTATTTTTATTGAAGATAATTCTTCATACAGTATACTCTAATCACTGTTTTTGCTTCCTCAACTTCTCCTAGACAGAGCCGCTGCATTTCCCCTTCCACACTCAAGTCTATACCTTCTTTATCTCTCTCTTGTTTAAAAACACATTTCACATTAGTCAAGATCCACAGGGTGCTGTGTAAACCATTTTGAATCTAATTATTAAGTTAGAAATGAACCCACTCTACAGCTAAAAAGAACAAATGAGAAATACATGATTTCTTATTAAGTTTTTAAAAATTTTTTATTAATCATTTTATTTGTTTACATCTCAAATGATATTTCTCTTCTTGATTACGCCTCCACTGTCCCCCACCTCATCCCTCCCTCTCCTCCTCCTCTCGCCTCTATGAGGGTGCTCCTCCATCCACTCACCCACTCCTACCTCATCACTCTAGCATCCCCCTACACTGGGGCATCAAACCTGCACAGGACCAAGAGCCTCTCCTTCCATTGATGTCAGATAAGGCATTTGCCGCTGGATTCGTGGCTCCCTCCATGTATACTTTTTGGTTGTTGGTTTAGTCTCTGGGAGCTCTTTGTGGTCTGGTTAGTTGATATTGTTCTTCTTTTGGGGTTGCAATCCCCTTCAGCTGCTTAAGTCCTTTCCCTAACTCTTTTCATTGGGGTCCCTGGGTTCAGTCTGATGACTGGGTGTGAGTATCTGCATCTGTATTGGTCACGTGCTGCTATATTTTCTTAAGTAAGTATTTCTTTAGTCACAAATCTTTAGGTTCAACGACTCAAACATTAAAGCAAATCTGCAGAGTTAGAGATTGTAACCTTCCATTCTTACTACTTTATGGATAAGGAATGCAAAGCCCTTCTCACTAAATTTATCAGTATTACTCTTCTTTCATATGAATTGCTAAGTTGAAAAAAAATCATAAAAGTCTCTACTCAGAGTATGCCAACATAGAAAATACTTCAGGTAGAAAAGTGGCTATCATATTCTGCAGTATTATCAAAAATAGTGGTGCCTGATCTTTTTTTGAAAAGTATCAAACTACGTCTAAAAATTAGTTTTTGCTTTCAGCAGCCAAATGGGTTTTTATCTACCTGCAGGCCAACTTCAACTTCTATACAGCTTTACATAAATTATGAAAAATGCCATAAAACATGATGAAAAAAATTATCTAGATGTAAAGGCACACACTAGCAATTGTAATTCTAAAGAGATTATGCAAGAACATTGTCCAGGCCAGCCTGGGCTACATAGCAAGCCCCTGTCTTAAAGAGAAACATGGTAAATTACTAAAGTTACATAGTTTCAGCACGGTATAAAAAAGAGCTTACATTGCTCCTTGTCTAACCTAATTTCACACTCTGCTTATAACATTTTTTTATTTCAGTATTTCAATTACTTTATTTATGGTCCACTATCACTTGGGATCTCAATCTGTAAAGCTTTACATGGTTAGCTCTTAATAATGCATAGTTATGAGGACAAATAATGTGCAAATAATACGGAGCAGAGATGATGAAGTGATTATTTTTATATGGCAGAGGAACAGAACCACACAATTACCATGGAAGGGAGCCAACAAGGCTACTGTCTACTATCACCTTAACAATACTGATAGAAAAATGCACAGTGACTCACCTGACTAAGTACAAACCCTAAGCTGAGTCTTTTGTTTCTTCCCCAGCCTTCCTTGTCACCCTGTCATCTGTAGCCAGGACACACCTATGATCCAGACTCTTTACAGACACAACAGCGGTAAACCAGCATGCATTCACTTTACACAGTCCCCGGTTCAGCCACTGAGTAATGAGGTACGTGGAATGTTTGCATAAGGTCAGTTACCTAAGTTTCTCTTCATTTTATTATGTGTGAAAGCCTTCAATAATAAAGGTTGCGGTTTATGAATATGCACGCCAAGTCTGCAGTTGAGTCACTGGTACATTCCAGTATCTTGAAACATCTGAAGAGGAAAAGCTAATAGATTGGGCAATATAAATATATAATATTGGGCAATATATAATAGAAGGCAAGATAAACAAGAAAAAGTAAGCAATGACGACCTTACATTTCAAGTGTTTGAGCTTTGCTTCAAGGTTTTTTTTTTTCTCTTTCTTTAACTCTTCCTTTCTATTTTTTCCTTTTCTTTTTTGTAGGCAGAAAGAATTCTTTATTATATTTTTTATTTCCTCCTGACATTCTGCGATAACTTCATTTGGAAACATCCGGAGGGACTAATACCTTTCACTGCGGAAAACATAATTTCTCCCAAGTTACTCTTGCTACTCATGGAGAAATCACCACACTTCTATTTTAGAAATGAAATGGTGGAAAGTATACAAGGAAAACCAAGACTTTATCAGTTTGAACTATCATTGATTAACTTGACTTTAAGTACAGGCTGATTGAAACTTGGAAACAATGATGTTCACAGGGTAATTTGCTCAGACTTCCTTTGATTGCTTTGGGGTTAAAGGATGAAGTTTGGAAAAAGCATTTGGACCTGTAGACACTGAGTTTGATCAAAAGTAGAACGGTATCATTTCTTAAATATCTTCTCTGCAGAACTTTGCCCACAAGCGTGTCTACAAATATCTCGAGCTTTATAATGAGGAACATAACTTGAGTTTACATGAAGCTCTTGCGTTTGAAAAGAAAACCCCACCATTCACAAGGGAACACCAACAGGTGTTTGCTCTGGGATGACAGGTCTCTGAGGAACCAAGGTCTAAAGGGTAGTGAGAGGAATCATGGGAAACTGGGGAAAGAGATAAAAATACATGGTACAGAGGATAAAAAGGCAGACAAAACTTACTGTGAGAACTGATTTAAGTAAGTTCTATCTATGAATCCCTCCCGCCCCCATGGAGCCCGCACTCAAACCCTAGCCTCTGGTTAAGCATGGAGGACTACCTGAGTCACTGTGAAGCTACCTCAGAGCTGACAATGGCAACTGTCCTAACCAGGCAAACTTGGTGGCAGCAGCCTCTGTGCACTGAGTTATCCTGCCAGCTATTGTGCTGTAAATGTCAAATATCATCTCTCAGCACAAACAAGACCTCACTGCCAGTCTCAGACAGGCCTTAAACCTGTTCCTTCCTCAGCATCTCCAGAGCTGGGACTATAGGTCTTTTCCAGCATGACCAGTCTTGAATATTTTCTGAAGATTTGTTGATGAGTCTTCATTACAATTTATTTGCAAAACGTATCATCAAATATTTTTTTTCCAAATTATATGTTATCCTGCTACATTTGATAGGAATTAATGGAGAAAGAATAGAGATGTCTGAGTCACGGCACCAATGAAAGAAAAGAGATGTCCTGGATTTCAGCACCAATGTTAGAAAAAAGACGAAGAGAGTAGAGATGGGGTGGGGGGTTTATGCTCCATGGAAGTACAGAGGGGGGGGGGAGGCAGGGGGAGAGGGAGAGGGAGAGGAAAGGAGAAAAAAGAAGTAGAGAAATAAGGCCGGCCATGAGCACGTGGAGAGTGGGGAAAGGAAATGGGGAGAGGAGGGACAAACTGGAAGAGGGCAAGAGAAGAGAGAGTAAGAGAGAGAGAGAAAGGGGCAAGCAGCCCCTTTTATAGTGCCAGGTAACTGTGGGGCAGGGCATATCTGCTGTTGCTAGGTTAACTGTGTGGTGGGGTTTACAGAATCCCAACAAATGGTAAATGTGTTTATGTACCTACATGACTGATTAATTTGCTCATGAAATCTCTGACTCCAGCACGTTGTCCTCACAGGCAACTCTAGTTGTATTTGGGTGCACACACACACACACACACACACACACTATGAAAATATAAAATAAAACTTTAAAAAAATAAAGAAATGGAATTTTATATTATTTGTACGCAACAGAGTCTCACTGTGTATCACTGGCTGTCCCAGAAATCTCTACGTAGATCAGGCTAGTATTATAGACCTGCCTATCTCTGTCTCCTGAGTGCTCTTAAGACTGAAAAGAATTTTTTTTTTAATTTCCTATATTTCTAAAAGAAACTGTGTACCATCTTTGGTTATTTTTATTCACATGAGAATATAAATTGTTATTTAAAATATGTTTCTGCAGCAATGAGATGGGTAAGTTATTAAGGAAATGTGCCACAGAGTGTGATGACCAAAACTCCACATTGAGGACCAACATGATATGATGAGAAAATGGATTCATTTCTGTTATTCTCTCAACTCCATGTATGCCATGATACAAGATTTATCCTCTACATAAATAAATGCAAACATAAAAATATTTCTTCTGGATTACAAAGAATTGAGATTTTATTCTTTACTTATTCAGCTATTCAGTGGTACAGGTACTGGGGAAATACGTTCCTAGATACACTGAATAGGGAAAGATTTTGAGATCATATGTCCTTTCTCCAGGAATATAAGGACTCTTGAACAAAGGGGAACAAGAATAAATGGGCAAAGGGCAACAGTGAAATGAGCTTCAGAGCTGCACAGGACAGAATGCTCGGGGAGACTCTTTGGAGGAAGGAACACCTCACCACTGTTCCTAGAGCTGGAAACACCACTCATTCACTTAAAGGATGGGACACATGAGGATGGGAGAGATGTTGCAGTGTAAGAGGCCAGAGATGTGTGTAAGCAAGCCAGAAAAGGGAAAGGGCATGAGATATTTAAAAGTATTGCTCCAACGTGGATTCCAATAGAGACTGTGCAAGAAAGTCTTGAGAACCTTAAGTGCTAGGCTAAAAGCTCATCTTTACCTTAACTGTACAGAAAAGCCATGATGTACTGTAAGCAGGCAGCTACAGAATACAATTCAAATCTGATATCCCTCTGATGGCCGCAAAAGAGGATTTGATTAAAGTCAGGTTAGAATGACATTCAGGAGAAGTCACACCATGTTAATTTTCTTTAGTTTCTATTATACTGATGTCACTGTACTCCTGCTTAATCTACAGAGGCCACTTAAATCATCCTTTGTTCATACACACATGGAGCTCCTACTTACACACCCATGACCTAACCAGTTGCTCTCAGACACCTTGAACAATAGACTATAATGTGTCTTATTTGTAACTTTCATTTTACTTTCAAATTTAGATGTTGCTCCAGGTTTGCAATATAGTGTTGTTTCGTTGTCAGATAAAAACTCTATCATAATGAATATGATATTGCAATTAAAGGATAGTCTTGGAGTTTGTACATGGCTTGTCTATAGTGAATAGACTCAAAGTCCTGCCAAATAAACAATAACTAGAAACCTACATTCAAAATCCATTTATTTTATGGGGAAAACGTGAAGAGGAGAGACACTATAGCCAGCAGTTTCATAGTTTTGAATAATCTGTGGCTTCTCTTCTCTATACCAGTGTGAGCATATTAATTATATCTGGAAAGGAAAGTTTAAAGATGAAGTATATAAACAACATGCACATTTATCAAGAGCTTACACCTTGACAACCACAGGATTGAATGAGCTTTATGTGTAGCAATATTTTATCATCAATTCCAGCTACTCTACTGTGTCCAATTGGAGCAAGAGACACGTCATCCTCAGAGCATAGGATGCTTGGGGGATGGGGTGAGGCGACTGGCCCAGTTACTCAGATGGGACAGTAGCACCTGAAAACAAGTTTCACAGCACAGTCTTTTACAGAAGTCATTTTCTGAAATTCTTCCTTACAACGGAAGACACAATGATATGGTCGCTTGCCTTACAGGAGGCCAGTATCCATTGAGATTTTAGGGGTGACAAAAAGAATCTACTTTTTCATGTCCCAAACTGAGCAATACCTTCCATTGCAATCCAGTTACAAAGTAAATAAACAGACAGGATGATTGACACAGAGCAAAAATACAGCTGTAGGTGTGTACATTAAGGGAGTTTTAAAGAAAATAAGAAAGCATACAGATTGGGGATAGGCCTTGTAGAAATCTAGAAAATTAGAAAAAGACATATTTTCTACTAGTCAGTTAAATATATTCTAATTTAATATTTATCATAGATTATTACAAAGCCATGCAATAGTTTGGTCAACAGAAAACAGCTCCTTCTTCACGAACTGCTGTGTCCTTCCTATCGGCTCCCTGTGGCAGATTCCTCCAACAAATTGCTATGCACAACAAAACCTGTTAACTAATTGAGTATTAAAATCATATTAATATTAGAAGTGGTTGTTAAGTACCAGTAATAAAGGAGAATAATGCTCAGATTTTATTATGGCTTTAATACTATTCCTGAAAATGGAATGCAAACCATTCGCAACAACTGAAACTCCAATGTGTTGGGCAAGGGGAAATGCCAGATCACCTCATTACCTTTTGGAATATTCCCATTAATTGAACATGGTAATTATCATTCTCAACTTACAAATGAGAAGCCAGACAAATGTGAGAACGCTAGAAAAGCCCCTGAAAGCTGGACCACAGCTAGAGCTGTCCAGTTCTTTAATAGATGCCTAGTGGCTGTACCAAGCAGAATGGGTTAACACACAAGTGTGTATCCTACTACCTACACTGGGAAGTTATTCCGCAATAACAAGGAGTCCTAAAGCTTTCCCTTTGAAATTTTAGATTATTTTTAGAACTTGCTCCAGAAACATATTATGACTGTCAACTTACTCTCTTGTTTTGGTTTTAGGTGGGGTGGAGCAAACATGCCTGCCCAACACAGTGTTTTAATCTTTAGACTGTGTTCATAAAGAACAAAGAAATGTGCAACCTGTAGGTATAGTGAGTCTTCACTCCCTCTAAAGGAGGGGGTGTGTATGCAAACCTGTGCCACTGTGTGAGTACTTGCAATTTCTGAGTCTGACACAGTAGACTTTCTGAGCCTCACATTGGCAAGCAATTTAGCAGGTGTCAGGGAAGTATTAAACAACCTCAAGAACCCCTCAGTGTCTGTGTCAACTCTTAAAGCTTGTTTAGAGTCACCTGAGAAGAGACAGGAACCACTTCCTGGGACTGAGCTGCCTCCCTTCCTCCCAAGTCTCCTAGTTCCTACTTCCACCCACTCCCTTACCCTACTGGTTTGGCTTGCTTCCTTCTCAGCACATGCTTTAGATACACCTTCAGAATCCTTTCTGAACTTATCCTTATCCCAACCAGACCCAGCTGCTGTCATGCAAATTGCTCTCTACTGTTTTGAATGTTCCCAGCACCTAGAAATCTCTCTACCTCCATTTACATGCTTGGATCAGGCTTCTACTCCCTGGAGAAAACGGTGCTGGCAGGACAGCCTCTTAGCTGTAGAGTAATTAGTTCACTTCCTCACCCCAGAACATTGGTGCTTCGTTCTGCACACTCCAAGGACTGTACAATTATTGGATATAACATATGTTGAGTAGGCATGTGAGTTTTAAATCAGGATTGTCCAACAACTTGACCTTTTACTATATCAGATTCTTTATTTACAGATCCCTAACTAACCTGCGCCTCTCCTTTGACATGCCATGCCATAGGTTTTGGTCTCTGTCTCTTCTCTCTCTACCTAACACGAAACCTTCAATATTCTTATTTCACAGGTTAGGAATTTTAAAGTAAGATTATTTAATGAAAAACACTGGTAAAATCTCTTTGTGTATCTGTCACACACACACATACACACACACACACACACACACACACACACACACACAAAACCTCCCCCAACACTTACATTTTGCCCCTTTGACAATGTATCTAGGTGAACAAATTCACTACAACACCAAGCTACTACAACTTTCTCTTTCCTGTACTTTAAAAGAAGCAAGCTTATATTGGTGGGTGCTGTTTCATTATACCTGGCATTTGAATATTAAAAGGTTAAGAATGTGGACTTTTCAGAGTGGCAAATGTGTATATGTATGTGCACATAGACATGGCTGGCATGTTTGCTCCACACTACCTAAAACCCTGAAACCAAAAACAATGTGCATTTAGTTATGTTGTAAACATCCTACCAGATACTGTTTCCCATATGAACACTTATGTTAGAACTGGAACTGCTGAGTTAAATAATACACGTATAATTTGAATATATATATATATATGGAATATATATAAATATATATATTTATGTATATTTAAGTGCCATAGAGTAAACACATAGGAGTTAGTAACATTTATGCTCTGTTAGTTCTGTGTTACTAACTTCTAAAGAGAATAGGTTTCGGGTAAGGGTTCTGGAGGTTGTAGTTTGAATTCGATTGACATCTTTGTTTTGAGCCTGTGGTGACCCAGTATTTTCGCAGCAGGAGTACACTACATGGCTAACACCATGAGCCAGGGAGAAAAATGAAAACCAAGAGGAAAGGGACTTAGGCAAGAATGCTGCTCATAATTTGTGCCTTGAGTAATTTTTAGGGTCCTCAATAGGAGATCCTTTTCCAAAATGCCATCACTTGTCAGTATTTTGCCACCCAGAGACAAAACCTTTTCTACACAGCCCTTTGGAGGATATTCAGCATCCAAGATGGAGCAGATGGTCCATATAAGTGAGCTGTTATCCAAACTTCAGAAGTTTAAAGGAGGCAACTGAATTTAACTGTTTCAGTGCCTGTCTGGTAGGCACAGGGCCCTATGTTTGACTCCCAGCAGCACAAATAAAGAAAAAAAGATGCAAAATCCTAATAAATGGCACTTTCCTAACTATAACATACTTATAGAATATGGTAAAAAAAAAAAAAAAAAAGAACAAGTAAGACAAAATCTAAAAACCTGACATTAAAATCAATCAGTCAATTGGTTGGACAATCAAAATTGTGCCCAGTAGAACATCAGGCACAGTTTGATTCTGCCTTGCTTACTGCAGTGGTCACAGTCATCCTATTCGTGATAAATGTATCAGTCTCACTAACACAGAAAGATTAATAAAGATTAACTACGGGAAGCACAAAAGACCACAAAGTGCGATATAGAGGTGTAACAGGAAGTACCTGGAGAATGCTAGTTGCCTGCGTTTCAAGAGGCTGTGTGTTTTCAGTCTCCTTCTACTCCCACAGACCACTCTTCCTTCAATATGCTTATATTTTCTAGTTTAATACTCAGCGAGCTACAATATACCTCTAATTCTAAGTTCTTTAGGAAGAGAGGTTTTTCAACTCATGAGTGGGTGGTGATGTTCCATACAAATCTCTGCATATGGCTTTCATGTAAAGAAGAAAAAAGCTTAGAAGCTTGCAGGTGTCTCTTGCTTTGTAGGACTAACAGACTCACAGATGAAGATAACATGCGAAATCATAAAAGTAACAAATATACACTTTATTACAGTGGGGCAAAGGCCACCGAAAAGGTAAGTGCTAGAAAGGGGACATGTCAAGACACAGTTTGGTCATCTGACTTCATATAAAAGCAGAAATTGCATGCAAGTATTTACAGTTCTAATGAGAGAGCCTAGAGGCCCGCAAACTACTCCCACATAGCAGGATAGGAATCTCCACCAGGCTAGGTGCAGTTCAGTGGCACAGTTCTTGCACCCAACATAAAATGCACTTAGATTGATTCTTAGAACTGAAGAAAAGTCTATTTTCACCTATCTGAGAAGCAAGAGTGTCTTTGGATGTATGTCCCTAAAATGTTGAGTTGGAATGCCACTTGATATCTTAAGAAACAAATTTAGGTAACTTTTCTGTTGACATCATCCATCTCAATAAAGTAGTCATGAAGTTCTTCTAAACCATTCTCCTCTGTTAGTTATAAATTTTACATTACTTGTTATCACTGTTTGTGAGGACCTTAAAATCCACTACATGCACTACTCTTTTTACTAAAAAGCAGCTATATGCACAGCCTTTAAAGAATGAACCTACCGACTTGCCAAGCCAACTTAGATCAAGAAAAAGAAATTTCCTTTTCATGTATTCACAGAAGCTCAGATAACATAATAGAAAAAACTTACTAAGAAACTGTTCACTTAGTGAAGGCAAACTGCTACCCAATCTGGAAGGTGTGACTTTGTCCATTTAAGTGAGTGACGTGTGATTGTACAGTTGAAGATTTGATGAAATAATGTAGCTATAGGATGTTTTCCTTGTATCTGGCAAAAACTCCACGATCTTTCTACCATATGAAACAACTATACAACTTAATTGGACATAATGATGATTTTAGTCTTATATCTTACTTTGACCAAGACTTCACATTACTCTTTGAAGGGATATAGAAAACAGAGAAGATAACAGACTCAATGGCAGAGTTGACATATAATTTCTGAATTATCTGTTCACCACATGGTTTGGTTTCATTATTACTCAGTACAATCTATCCTTAGAAGACCAGATAGAGGCATGCT
Source organism: Micromys minutus (assembly GCF_963924665.1). Lineage (NCBI taxonomy): Eukaryota > Metazoa > Chordata > Mammalia > Rodentia > Muridae > Micromys > Micromys minutus. Next base: position 41,680,039 of record NC_137976.1, on the reverse strand, counting down.
CAACTTAAAGCCACATTAAATAATACTTTCATTAGAACTCTCATGCACTGCCTGCAACTCTGATTTCCCCTTCGATGCAACGGGTAATTGAGAAATGACTAGATAAATAAGAAGCATTAAAAGCTAATTTCATTCTTGGAACATACACTACAATAAAGGGCAATGATAATAGGTTACCATAAAACAATTACTGAGTATCTCAGCATTTTGGAGCCATATTTTTTTCTGAAATATATGCTGGTCTATTCAACAACAAGGAATATAAAGAATGAAAATATTTCTAACTCTAGAAATAGGTAACCTTTTATATGTAGTAAGAGTACTTTAATAATTCTAGGCTACAACTTTGTCAAATAGCATGTAATAATCGTGTGTGTGTGTGTGTGTGTGTGTGTGTGTGTGTATCTCACATAGTTCTACATTGGGAAATGAAATTACTGCTTAAATAAGGAAGTACATAAAAGAAGAAACAGACACATTTCTAGTCTTTTTAGTCATTGTTGAGAATAAAATGTTCTGAAATTTAATAGTAATCATCAAACAACCGTCAATTTATCATCATTCCCAAGAAAATATTCTTGGTAGTCTTTGCTATTCCAATAAATGATGTAATGCTCTATACGTCACACGAGTCTTATGCCAGCATTGGCATGGAGCTCTGTGAAAACTTAACAACCAAGAGGAAATTTAACACTTTGAAGGGACTGAGTTGTCTTGCCCAAACAAAAGCACAGATGCACTTTTACTTTTCTCATGGGGCACCTGTATGGCTCTCTTCCATACTTCCGGATATAAACAGCATGTGTCTGCTTGAATTATAGAACCTCTTTGATCCTGTTTGATGCTAAGCAAATGGTCAGAACAGAAAGAGGTGTGTCTGGACTATGCTCATAAAACATTCAAAAATACTACCTTAAATATACTGCTATTACACACCAAAAGCATGCTGACAACTCTGATCACCCTTGGTATCTGTCAAATCTGTGTTTAATGCTATGAGAATTGGTTGAATGAGAAAAAAAAAGAACTAAGAAAAAAGAATGGGAAGATATATTTTGGCCCCTTTGAGTAAAATGATAAAGTGATAATTGGAGTAGATTAAAATGTTTTCTTAGCAATATGTTAAAGTTCTTAATATAGCACATCTTACAGCCAAAAACTTCAAAAGTGCAGTTCTAGGGAATGGTTAATCTCACTACAATCAGAACCGTGCATTACATAGAAAAAGAATCTTGCAGATGGGAAACAAACAGGGACAGCACACTAGCTCTCAAGGTCACAGCAGTCCTAGATGGCACAGGTAGGAATGGAACTCTGGAATACCAACTTCAACATGAGCAGAACCTAAGAAGGCTGAGTGGGCTCTGGTTCACTGCCTACTCCTCAAGAAGCTGACAATAAATGCGCATTCGCATATGAATAGCTTTCTCAAAAACAGTGAGCTTGGATCTCCTAAAATGTCAGAAACGTTGGGAACTAGCAATGCAAAACGGCTTGGATGTCTATAGCTATAAAAAAAGGACATGAACTATGAAGGTGTGTTCCAATCCCTGTATCATATGAGCATCATTAGTTTGAGTAGAACAAGTTTTGTTACAAGGGCATTCTAGAAAAAGCCAGCATCTATTCCTAATTCTAGACTTACACAAGCAGTGAACAGTGAGGCCGATGGCTACACTGCCAGGATTTCTAAGATCTAAAACCTTTCCCACTCCTAGGTGAATGAGAGACCAATTCCCCCGTCACATTTTGTTTTTAAACTGTTCTAATTGACCTGGAAAAATAAGCCTAACACATTCTCACCAGTTTTTTTTTTTTTTTATAAAAGTAGAAAGACAGAAAGTTATCAATTGGGTTACACACGGAGGCCCTTCTAGCAATACAATTCAAATAAAATTTTCCCAGACAGGAAGTATAAGAAACAAAAGACTGGAAAATAAATCTGCTAGGGCAAATATTTTTACTTTAATACTAGAAACTGTCCAAATTGGAGGACGTCTCAAGGAATAGATTCACTGTTCCCCTGTTTTGTTTTCTGTTTTTCTAAGAATGCTGAAGCCCCAAAAGGTTTCTTGTCCTGTTCCAGTGCCTGAATGTAGACCTAACTCCTGAGCCAAGCCTAGAAAAGCAATTTGCTGCAAACAGTTCTCCATGATATTATAAACTGTTCTTTGATCAAATCAATCAAGCAAACAACAGCCTATAGAGGCCATGAAGCAGTTTGCAGTTGGAAAATAAATAAACTTTAATAATCTGGGTTGAGTAATCTGAAAGGACTTGATTTGAGTGACTGACTTTTCCCCAACCCTAGAGATAACTTGATAAACATGGTACCCCGCTGAGAACAGCGTGTTGTATCCTTAAGTCTTAGAGTGAACCTTGTATTCGGAGAAATGAAAAAAAGAAAAATCTCAGGAAGGGCTGTGTTTAGAGGTCTCAAGGGAAGAAACAGTTAACCACAATGCCACTCCTCCTTGCAAATAACCAAGAAAAGCTTTCTTGAAAGCAGTACAAAATGTCACCACAGGCTGACGCTCTTTCTACGAGAATAATGAGATTTTTTTTGCCACCTAGGATGCTGAGCACACACTTCATTGCCTTTATCATACTCAGATTTTGTCGAAGTCTTGACTACCTTTCCTTTAAAAAACAGGTTATACAAGAGGCCCCAAAACCATGAATGACTACTGTGGGGGCGATCAGTCAAAAGACCTGGGGGAGCAGCTTCTGTCCCCTGGCAACTGAGACAGACTGTTAAACTGCTCTAGAAATGAAGGGAGGCTGGCTGGAAATGAGCCCCAAGGATGAAGCTAGGGAACACTTCACTTCCAAGGCTCTGCTCCGCAGAGGACACTGCAGGAGGCACACTTGCAGTCTAGGATTGGCTGTGTCTTTAGTCACAGTGCCTTTAGAACTACAGTCTTTTCATTATAAAGCACTCTGACATTCCATGGAGAAGTTCGCACAACGCCAGCGCAATCATTCAGGGGAAAAGCGAGTCTGAGGGTTTGTGGCTTGCGACCCTGCATCAGCAGGCGCGCTCCTGCAGGAAAGCTCCCAGCTGGTGGCTTGGACAGGAGCCCGGTGGGTGCAGAAAGAACCGCCATCAGGTCTGAAAGCGGAACCTCTCCCCTCTTGGCAGTTCCGAGTGAAGAAAAACCTGTTTTTCGACGGGGCCAACTGAAAATAAATTCCAGCTCAACCGCATGTAAAGGTTAAGAGCTATGCGCTGCAGGCCGGGGGTGGGAGTGTAGAAGACAGCCTCAGAGACAGGTGTGAGAGGGTTAAAGCCAACACGGGAGATGGGCGTGTGTATTTTCACATTTCACAAACTGGCCGTTTTCCCATGGGTTCCAAAGTGCCCTTCCCCCATCCTATACTGGGATTCCAGAAAAAGTGAGACTACACTGCAAGAGTAGAGAGGTGCCCAGGGCTCGTAGCCCGAGTGTTTCTGCTCTGCCCCACCTGCCGCCTTAAAATCAGGCTCTACTCAGGCTTTTAGGGTCCCCGCCCCCAGAGCCTGAGATTGGTCACTGATCCTTTTCCCAGCCTCAGAAACAGTGAGTTCATTACCTCACCCAGAAATGTAACTTTGATATAGAGATATGAAGAAGCAACCTTCCCCCCACTCTGACACCCACCCTCTCCCCAACACACACAAAGCAGAAGCTCCCAAGCCCTGAGGCTCTCAGACTCCTGTCGCCCTTACTTTCTCCCCCTCCCGAAAGGATTCAGAGCCTTCAACACTCTGTGGCTTCAGCTAGCGAACTGAGGGGGTTGTACAGGAATAAAAGATGGAAAAGAAAGTGAGAGCTGTTTTTCCGAGAGAGAGAGAGAGAGAGAGAGAGAGAGAGAGAGAGAGAGAGAGAGAGAGACCAAAATATCGGGGAGTAGTTTAACCCCCAACTACCCAGGAAACAGTGGGAAATCAAAACTTCAAAGAATTAGATCCTCAGGCTCCCTAGGGAAAAAGTACCTGCCACAGGGATGAATGACCGAGAGAGCAGATCAAGCCGGGCAGGACCTTGGCATGTCAGCCAGCAGGTCAGCTGGTAGAACCCGGGTTAGGGATGTCCCCTGAGGTTGAGAAAAGGGTGTCCCCCCCCCCCCCCGCAAGATATCCTGGTTGGTGGGAATTTTGTCATTTTTTTCCTTTGAGGACTCACTGAGAAGTGAGAGCTGAGGCACCAACACTGGGCGTGGAAACCAAGAAATCCCTCGCTTCAAGGCTCATAAACCTGGCTGCTAATCCAGTCCACGCTGCGTGACTCGGCTTCCATCAACTCTACCATAGCTACCCACCAGACAATGCAGCTGCTATTTTAGTGCTAATTTTTTTTAAAGATAGTCAAAGCCCTCCTTATCGCCCCCCCCCAGACTCCCCCACCCGCCCCGCCATCCCTTCCAGGTCTTCACAGCATGATCAAGAGGAAGTTACTTAGGGGATTTATCATGACAAAGTGCAGGCAGTTAGTTCACCTCAAAGCCCAGCGAAAGGAAACTGCTCAGCGTGGCGTGCAGTGAAATGTACTTTGATACCGAGACCGGAGGGACCGTGTGCAGAGGCGAGAGTTCAACAGATCTTGCCTGGGGGCTCTTGCGCCCTCAAGCTAAGCTTCACCCAAAGTTCCTGGAGATGTGCTCAGTTTTCAATCTCACTGTCCAAACTTGAGCAGACCAGTCAAAACGTGTGACACAGGTGACTGTTCCCAGGGACAGATCCGTGTCCCTGCGCGCCTTTATGGCTCCCATACTTTGCTAAGCACACGCTAGAGCGCACAGCCCAAGGCCACCCAGGGAACCGCCCCCGGTCCGCAACAGTGGGGCTGCTCAGAGGCCAAAAGCTTACCTGGTCTGAGGACCGCGAAGAAGATCAAGAGGCAGAAAACCAGACGGCAAGAAGGGAACCCCTTAGATGCCATATTCCTCCTCCTAGAAGGCCACCGACAAAGTCCACGCCGCAGGAGGGGGCGTCGTCCCCGGGCCCACGGGGCCCGCTTGCTGTGGGTCTCGCTTTAGGGGGAGAGAGACTTTTTTTTTCCAAGACACACGATCCCCCTGGGGCTGTGACGCTGCGCCGTCGGGTCTGTGCCACACGCAACTTTCCTCCACGCGGAACCCGCAACTCCTCCCTCCCCCCTCCACACCCTCCCTCAGTGTCTTTGGCTGCTACTCCCAGGACGGGCGACCCTCTTATTCCAAGAGACGCTTCAGTGGTCTGTCAAGGTAGACCCGGTTTCTTTTCTGGCTGCAGTCTTCTAGTAGTTTCTCTTCTTGCAAAGGATCGGAAAAGCAATGAAAGTTGCACGGTGTACAGTTCACCCGGAGCAGAGAAGGGTCGGCGGGGCAGTGCCGCGGGTCTGGACGGTGGGTCTCCTCAGGTGGCAGCCGAGGCAGAGGCTGTAGCGGCGGCAGCTGGAGCAGTGGCGCTGGCCGCGGGCTCGGGCTGCTCTGAGTGGAGGACGGGAAGGCGTGTGTAAGCTGCCTGTCTCCTCCTCCCGCTCCTCCCGCTCCTCCCGCTCCTCCCTCCCGCCCCGCTTCCTCGGCGGCAGCGCGGAGCAGGTGGTTGGAGCGCCGATCCGCAGCCTAGAGGCGCTGCAAGACCAAGTCGGAGACTGTGCGGGCGGCCCTTGGTGGGAGGAGAGCCCGATGCCCCAGGCCCCCCGCGCGCCGGTGGGCGGGGCTGCCCTGACTCCGCCTCCTAACGAACACGCCCGCCAATGAGGAGCGGGCTTGAGAGCAGGGGCGCCGCAGCCTTGATTCACCCAGGACTGGCTCTGGCCAGGAGTTCTCAGCGTCCCCAAAATGCAGAATCTGAGACCATTTGCGGTCCGCCCAGCCTGACCACATAGCTGTCTTCTTGCACCCCGAAGCTCAGTTCACTGGCCCACTCCTTAGGGATTGTTCTCCTCGGCGATGGTACCGCCTTCACCTTCTGCAGAGTTGTTGGGGCAGTTCAGTGGTAGGTGAAGTGGATCCTCTTGGACTAGGACTGTGCAGGCTAAGATGGAGATTCTCCACCCGGAGGCTCACGGAAACAGATACTGGTGGTTGAGGGTAATTTCCCCCACTTTTAAAGGCTACTCCTTCTCGAATTCGCCGTTCATCTGTTCCCCTAGTACTGGCTGCCGCACACTTTATCAAAGCAAATCATTTAGTCAAATATCGAGTACCAAAAAGCACAAGAGATTTTTGTGCTTCCCCTTCGCCCTATCTCCTTCCCAGTGAAAATTGGGACTCTAGATCATAACACATGTCGCCGCGCTGATTTTCCAAACGTCCCTTTAAAAAAAAAGTCACGTTTACTTTTAATTAGGCGACAATTTTAAGTTACAAAACAAAACCCAGAGTTACTCAGATTAAAAGCCAACCCTCCTGGTCCTTTCCAGAAAGCCAGGCATCCAGCAGATGGACAGGGCTTCTCAGGCAATTTTTAAAGCTTGAACCACCTCCCAGGCGTAGCATCGGGAAGCCTCGTCACTTTCAGTTCAGGCAGAAAGCACGAAGGAATATTTTCCTCTAAAACACCAGGGTGGAGCTGTTGGGACCCTAGGTAGCTCTAACTCAGGAATTCAGGATCACAACTCTTATGCCCGCAGCATAATAAAATCCTGGTCCCTGAACCACCTCGCAAGGACATTAAATAGTCTTAGGTGCATCACACGGTCACACCCCCCTCCCCCGTGTGAAACCAGTCTCCAGCAGAGAATGCTAACTAGCCTCACCAGGCTCTGTCTTCAAAAAAAAAATTGGGAACCACCACCTACTTGGGATGAGAAATGGGGGTATCTAAATGTACGGGCAGAAGCTTGGTGCACACACACACACACACACACACACACACACACACACACACACACGAATGCGCAAGCGTACACACAAACAGACTCGGATCTTTGAATCTTTTTTTCCCATGCTTGAAATTACTCAGCTTTGTCTTCAGCTGTGATTCTTTTTTCCCCTCAGCGCCTCTCTGTCTTGTTCTCCTCGCGTTTACAATATTATAGAATAGATCTCTCATATTTTTCCTCTGAAAATCGTTTTTCCCACTTGGTTTTAACATTTACATTTCATTTGCATCTTATGAATCAACAGGAAGGCTAAATGCTAGGAGGCAAATGCCTGTTAACTCTGCATTCGGTGCACAGAGCTAAACCGCTGGCATACTCATGGGATCTCTCCTAGAATTCCTTTGGGGAATTTTTCTTCTAACTGCAGCCAGCCTAAAGTTGAGTGCTTGGGAACAAATCATTCTAACTGTGTTTCTCCTGTATCTTCAGAGTTTCTGAATATTTTGAGGTGAAACCTAACATAGTCTATAGTTGAGGGGGAAAAAAAAAAAACGGCAAAGGAGAGAATGTAAGATTCTGACTCTGACAGTATCTGATAGGCATAGTTGATTCAACCTCTCTAAGCCTCGCTGTCTTCACTTTCGAAAAGGGAAATCAGTTGTTCAAGCCTCCTTGGATTGATTATTCTGAGTAAATGATATCTCATAGGCCACTGGCCAGCCACAGTAGCTTGTGCTGTGCTTTAGGAAATGGAACCCAAGGAAATCACTAGTGACCTTGCTCAAAAGTCAACGTCTCACAATTAAATTTTGATGACACATTTGCAAGCTACTGTTCAAGGTACATCAAAATAAAACAATTACAGATTTTGGCATGCACATAGTTCTAAGCAGCTGATTATATATGCACACATGTACTATGCACACCAGATTCTTGCATAGATATTTCAATATATAGTCAGTTATCTTCAGAATTTCCATTAGAGAGGAATATATTCTACTTTACAAAAATGTCTTGGTAAACTGCTCGGAATGGAATAGTAACTCCAAAGGCAATAGTTCATATATAGTTACTGCCACAGAAAACAGTAAGAGCACTGTTCTATATTAAATAAAATAACAAAAATATCAAAATAGAAACTTAGCAAAAGAATGTGATAAGTGTATAAAACCCAAGGAAGAGACACAGACATATTCTATTGGCTGGAATTTGAAAATGATCAGAGATCCTTAAAAAGATTACAATTAATTAGCAACTTTTACTGAGCACTCATGTTAGACAACTATATGAAATTTATATGAATTATATGAATTCATCTTCAGTAACATCCCGTCAGTAGTTTACTTATAAGGAAATGAAGGCCAGAAAAAAAAAGCGAGACTATTAGATCTGAACCTCTGACTCAAGTATTGAATTGCTGCCCATCTTGCTCATTGGATTTGTGTTACAGTAACTTTATGCCTTTGGGTATATGGAGTGTCCATTTAAATATAAATTCTTAGATCTTCTGAAAACTTGAATAAAGTGTGCCACAGCGAAACAAATATTTGAGGAAATCAATAGGGCATCAAACAGTATGTGATTGAGTTAGGGAGCCCTTTGTGTGAAGTGGGGGAGGGAAACCTTGTTGGAGGAGGACAGGGTTCAACAAGGACCAAGAGTCAGCAGTGACAGAGGAATGTGGACTCCACACAGCAGCAGTAGGGAGTTGTTCTGCTGCCATTGCTGTAGCAGTGACAGAATACCAGACACAGAACGGGGACAAGAGATTCCACTAAAATTTTTACACTATGATCCTTGATTGCTTAGAAGTCAAAACAGTACTTTGAAGCAAGTAAAGGGCACTTACACCATAAGAATAGAGAAAAAGACATGTATCCATATTTGCTATTCAACAGGATTTCTCTTCTTATATAATTCAGAAACACTGCCATAGAAATAGGGCTGCCCACAGTAACCTAAGTTTTTCCACATCAATTAACAAGAATGACAGTTCCCTCAAAGCCAGCCCACAGGGCAACCTGATCTAAACAATCCCAAAGTAATCTAGAAATCCCTCATTAATATTATTTTCAGAATATTTTAACAAATTTAGTACCATCACAGGAGAGAATTTGTTTTTCAAAATCTGGGAAACAGGGACTGAAACCCTACATCCCTTTTCTTGGTTCTTAAAGGAGGGAGGCTGTTAGCTAATTCAACATGAAGAATGTTTTTGTGAAGATCAAAATAAATAACATTCCAATGATAATTGTCAGTTTAGTCTTGGCTCAGAGTATCCTCATTGGTATTCCTTATTAAATGAGGTAAAATGAACAATGCCTATTCAGTATCTAAACATTTTATATTGTCCAAAACATAAGGAGAACTTTCCATTAAAAAGTATAAAATAATTTAACATCAGTCAGGATAGTGGATTCAATGAAGTGATCTGATAAAAAGACATTTCCTATTTAATGCAAAATACATTTCCTATTTATGGTCTGCTCTGATCAGAGCTCAACATCCCAGTTCCAAAGCTCTTTTTCCTTTATAAAAGCATCCACTCCATCACTACAGGCAATATTTTCAGGTAAGCATGCACATATTTTAAGAGTCAAGGAGACTTTTCTCTCCCAACTAATCAGAACTTCTTATTGTAGATGAAATTCTGCCAAAGACAGACTGGAAGCTGGAGAAATTTATTTCTAGTATATAGAGTAGTATACTCTAGTATATCAGAATGGTTTGGGTGTCTTTTTATTCTTTTTACAAAAGATGTTTCCAGCCCAAGAGGAGGCAACACATTTGATACACATCCTCCTAAACCCTACTTGTGAATGCATTTGTCTAGGTATATTAGAGCTAATTTTTATGTCAATTTGACACAGGCTAGAATCATTTGAGAGAAAGACCTCCAATTTGGAAAAAATACTCCCTAAATATCAGGCTGTGTGCAAGCTTGTTGGGTATTTTCTTAATTAGCAATTGAAGTAGGAAGGAGCAGTTTATTGTGGCTGGGCCACCCAAGAACTAGTGACCTTATGTGCTATAAGAAGTTAGACTGAGCAGGCCATGAGGGGTAAACAAGTAGGAAGCAGTGCTTCATGACCACTGCATCGGCTCCGGCCTTCAGGCCTCTGCCCAGTTGGAGTTCCTGCTCTGACTGCCGTGGCTGATAAACTGTGATGCTGATGTGTAAGTGAAATAAACGATTCTTCTCCCACCCCAAGGTGCTTTTGGTCATGGTGTTTCATCACAGCCCTGGAAACCTTAGCTGAGACAAGTTGTATTTTACAAATAGACTGTAGATGCCATAAATAATTCTGAATGGATGGCTGGGGTTGAAGAATTCTTTCCAGAATACAAAAGATGGCTGTACATTTTCAACATGGGGGAGCTCAGTGAAGAACAAGCTTGCTTATCATTTCTAACCTGACATCTAATACCCAAAAGGTCCTCCTCACAATTGAATCCCATTGAGTGCTAACATAAGGCAATCTACAGATCTTATGCCTGACCTTAGAAGGCAAGTCAAAGCCAAAACACAGTAGTACCAAAAAATATTATCTAACCTATCAGGCTATGAGTGCATGACATGTGTGATGGGCCCAAGTGTGTAGAAACTCATTGATAAAGTTTGAATCAACTTGGATGAATGCATGGATTTTGTGCTAAGACCTTCAAGACAGTTCTTTATATATGTGAATATTCTGAAACAAACAAACAAAAAACAAAAGTGCTCCAAAATCCAAGACTGTTGGTTCTACGCAATTTGGATAAGGATATCTTATGTATTTAATATGAAGGAACAGCTTTCAGGGGAAAAACAATAGAAAAAATTGTTATCCAGAAGGATAAAATAAAATGTCAGATATTTTATTAGTAAATTTTTAAGTAATGAGAAAAGGTTCTAAGCTTACTGTGGATTGATGGAAAAACTGATATGTAGGACTAAGTTGGTTTCATTTTAACCATTAGGAGATATAAAAATGTGAAGAGTCAGAGAGATTATATATTATATATTATATATATACAACGCAACCCTCCTTTGTTTCTGGATTATACGTATTTTTTTAAAGTTATTTATCTCTCAATTTTTTCCAGATATATACTAAAATTAATTAGTATATGTCTTCCTCTGACATATTCTAATGGACTTAGTTACTTCATTTCATCTTTTCAGAGTAGCACTGCTCATTAAATAACTAAGATACAGCTGTTCACAGCCTCAGTACATAATAAAGAAACAGCAGCACAGGAAAGCAAAAGCTTTCAAAGTCTTCGGTAAACATTCAGTTCTTACTGCTGGTTGCAGTGTGTTCAGTGTTAGGTACAAAAGGACACGGATAGCTATTTCAGTGCAACTACAAATCCACTTAGTCATTTTCATTCCTGCCTCAGACATGAGGAATGGGGAAAGAATCCTGCAGAGCCATTCGGCCACAGTATATACCCCATATAAAATGAATGTCAGAAACTCGCAGTGCGTTAAACACTCATAACTCATTAGTGGTTTTTAGTAAGTACACAGAACTGACGCAAAAACTTTAACACAATGGGGGAGTTTCTCCTCAAAGGCTCCTAGGTGATTTTGGCTTTCCACGGAGATCAACAGCTCGATTTGATTTGAGACTGCAGAAAGTGACTCTGTGTATGCGCCGAAGTCCAGAGCCTGATGAGAAGTTTCAACTCAGTTCAAGAAACTCACTGGAGTCATCTCTTTCTTTCTTTTTTTTTTTTTTGTATGCTAAAGCTTCTTTTGTTACACAAAGTCACTTACTTCAATGATATCAATTAGACAAACAATAATCCAAATATATTATAATATTTATATTAAAAATATCACCGTAGATACCATGGATTTCTGTAAAATCATAGTAACACCAGGCTTTGGTAATCCATTCTGTTTTACTTATAATGAGATATTTGGATTTATAGGAGAGTATTAAAAATCTGTTCTTGGAAAAACTTAAAGTTTCTGAATAGCAAAGACTTCTTAATTATCAAAACAAGATTTATAATGCTGAACCCAACATTTTAAGTGATTTTTAAAAAAATGTTTAACATTTAATTTTTATTGGTTATTCAGACATTTTATATAATGCACCAAATCACATTGACTTTCAGGTACTCCCAGGACCATCTGTAACCCTCCTCCCCAGTGACTTCCACTAGAACAAAATTAAAGAGGAGGGAAAACAACTACAACCAAAAACAAGTTCAATTTGTGTTGCCCATATACTCAGTTGGAGCATGGTCACACTCCCAGTGAGCAGCCCCTTAAAGAAAACTGAATCCTACCTCATTCCACAACAGCCGGAAACCATCAACTGTGAAGAGCTAGAGGTCACATTCTTATCATAAAGTTTAAGACTTCTCTTCAAACAGGACTGTAGAATGTCCTTTCTTTCTTTCTTTCTTTCTTTCTTTCTTTCTTTCTTTCTTTCTTTCTTTCTTTCTTTCTTCCTTCCTTCCTTCCTTCCTTTCTTTCTTTCTTTCCTTCTTTTTTCTTCCTTCCTTCCTTCTTTTCTTCCTTCCTTTCTTCTTTTCTTCCTTCCTTCCTTTATTTCTTCCTTCCTTTCCTTTTCTTTCTTTGTTTCCTTCTTTTTTCTTTTCTTCCTTCTTCCTTCCTTTCTCTTTCTTTCTTTCTTTCTTTCTTTCTTTCTTTCCTTCTTTTTTCTTCCTTCCTTCCTTCCTTCCTCTCTCCCTCCTTCCCTCTTTCCTTCCTCTCCTCCTCCTCCTCCTTCTTCTTCCTCTTTGCCAGGGGATGGTGAGGTTGGAGGAAAGAGGTTGTCACAGAAGCCTTCTATGCCTCTTATTCTCAACTTTGGCCTGCAGTCACCAATACCACTGCAAAATAAGCTTCCCTGTCCCTTATAGTCAGCAGCAGCTTGGATCATGGAGTTTCTTGTGAAAACCTTGAAAATTTCAAGCTGTTTATGCCCATTCATGAAATTTTAAAATCTTCAAAAGTTCTTTTACAATAGAGTTTTCCTCCTAGTACACATTGTTTGGAGTCCACACTCCCATTCCCCCTTACGTTCATTTGAATCTGAGTTGTTTCTTCTTATTATTATTCCAGTCACATACACAGCGTGGAGATCTTTCACTGGGTGTTTCTACTCCTAGGAAATCTGTCCCCCAGTTGATGATGTAGATCATTCCATTGCCACCTTTAAGAAATTTGTTCACATTTTGTCTTCTCATTTAAGCTTCCCAACAATAACTATAAATGTTTCCAAACTGAATCCTAGCCCCTTTATATTGATTTCCTGTGTTCTAGGTTTGGGTTTCCCCACGGACTATTATATAGAATAAGGGATATATCAAGCACTATTTTGAATATTATTATCTTTCTTGTTATAGCACTGAAAGCTCAGAGAAGACAGAGGTCTGCTTCTGTTTTATTTACTGTCTGAAACAGATAACATAGAGTATGCTGATGATACTACTTGATTAATAAATTCAATAATACGTGAATGAACAAATAGATCATTGTGCAAGGTACTTAACAACCAGATAACTCTAGCTCTTCTTACTGAATTTTGGTAGGCAACCTAAAGCTTTACTTCACTTTATAGACACTCCAGGGCTTTCTGGAATAGCTAGAAAAAAACACTGAGAGGCACTGCTTGCCTCATAGCACAGAGAAAGTAATAGATGTCTCAAGAGTCACAGAAGTAACAAAAATTCTATAGCTTTGGGTATCCCTGTTGGAATACAAGTGACCCTCCTTCAAATAGAGCAAATATACAAAGCAGCTTGTCACATTAAAGTTCTAGGGATAATAAAAAAGTCAGGATGCATATCAGGCTGTGTCAGTCAATTCTACATATAGCACATTTGCCAAACTTTTTTTGAGCAAACATTCAACATAACATTCAGTATAACATTTCACCAAGGCAAGATTGTGGATTCAGTACCAATATCACAAGGTCTACAGTCTTAGTACAGCATTAAAGATTCTAAGCCTCAGTGTTCTTTCTGTGGAGTAAAGTTGGTACAGTTATAATTCTGAGCAATGTATTCTACAAACATAGGTGACTCATAACCTATTCAGTTCACAGTGCTTTGTGGCAAATATTTATTTTAACTTATTGTCCAGCATTTCAAGATTTCTTGCAGGTACTTAATATGTTTACTTTTCTTTGTAAGGGCAGGAAATTCACTTAATGATTGCACCTTAAGGTTAGAAGCGTTGAGAAAATGCAGTGCATATTAAAAGGTCTGTGCAGACAAAGATGTGAATATAGTGCACACATTTCCATTGACATGAGCAGAAGTAGCTACTCAGGCTAGCTAACTAACATGAGGCAGAGGAGAGGGACTTTGACCAAGGACTATGGCTTTATTTTTATTATAACTAGTTAGCAAACATCTCTGGGCCTGAGAATGATTTCTCTTGTTCTATAGAAAAGCCATCTGTTACCATTGCTTTTCTGATGCATTTGGTAAGCACTGGTCAAAGCCACTTGGAGAGGAAACAGTTGATTTGGCTTGAAGGTTATAGTCTATCATGAAGGGAAGTCAAGGAAAGAACTCAGAAACTGAAAACACTGGTCATGAAGAAATAATCCTTGTTGACTTGCTTAGCTACCTTTCTTATACAGCCTAGGCCCAAAGCCCAATGATGGCACTGCCCAGAGTGGGCTCTACACTTCTCTATCAATTAGCAATTAAAGAAACACCCTTTATAGACATGTTCAGAGGATCTCTGAGGTGGCAGATTCTCCACCGACTTTCTGTCTTCCCAGGAGTGTCATGGTTTGTGTTAGGCTGACAAAAGAAAAGAGCACACAAATAAAAAAAAATAATAAAAAAAAACAGCTTTGTTCAAGAATTAACCCACTAGTTAGAACATCTCCAAAAATATATTCCTTAAAGTCTTGAGGCTTGATATTTCAAAGTTGTGTGTGTGTGTGTGTGTGTGTGTGTGTTCGCACGCGCACTAGCACACCTGTGCATGTGTTCCTTATATTTCTTGAGATTTTCAAGGCCAAGGCAAATATTGAGTTCAGGATTAAATGGGCATCTGTTTGATCAATTTGTCCAGTCAATGGCAAAGAATTGGTTAAGAGAAGCCTGAAAGGAGAGTGTAGAGGAGATCATACCGCTCAGCATGACAAGAAGATAGATTTGGGTCACTCAGATCTTCTTCCCACACTCAGAACTGAGCCACGTATTTTCAGTCCTCCTGGACTACCTACCTTATGTAGACTCCAGGATATTCATAGCAGGCTTGAAAACTCTCAGCCGTTTATTTGATCTTTTCCCACCCACAATTCCTGCTACGAAATTTCAAAGCAAAAATAAATAAATAAATAAATAAATAAATAAATAAATAAATAAATAAATAAATAAAATTTTAAAAAATCTTAGGCTGATGTGCCCTTTCAAGTCAAAGCAATTAACATCTCTTCTGCCTTTTCTTCCCTTTAAACTTAATGCCATGTTTTTGTTTGTTCTCTGAAAGTAGCACATTGAGTTAAGAATGCCATAACAATTTATGTCATGGTATCAAGAATAAGTGTGTGGCAATCTGTGTGCCAACCAGGAGAAATAAGATACAGTAAATTTATGTCCTACAATATTTCAGTGATGATTAGGCTCAGTATACCTCTTCATCCAGATTGTGCACAACAGAGCTTTTGGATTAGCAGGCCAAAAGAGCAAGAACACACAAACAAAAGACAAAACACAGGACAAGAATGCTACACAATTGGGAAATCTACTTTTTTAAAATATATTTTCCCTTAAAGTCATGGTGCAGAGGACAAGCATTTTATGCAGGTACCAGCTAATGTCTGCTGCACCGGATGTGTGGTGTTAATGTCTCTACAACATGTAAAATGAAACGACAGGACAATATTTTTTGAAAAGCTAGTTCTTTCCTGTTATACAAGGTCAATGTTAAGTATATTCAGCCAGACAGAGGAAGCTTGGGGCAGCTGAGAAGGAGGTAACCCTTTCAACTTTATTTGCTACATTCATTTCCCCAGGCACATTTTTTAATCAATATATTACCTTCAACAGTTTGGTGTAGTCCTTGTCAGAAGGGATGAGAAAAACAGAAATATACAAACAAAAACCCACAAAAATTCATATTGAGCTAAGCCTTTTTGACTTGTAATTAATTTCATACGCTGTCGGTTTCCATAGTCATTAAAAGAAGAACTTGGCGGAAGTTCTTAATATAAGTCATTATTTGTCTTCTCTTTTCTGAAGAACTGTTGACCTTTCAAGAATAGTAATCTCACGGAAGTATCAGCTACATTGTTGTGAACCCATTCTTCTACTTCATATAAGTACAGCCGATTGGCTCATCTGCCTATGTTCCTTAACATAACCAAGGAATCCCTGATATTTCTATTTCTATAGAGTAAACCAGTTATCTGACACTTAGCCTCTAAAACTAAGGCTCATGTACTTCCTCCTCTATTTCGCAAGGTGACAGTGCCTCCACAGAGCTGGAGAAGCATGAAGGCAGGAGCTCCTGCTCCCTGTCACACATGCAGGCTGCTTGGAGACCAACATGGTACAATGGTTTTTCTTCTCCTATGGAACCTGGATGCTACCAAATATTACAAAATGATTTTTTATTCTTTCTTTCTTTCTTTTTGTTGGTGGGTGTGGTTTTGAGTACTCATCCCATGGAACTGGTCTATATTTTGACTGACCAGCAGTGCAGTGCTTGTGAACCTGAGTCAGGTAAAGTTTCACCCACCCTTTTACGATCTGTGCAAGACCAAGAGACTTGTTTAACCTATGCATGCCACTCTTCTCTGGTAATATAAAATATTTGGATGCTATGATACAGGAAAACCCACAAAAGTGGAGGTTTCCCCTTTTGATGGAGGAAGTTTGCATCATCTGTGTCTCTTGTTGCATGTGGCTATCACAGATGTTTTCATTTTTCATAAAACTCTAGCACTTAAATGTGAAAATCACAGTACCTTTCTGAGTGGATCAACACTAAATCCATTTATTTATTTATTTAGCTAAATCCGTTTATAAATGTAGGTCACTAGTTAGGAATCCATGGCCAGCAGTGGTTGAAATGTTTTGAGCAAAGAAAAGGACAGTGGAATCTAGTGGCGACAACACTAGACTGTGAATAAATAAGAATGTCTATGGTATTTAAATTAAAATATTTATTTTTATTTTATGTATATATATTTTTTCTTCATGTATATCTGTGCACCATTTTTGTGCATTGCCTATAGCAGCCAGAAAAAGGGACTGCAACCCATAGAACTGGAGTTACAGATAGTTGTTAGCTACCACATGGGTGCTGAGAACCAAACCTGGGTTCTTCAGGGCTGCTAATTTCTGACTCTCTCTATCCATGAAATTTAAAAATATTTGTGTGTGTGCATCTCTCTCTTTCTCTCTCTTGTCTCTGTCTGTTTCTCTCTGTGTGTATCTCACATCTATTTTATTATTTTCCTTTTCAATAAAACTCCATCTCTTAAAAGTGAACATCACAGTACCTTCTTTATTGGATTCACACTAAATCCATTTATAAGAGTAGGTCACCAGTCTAAGGCTAGCAATGGTTGGAATGTATTGAGCGAGGATAAGGAGAGTGGAAACTAATGACTAGTGTGTACATGTAAAGGTCAGAGGACAACTTGAAGTGTCAGTTTTTCACATGAACCATATACTTTGTTTCCTGGTTTGGGAGTTGTCTCCTGGCCTAGCCTGACAGCCCTTTGGATCATCCAGCCTCTACTTCTTCAGTGCTGGTATTAAAACTTCTAACAACATGCCCAAGTTCTTCTCTTCTTCCTCTTCCTCTCTCTTCTCCTTTATTTTCTTTTAATATGTATTCTAGGCTTTAAACTTAGTTCCTCATGTAATTTTGGTGAATTAAACTCCAGCCACTATGCTTTCAAAACAGATATTTTACTATGAGGTGTCCCTACCAGCCCATGGGTAAGTTCCAATCATAGTACATAGCATGACAACTTCCAAGTTGTGATGAGGTCAACCAGGCTAAGGGATACTAATGAGTGACAAGTAGTCTCAGCACAGATGGTGACTTTGGTAATTCTTGAATGGTTGAGGGCTTGGCTTCAGTTTTCCCCCATAGAGAAATGATACCTTTGAAGGTAAGGGATGCAGGTTAGAGTTGTATCTCAGAGCTCAACCTGTGCAAGGCCTCCAGCATTGTAAGAACAGTTAGAGGGACAGTGGGTGTTCCTAAAATAATGTTTTAGTCTACATGAATTCTGAGGGATACCTCCAGCTTAATTCTAGAAACAGATAGAAGACTTGATGCCAGTATTATTTGGAGAACAATACCCTTCTTATTCCTATTGTTTTCATCTTAGACTCTCACCATTTCCGACATCTGTGTGAGATGCTTAGAACCGCTGTCCTATCGGGTTCCTCTTTTCATTCTCTACAATTCTACTCATCTTAAGATGGACAGACAAAGGGGAAAAAAGCCACAGACACATATGATCATTTGCTTATCTCCTGAAAACAAGACAAAACAACAACAACATCAACAACAAGAAAAACCTATGTTGGAGTAACTGTATCTTCCCCCCCCCCCAAAATCCAATGAATGAAAAAGTGTGAATACAGTGAATGTTTGTACATGCTTGCATCTGTTTTTTTCCCCATTCTTAAAAAACATCTTCTCTCATGTATCACTTCCCTATGGTACTTTTCTATCCTTCCTCTCCCCCAGTGCCTGCCCCCTTCCACCTATGTTTTCCCCTAGATCCACCCATTCTCTGTTTCCCTTAAGAAAAGAACAGACCTCCAGGGGATATTAACCAAAGGGGCTTAACAAGTTAAGACTAGGCTCCTCCTCTCATATCAATGCTGTAGGTGGCAACCCAATGGGAGGGAAAGGTTCCCAAAAGCAGACAACAGAGTCAGAAGCAGCCCCCAGCGCCCCTCCCCCATCACACTGTTAGGATTCCCACAAGCAAGCTTCATAACTATAACATACATTTGTGTATATATAATTTTATCTCTACCCCTCTTTGTTTTTGCATCTCAACATTCTCTCATGAACTCACTGTTTCCCAGACATACCACGGCAGTCTTTCTCAACCATGCCATTGTATATATTATTCCCTCAACTTGAAACATGCCTCCCACTCTCATGCCTTTGTTTGCTTGAGATGTTCCTACTCATATTTCAAAACCCACCTCCCATGTCAATTTGTCTTTTAAGTTCTCCCTGATTCCCTTCGGCGATGTTAGTCATTGCTGCCTCTCTATTTCTACAGCTCTGGCACTTAGCTCTTTGATATATTTATCTGTTTACATGTCTGACTCCTCCACTGAAACAGCGACTCCTTAGAAGGGATGTGCTAGGAGCCTGGAGTCAGACTGTCTCGTTTACCAACACCTGCATCAACACACATTAGATATATGAGTTTGAGGCAGCTGCTCAGCTTCTTTAATCCCCAGTTTTCTCACCTATAAAAGGGAACTAATACCCCACTGTTCTCACGGGATCCTTCTAATAACAAAAATGGCAAAGCACACATAAGGCTCCCACCCAGTGCCTGACACATATTAATGAATATTAATAGAAGTGATGATGACGACTCTGATGGAGGATATTGCAGGGCAGTGCGAAGAGAAAGGTGATGCCAAAGAAATCTCATTTATATTTTTAGCTCCTGGACCAATTCCCAGTGTTTGGAACCTAGGAAGTGTCTGATGGTTGCTTATAGAAGGAGTGGTTGGTGGTACCTTGTGTAACCTTACAGCAAAGCCAAAGCAACTACATCTATATCCTCTTCCTATATCTGAGTCATCGACACTGAATTAAATTTTGTAATGTCAGAATCTCAAGGGCTGGTGGAGAAAAGGAAGTGAATGAGAAAGAAAGGCAGGAAAAGTGAGGAGAAATAATAAGAGTTACTTACAATAGTTGAAGACTGGCCATGGTTTGCTTTTTTTCAGCTTTGCCTCAGCATCTCGGTCTCTTGATTGTTTTTATTAACAGGCAATCCTGTAGTATATATATTTTTTCTGTTGTATGGCTTCATGTCTTGAACGTGGCCACACACTTTATATAAGAACTGAGTTCCAAGTAAATTCAAAGCTAGCCTTTGAAGTGCTAGGGCAGCCTGAAGGCAAAACAGCAGCTGGGTCATGTCATGGAATGCAAGGGATAGGCCTTGACAATGTGTGTTCCTACAGAGGGAGGGAGGAAGGAATGACGTCATCTTCACAAGGGACACACACGATGCCTAGAGAAGGATTTGGGCCTTTGGGGATGGATGTTCACATGGCTAGCTTCTCCATGAAGCATTTGTGCAGATGAATGCTCAATGCACAGGGCAGGAGAGAACAACTAAGATAAGTTCTCTCCATCTTTTAAGACCACGGATGAACTAAGAGGGAAATAAAGAAGAAGTTATTCAAGAACAGGCTAATAACGAAAGTACGCATCTTAATTTCAAACAAGACACTTTTTAGAAATTATGTAGTGTATGCTCTTTAGGTGAGTTCTGGGTGATTCACGGTGGAGCTCAGCACAGGAAAGGGGAAAACAAAAACAAATCAAAATGACAAAAGAAAAAGTTTTCCTGCTGGTCTTTTTTTAAGGCCCCTCCCGTAAATTGAACCTTTTTTCAGCATGGAAGTCTACAAGCAAAAGTCTGTTACAGCTGCTGTTTCTGTTTCTATTGGTGCCCAGAGCCCTGCAGCCTTCCATGGCCCATGCAGCTCTCAATGTCTTTTTAACAGACCAGAGTCATATTTGAGCCAGTTCAGAAACAGGCAAGCAAACTGACTGGCCTCACTCTTCTCTTCTCTTGCCTTTCCTCCATCCCATGGCTCCTCTCTATCAGCCTGTCACTTGCTGTTTCAACAATAGGAGGAGAGGCAGCTGATACTTCTGAGCTGTTTTTTTTTTTTTTTTTTTTTTTTGTGTGTGTGTCTGCAACTGTCCTCCCTCTTCCTCTTCTTGATGATCAAGACCACTAAACTTCATTCAGGAAGTAGACAGAGCACAGAGTTTGGCTGCTGTCATGGACATGGTTTAATCAGTGACTGACTGCTAGAGAGCATCATTTAGCATTGCTCTTACCAATGATGAGGTTTCTTAGAATGCAGAGTCAATCACTTGTGCTAGGATAATCATGTTTCCTGCCTTGTATAGAAGGCAACATGTTCTAGTGCGGATCATCCAGCCCATGCTGGGACTTCTTCTTCCAAGGGAAAGCCCACATCCTACTTTGCTAATCACAAGACTTTGATCAATCATTTTAGGGAAGTAGAAGAATTTACATCCTTAAACAATCTCAGAGATCTACGAATCAAAATAAGCAAGTAGAGGTTTTTTTCTTCTTTCCTACACCATGAACAAAAGTTCAAAGTTTTCCCAGACCTCAAGCTTCTGTGTGGAGATGTCCTGAGTAGTCATACCCTTCACATTAAAAAAAAAAAAAAAAAAAAAAAAAAAAAAAAAAAAAAAAAAAGCAAACCAAAACAGAAAAAGAAGTCATATCTTCTGGATAGTATATTTTAGAAATGACCATTACATTTCAATCAGCACCCAAACTTACCTAAAAGGCATACTCTTACTTTTTGCTGGAAGGAATTTCTCATGAGACAGGAATGTGAAATTCTTGGAAGGCTGCTGTAAGAATTCAGTCTTTGCGAAACTAGAGACAGGATTGTAAAATACAAGGTAGTATGGCTGAGCTGACTTTGTGAAGAAAAAGACATGTTCCCTCTTAGGGCTTCTGGGGGATTGTTTTATATTTATCGAGAATTGTTGAGTTGAGGCATAATTGATACATAGAAAATTATTGAGCTGATGCGGGAAACAAAATTATAAGAAATCCTTGGGCAATTCTGAAAAAGGAGCATTTAATTCTCTGTCACTCAAGAAAAAAGAATCAGTTCAGCTCTCAAAATGTATCCGCATTATTCAGTCAGACAATAAAATATAATCCCCATTCGAGCTATTAGAGTAGGGCTTCGGGCGGCAGTTGGGATTTTGACTTGGTTAAGGCAAATAAAATACTGGAGAAGGAATGAAATCTAACTTGTTGAAACTTGGATTTGCAGAAATATAAGGCAGCTTGGTGAAGATGAATTCAGGTAGAAAATGACCTTTTTATTATGTTCAGGAAGGCATTGGAATGCCAGGAGAATTGCAGGAAAGAGATTTATTACCATAAGCAGAGTTGACAAGTTCTGTGTTGGCTAGTCTTCTGGATATAGAAGGGGAAACCCACATTTGGAGAGGTAAATGGGAGAGATTTCCTTTGTCTTCAGTAATCTAGGGATACTGAATAGAAAGGAAATGTGTGCCCAGATCTATTCAGAGGCTCTGGGAAGCTTCTGAGTGCACTGTTCTTAAGTTTCAACCACAGACATACTTATTCTTTTTGTCTGATAGTCTCTCTAGATGTGCTTTATAAAATCAGAGTTGAATTGAACCCAATGTATATGAATTGTTACATATAAATGGACTTCTATCTCTATGGAAGAATTCTCTATACATTTTGTATATGTGTCTACGTTTGAGTGTATGAAGTCATGTGAATGAATGGTTCAGACAATTAGAGGGAGTTTTGAGACTATTAATCATATTTTATAGTAAAATGAAATGCTGCATTTTACATTTTGAAGGCCACGCTGAAGTTCAGTGACTCATTTGAAACCCAGTCTCATCTCAGATGACAAAGAGGGCTAATACTAGGGTTTACATGGCAGAGATGAGGAAATGAAGGCAAGAGAAGGAAGTGACTCGCCAGCATCCTCTTCTCACTGTGGAGAGACTTTCATGGTACTTATGACTCATGAGCATGAACTACACCCACATGGCTTTGAACACATCCTCTTTTCTTGATGGTTTTCTTTCTTTACTTTCCTCTTCAAAAAAGTTCAGTTTAGTTGAACTTTTATGGAGGTCCACCAGTTTTTCACTTCTTATACATTCTTGTTTGAGTCTTTGGCTCATGATGGTCTTAGCACAGTTTAGATCTTACATACCTTTGTACTCTGTGTGCCTTCCTGGTGCAGAGGACATATCCAATGTTTCTAGGAACTGATTTTTGAGGAAGATGGTGGAATAATGTTTACCCTCCCACCCCTGACTCTCAGAAAAGTGAAACAATTGCAACACAGTCATTGCTTTTTACCATGAATGCACTCATGAATAAATGCCCAAAAATTTCCATTGGATCTAACTATCATGGTCATGATCCTAAATTTTGAAAGGGAGGCATGTTACTCGATTATAAAAAATAAAAATCATGAGGTAAAACCATTGCAGGGCCTTTGACCCTTGATCATAAATTGTATTCTTCTCTTAGTTCCTTCTTTTTTGCAACAAAACATGCGGCACTTGGAAGTTCATTTTAGATTACCAAGTGAAACCTCTGCTAGGCAGGGACATTTTATATGCTTTATGTCTTTGCTCCTTCCTCCTCTCCCATCACCTCCTGTATGAACAACCTTCAGGAAGTGTCCTTTGCCTACAACCTGTCAGGAACGTATTTTTCCTGGATAAATGCCCTACATTAAAGATCTTTCCAGACATTCTCTTCCCTCATGAAATTTCACATGTCACCTTTTGCTTTCTGCCTATTTTTTTCCCCTTCCCTGTATTAGTTTATACATCTGGGGAAATACATTTTCCACTTGTGAGAACCAAGCAGACTCAGAATTTGAAAGCTCCATAGTTGATTTTCTCTCCTCATGTAGGAACTCTTTTTACAACACTGACAAGTGAGAATCCGGGCGGGTGAAAATCCAGACTTTGGGCAGAAGACAGATGTGATTTCTGCCTTTTGCAAATTGTATGACTTTGGGAAAATTACTTAACCTCTCCACGCTCCAGTCCTTTCATTAGAATGACAAAATCTTTCCCATCTTGTAGGACCTCGGTGAGGATGAAGTGGAAAATGCAGACAAAGCACATTGAATAATTCCTTGTCAGTAGTAGCATTAATAGATATTAGCCATTACTGGTAATTTCCCTGATAAACGATCTTTCAGATTGCATTTCAGTGTCCTCAATATTGGAGAAGGAGACTTCTGCATTCTTCAGTCAAACAGTTCCTTGGGAAGATATATGGTCTGACTAGTATAAGATCTCACGTAATTGATTGAAACTTTCTTTACAGCATCTAGCCACCATCTCTGGTGTGTACACATACTGGTGTAACATCAATATCATATATACTTTATTTAAGTTTCTTAAATTCCTTAATGCTTTTTTTTAGGGATTATTGTGTTTTCCCATCTTGTCATCCACCTGACTGTCTTATCTATTACCTCTTTAGGGTATCTCTCAATTAAATTCCAACAACCACTTCTTGTTTAATGAGATCAAACCAGAAAGGAAATTACTGTTTCTTAAAAGGCCTCTCTGCTTTTTAGCAGCTGAATAAAAGCTAATATCTCAGGTTCTTCAGCAACATTTTTTAAACACTGGGGTTCTCGTGTAGCTGGCCAACCACTAGTCAAAACATCTTGTCTCTTGAACATGAGTGCGTTGTACCAGGTTCAACCTGTTTTGCACGAAAGTAAACAAGAGTGCATTCAACAGCAATGTTTAATGTTTGTTTCTTTGAAATCCTGCCAAGTCAACTTCTGGAGACAATGTCTTTAAGTCCAACAGTCCCCACCTTTCTTCCCTCTTCATATGCATATCATCCACATGAGTGAGGCACACCTGTGATGACTTGGGAGGCACAGCAGCCAGTTGGTCCTCTGTTCTTTGCTCATCTGTGAACATGTATATCAGAAAATGGAGCAAGTAAGTGGTTGACTAAATCCAAAAGGCAACGGAGTGTGAAGCTTTTAGATCAGCCAAGATGAACATCTCCATGATGTCAGGATGGAGAAGACCTTCTTACTTGGTGCCCAGAAAGAAATTAAAAATAATGAATTAAAAATTAGAGGCACTTCATTAAAACAGAAACATTAGGAAGATGTAAAGAAAATGAAAAGTTACAATTACTAGCAATCTATATGGTCTACCAAAGGCTAGCCTACTTGACAGAATCCTAAAAACCTCTTGAAAGGTGTTAAGAAACAATCAGATTAGAAAATTGGACAACAAATTAGGTTAAAACATGGACTTCAAAGAAGAACTTGGGTCAAACAAACATCACATGAAAAGAAACCAGTCAGGGGAATGTGGAGAACCTCAGTGAAATAGCATTTGGCACATGTAGGAGCTGTAAAAATAAAATGACTAACAATGGCAAAACTGAGCTAAGAGGTGCAGTCACGGTAGGTAACTTTATGCACTTGCAGTGGGAATGCAGATTGATAGAACCCCGTTGGAGTACATTCCGGCAACTCCTACTCAAATGAACCACATGCATGCCCGAAGTCTTACAGAAGAGAAGCACAAACATTGAAAGCATAGGCAGTGGGTGGGTGGTATTCGCCTAACAGATGCACTGTCGTGGGAAGGTTCCAGTTTTGTCAGTGGCTTCTTCCCCAGGGTCATGTAAGCATCAGTGATTGTTTGTCTCATGACTTGGTTAGTCTCTTATTTTATGCTAGCTTCTAATTCGACAACTGTAGGCACATTACTGTCACAGTGTATAAAAGAAAAACAAACACACAGAGAGCACAGGTGTCTGGGAAATCAGGAGCTAGAAAAGTCCATTTGCCATTCAGTTTGCATTTCAACTTCATCAACTAGGATATGGTTACATGGCCAACGGTGGTTGCAAGAAGACTGGGGGATGTTTTTCTATGGACTTCATGTGTGTGTGTGTGTGTGTGTGTGTAATATATTTACATATCTATCTATTTAAATATATATATATATTTAATATATAATAAATATATATAATATAATTAATATATATATAATTATATAAATATATATATTTATCTAATTATGTATATATAATTAGAGAATGGGTAGAAATGAAGAGTTTCCACCAGAAGCTATAACATACTGACCTTACTCCAGGTGAGGACCCAGTGCTCCTAATGGGGACCATGTGATGTTATAGCACCATGCTTTCAGTGACAACAAAAATTACCAAGAACATGCAAGTAATCCACCTCATCAAAAATGGAAATAATGTATTATATAACTACAAATTGAAAATAACTCAATGATAATCAACACAGCCAATTTTGCAGATGTCCTAAGAAAAATACAGGCCAATGGCCCCATTTACATGAAGTTAAAAAGGGCAACACTTA
The DNA here is from genome assembly GCF_963924665.1 of Micromys minutus. Classification (NCBI taxonomy): domain Eukaryota; kingdom Metazoa; phylum Chordata; class Mammalia; order Rodentia; family Muridae; genus Micromys; species Micromys minutus. The sequence continues at coordinate 41,654,099 of NC_137976.1, read as the reverse complement.
AAAATATAATACTTAGAGACACCTGTGTGAATGGCAAATTGAAGAAACGTAAAGGAATAGAATCACATGCGTCAAAATTATGAGTACCAGACTTCAGAAAGACAGCAGGGGTTGGCACAGGGAAAAAATTAGTTGTACCATTTTTGGTTTATTGTTAAGTGGGTCAAAGTTTTATGAGAGATCTGGCTCAATGGTCACAGGTTCATTTCCACAAATCTGATGACCTCAGTTTAATCACCAGGACCCACATGGAGTAAGCAGAGAACTGACTCCTGCAAGATGTTATCTGACCTCTATGCTTCCATCGCATGTTTGATTCATAATTACTTTGTATCCTAAATTTCACCTAAAGAAAATCTAATCCCAGAAGGATTATATCTAAAGAGGAGACCCTTATTAGTTTATGGGGGCAGAACCATATCAAGCAGGATTAGAGTTTCTATAATAGGGGATTTGGAGAACTCTGGTGTTGTATGAAGGAATAACAATATCATGGGAAATTAGCAGGAGGCTTTAGCCTAAGCATGCCCATCTCACCGAGACTCCCAGCTCTACCGAAATAGAAAAAATTGCAATTGTTTGAAACCACCAATGTGTGGTGTACTTAGATTTAGCAACTCTAACACGCAAGCTTTGCCAGTAGATTCAACCTCTTAAATGTACCATAGTTGTGTAGTCCTACAGCACGGTTGCCTTAACTTCTTTCATGCCATTATTAAGAATCTTCTTAAGGGCACATAGGCCCCATGTATTTAGCTGTAAAGTGGGAATTTAAACAAAATCTACTTTATGAAGTTATTGTGGAAATTAAAACAAAATAATATGTAATGTATATGTTATGTATATAATATACATGCTTATCTAAGAGTGGTGGTTCTAAACAGTTAAAACATGTACTAATAGAAAAATTTCAGTCAGCAATTGGTTAAATGCATAGAAATGTAACACACTGCATGTCCAAATATAGTCTTTTAAATTTTGCTACATTTTTGCAAAAGCTAGTTCTGACATGTGGTGGCCTTGGCATACAGTGGACATGCAATAAATCTTAGCTTCCTTTTATTTAAAGGTATTTGAAAACTTTGTCCCTGCTTTCTCTCAATGTATTATTATCTGCGAGTCTAGTAATTAGAGTCAGAGGTTGTAATTAGACGGTGGGTTATCCTCTCAGAGGTAGTCAATCTCTACAGTATCGCAGATTTTTTTTTTCCTGAAAAATTTCTGTCTGGATTTCAGACTCTTAAGTGGTTAATGATTTAAATTAAAATAATATAAAATAAATGGAATAAGTACACCAATCTAAAAATACTTCAATGATGGGTAATGAGAGAGTAACCCTTTTTTTCTTTCTTTCTTCTTCATTTGGAGTTAGTTGGTTTACATGCTGCACCAAAGGCTACAAAATAAATGCTCAACATGTCTTTGTCTTGCAGCTTAAGTCTGATATTTGGAAATAGCTGAAACCCTCTTAGAGCCAACAGTGTTGAATAATGTATGTGAGCAAGCTGGATAAGACCATTTTTGGTAAAGAAAACATTGCAATGAAATTAATGAGACTTCTTGCCTGGCTCGTAAAATCGCTCTGAATGCATTTGCAGATTGGAGTTCCACACATAGTACAGGTAGTAGGGGTAGCTCTTAAAAATGTGTCTTGCTGGGGAGATGGCAAAGCGTTTAAGAGCACCCACTGGCTGATCTTCAAGAGGATACTAGTCCAATTCCCAGCACCCACATAGTAGGTTGTAACTATCTGGAATTTCAGTACCAGGGAATGTGAGTCCCTCTTCTGACTTCCATGGCCATTACATGTATGTGGTGGACTCATACACCTTCAAGCAAATATTAATAAACATAAAATAAAAATAAATAAAAGCATATGCTCTAAAATAATGGCCAAAGCTTCATATCATCCCATCAAGTTCTATTGACAACAGTCTCGTGTGGCAGATCCATTTCAATCACTAAAATAGTAGAATAATTCCATGTCTGCTACTAATAGTCACTCCTTTCCATTCCTCTGAACAAGTCCATCCAATCACCTAGCTCTTCGTGCTCTAGATTAAACCATAAGTAATACATTGAGCTACTGCCAGCGCCTAATCTGATGCCATCCAGTATGTTAATTATTTTGAACATCTACACAGGCTGGCACACAGTACAACAATCAATTTCATGGTCCTGGTAATGCTTATTTGGAAATTAAGCACAGGTAGTTTGGGCAACATAAATAATTGTATCTGCCTGAGATGCTTAAAACAGATAGAGCTTTTTGAAGATGACCAGTTACCTTGATGTGTGTGTTTGTGTGTGTGTGTGTGTGTGTTTGTTAATCACATGCTTCACAAAATGAAGTTAAGATATGCTTCCTATTAACAGACACATGTTCTTTAACTGCAGGATGGGGAGGGAACAAGGCCTGAAGCATTGTAATCACCACACAATCGCCAATGAACATTGCATGGACTTCCTAGTTTGATAAAAAGAAAAACAAACCTCCAGCTGTTTATAAGATGCAAAGCACAGAATATTCAAATCAACAGATGTAATAAGAAAATGAATATTCTCAAATCTATTTAAGCTTTTGTGGTCCATTCACCTTCACAATTTTCAGCTTTTCTGGCTTGTACTCATTTCATCGATACTTTCATTGATCACATAGCAGTGCTTGTTTCATAGCTGCCACTAAACTCCCACCTTAGTGTCACTTGTCCAGCAGAGTTTCACGTCACTTTAAGTGTGATGGCCATATTGGTGTGATGTGCTAACACGTTGAGGCTGAATCAGAAAATGCACAGAAATTCGAACACCGGGATGCATGTGGGGTCTGTGACATTTGTCCATATCTGTTCTTTACATGTATCTGATACTGCATCTCTGGTTTTTTTGAAGAAAAAGAAAAAAAGAGGAAAAGAAAATGAGGGAAAAAGCAAAACAAAAACAAAGCTTTGTCAGTGTTCACAACCCTAACACAGGATTTAGCACAGCATTGTATCCTGTCAATGGCTAATAAAGGGGGAACTGTTTCAGTATAGAACTCAGGGCCTAGGGTATTCATCAATATTTTGGAGCAGTTGGCTGGAGGTCTCATGGCAGCCATACCAAGAGTGGTGTTTAGAGACTGGAGGACTCTATCTTTCCTGCACACTTAACTTTTCAACTTATAAGAACCGAACGGCAAATGCTATGCAGCTCTGGGTTCTGTTGCTAAAAGCTTCCTCAGTTTCTAGAGAAAGCCCCCTTTAAAACTACGAAGGGAAACATTAAAACAGAGATACCACAGACCATCCCCACAACATCCCACAGTGCTAGGATTCAAAGTTAGTGTAGAATAATAAACAGGGATGGGGAAATGGAAATAGATGATGTTACATTTACAGACAACATTGAAATAAACTGGAGTGCTGCATTACACTGTGACGAAACGCTGGCTTGCTCTTCTAAAGAGGATGGTGCATGAAAATGATGGAGGTTGTCAGACTAAACTTAAGAGTGACATTTGTCAAACGCTGACAAAAATTAGCTTTGAGGCTTTGAGGGACAGGAATATCATGCACCTGTACCTAATACCAAAAATGGCCACAGAAGGCTCTGCCAGAAGCCTAAATTGTGACAAAAGCCACTGTAAAGCTAGGGGAAATCAAAACAATACCAACGTTTGCCAAGGTGTCTGCCTAGCAACAGCCTGTCCATCCTTGAACTCACATTACGCTCCTTAGTGATCCTCATAGCCAAAGGAAACCATTTCAACACAACTTTTCTCTTGACCATGGAATACCTTTGCCCTCTTTTGCTACTCTGACCACATATTTCTCATCACAAGGTTCATTGCTGACTAAATTGTGAACTTTGGGAATTGTGTTCCTATTGTTTGTAGATTGATAATGTTGTAAGCAGACTGTGTATGTTCCATCACCTTGTGTCTGAGAGTAGACATTTGGTGCTTAGTCAACAGATGGTTTGATGTAGCAATCCCGTGGAACAAAACTCAGAGCTGAATGGCATTAGTTCCCTATCAGTGCACAAGAATTGCTCTAATTGTTATTGTTGTTTGAAAGCAAAGCAAACATTTGTTATCTCTGCTTCTGTAGGTCATAGTTTTAGAGTGGTACAGGTGAGCAGCTTAAGTTCCCCCAGGCTGCCTGAGGCCTAGATGCTTGCCTTCAACTGTGCCTTCCACATATGATTGGCAGCTTCACACTGGATGATGGGAGGAGAACTGGGTTCTTCCCTCTGAGGGTCTTTTCTTCCTGCAGCTCGGACTTCATGACCTGGCTTTCTTCTCGTTAAGAAATTGGAGAGTGTGAGCTGTGATACTCTTGATAATTTAGTTGCAGAAATCATAAAGATGCTTCTTTAGTACCGAATTGGCAAACAGATAAGCCTTAGTTGTTGGGAAGGGAAATGTATGTAGAAAGGTATGAATACCAGGAAGCGATTATATGTTGGAGATCACCATGGTAGTGGGCTACACAAATGCCAACATGTTCAGTGTACTTGCTCCTGGGCAGGACAATGCTTCTTACACTTTAGCTTTCAAATAGGTTCTGTTCATTATATTTACTAAAAGGATCACATTTACTTCTAACCACAAAATTGTGAGATTATGCCTCTCCGTTGCAGGTAAATAAATGAAAGCTTACAGAGACTAAAGTAATTTTGATTAAGTTACACAATAAAGAGGTGATTGAGTTAGGAGTTCAATTCACTGGTTCCATTTAAAATAGTCAAACAACACACACACACACACACACACACACACACACCCCAGAAATTGGCAGCTGGCTATCATTTAAGTAATAAAAGTTACTTGGATTTTGAAGTAAAGACATAGTATGTGTGCTAATAGCTGAGATAATGCTCATTATGCATCTCCTCTGAGCTCCTGGCAAAGACAATGTTCCACCCCTTACCTGGAGCCCAATAATCAAGCCATAGCTTTCATTTCTGAATATTTGATTTAATTTTTAAGTTTTTAGACACCAAGTTGCTTACTTCTTATTTAAGTTTGTAAAGCATTAATAGAATCAAGTTCTTGCTTATGCATTAGATATAATTGTCAGGCCAATTAATTTCTTGCTTTGATCTGATTCGCATATTCTCTCTGTATATTAGTCACTGAGTCAGTTATACTGTTTGAGGTAACCTAGATTATACGCCTATGAGAATAACACATTTCAGGTCTGGAAACAAAGGAGATTCATTCTTGTTTATGTGTGTATAATGCTTCCAAGAAAAGCATTCTTTTCATTTTAGAACAAAGGTCAAGGGTGATATGACACTACCTAGATGTCACTTGCTCCAGAGTATGAATGAAGAGCTTGTGGATCCTAAGACTTATGTAACATTGAATGCTCTTTAAAAATTAAACAGCAGAAGATTATCCATAAAACATTTAATGTAGAGTCTTGAGATGACCTCTGAAAATGAGGGGGCACAAAGCTTACATTTTCATAGCTTCACAATACACCTTCTTATGCTATAATAAAAGTCAGGTATGGGAAAGGAAAGTTGTAAATTACTCTAATACACACTGTGGATTGTAGCTTCAGCTTGGAAGAGACACACGACCTCAAAATGGATGGTGCAGTTTAGGATTCTAAGAAGAACTGGGCATGTTATATATATATATATATATATATATATATATATATATATATATATATATACAGCAAATTGTCACTGTAGACAAAGAGCAGAGGTGGGATGGGATGATTTAACTGAATATCAACCTCATCTCATAGGCCTTCTTGAATCCACTTGTATTAAAGGGGATTAGATATCGATTAAACAGACTGGAATCTAGTTGTAATTTGGGAGTTTGCCTCTGTGATGGTTTGCATATTCTTGGCCCACTATTAGAATGTGTGGCCTTGTTGGAGGACTTTGGCACTCTGGAGGTGGGCTTGAAGACACTCCTAGCTGCCAGAGGATGCTTAGTCTGTCCCTGGCTTCCTTTGGATGAAGATGTAGAACTCTCAGCTCCTCCTGCACCATGTTTGCCTGGATGCTGCCATCCTCCTGCCTTGATACTGACTGGACTGAACCTTTGAATCTGTAACCCTGCCCCAATTAAATGTTGTCTTTTATAAAACTTGCATTGGTCATGGTGTCTGTTCACAGCAATAAAACCCTAACTAAGACAGCCTCCCAAATTTAGCAGAAAACATGAATTAGGCAATGCTCTTTGCAAAAATTTTGTTTAGTTTTGTTTTCAGTGTTCACAATATAATACTACCACTCATCAATATGAATGCCAGGTTTTATGGAGTATCTCCCAGGTAACAGCTTTGGTGTGGTGAGTTGCTATTTTTGTTGCAAAAAAAAAAAAAAAATGCTTATGTTCAAATTCTTGGATGCATTCCACCTAAAATACCTCCTAGCCTTCTGTAATAATGTGTAGACCTGGCTCAGTAAGTGTAATTGTGCTGATGGTTGGAGTGGCAGACGTGTAAGGTAATCATTAGAATCTGGTTTGGCTCAAAGAGAAGAAAATATTCATCTGACCCTAGTACTGATAACCCTCTGCTTTTGCATCACATCTCTAGTGTATTTAGATCATATTTACACCTATTCTTGTCCAACTCCTCCTAACCTCCCCACCACATTTTTCCCAACTTCATACCGTCACATTTTTCTTTTCTTCCTTATAATAAGCCATGGAGTCTAGTCGGTGATGCCTGTATACAAATGGATATAGTGTAGCATTTTGATTTGACATATTTGTACTTCAAAAATAGGTAGGAGGAAGACTCACAGTTGATTACTGTCTTAATCATTCAAAGTTGTAGTTATATTTTTAAATCATGTATTGACAAAATGGACCACCAGTACCTCATGCTCTTTGATCAACAATTTACAAACAACCTCATGAAACGGAAAAGTTTCTGTAAGGCAAAGGAGACTCAGTTAGACAGAACAGAAACTTACAGATTGAGAAAAGATTTTCACTAACCCTATATCTGATAGAAGGCTTTTATTCAAAATATACAGAAAACTCTAGAAGTTAGACTCTAGAGGACCAAATGATCCAATTAATAAAACGAGGTCCAGAGCTAAACAGAAAATTCTCAAGAAAGGAATCTCAGGTAGCTGAGAAGTACTTAAGCAAATGTTCAACATACTTAATCATCAGGGAAATACAAATTAAAACAGCCCTGAGATTCCATCTTATAGCAATAAGATCAAAAACTCAATTGACAGCACATGGTGGTAGGGTGAGGAGAAAAATGAACACTCTACCCTTGCTGCTGGGATTTCAATATGGAACAATCACTCTGGAAATCAATCTGGCACTTTCTCAGAAAATTCAAAATGGCTCTACTTGAAGTCCCAACCATATACCACTCCTGGGAATACACAAGATGCGTCACCATACCAGGACACATACTCTACGATGTTCATAGCAGCCTTATTTGTAATATCCAGAAACTGGAAACAACCCAGATGTCCCTCAACCAAGGAATGGATACAGAAAATGTGGTTCATTTACACAATGAAATTCTATTCATTCAGATATTAAAAATGAGGATGTCATAAAATTTCTAGGCAAATGGATGGAAGTAGAAAATATAATCCTGAGTGAGGTAACCCAGAGCCAAAAGGAGATGCATGGTACATACTCACTGGTGAGTGGATATTAGCCAAAATGTTAAGCATACCCATGACACAACTCACAGACTATAGGAAGCTGAACAAGAAGGAAGGGACAGTGTGACTATCTGAAGACAACTTAGTAAGGAAGCAAAATAATTTTGGGAGTCAGAGGGAGGGAGAAAACTGGGTGGGAGAGGGTAAGGATGAAGAGCAGAATCAGGTATGCGGAAAGACAGGAAAGAAGCCAAGAGTGCCAGGAGAATGGATAGAAATATGCAATAGTGGGGTTAGGGTGCACTGGGAATTCCTAGAACTTCAAGAAAGTCCCAGAGAGGCTACCAGAACTCATTTTGATAATATTAGCCAAAATGTACACCTGTGGGGAGATAGAACCAGATGAGACTACCTACAGTAGATAGAAATGGTCTCCAGTTGAGGCAGGGGGCCACCCAGTCATCTTCAGAATTTTTAACTCAGAATTATTTCTATTTAAAGTAAATAGAGGGACAAGACTGAAGAAGAGGTTGAAAAAAAGGCCACCCAGTGACCAGCCCAACTTGGGATTTATCGCAGGTGCACACACTAAATCCTGACACTATTACTGAGGCCATATTGTTCATGCAGACTGTAGCCTGACATAGATGTTCTCTGAGAGGCTCTACCAGCAACTGACCGAGACAAAAGCAATTACTTACAAACAACCACTGGATTGAGATAAGGAACCAATATTGGAAAGTTAGAAGATCATCCTGAGTGAGGTAACTCAGTAACAAAAGAACACATATGGTATACACTCACTGATAAGCAGAAACTAGTGCCAAAAGCTCTGAATAACCAAAAAAAAAAAAAAAAACAAAAAAAACAAAAAAAAAAAAAACCCCACATAAACCATTTGAAGCTCAAAGAAGGAAGGCTAGAATGTGGATGCCTCAGTCCTTAGAATGGAGAAAAAAATACTCATGGGATGAAATAAAGGGACAAATAGAGAAGCAGAAATTGGAAAAAAGATCATTCAGAAACTGCCTCACCTGGGCACTATATGCAGCCATCAAGCCAAGCACTAATGCTGGTGCCAAGAAGTGCTTTCTGGCAGAAGCCTGATATGGACACCTCCCCAAGGGCTATGCTAGAGTCATACAGATATAGCTGAACATGCTTGCAGCTAACCATTGGACTGAACACAGGAACCCAAATGGGTCTAGAGAAAAGACTGATGGAGCTGAAAGGTTCTGCAACCTCATGGGAAGAGCAACATTATCAACCAAGCAAAACCTCCACAGTTCTCATGGACTAAAACACCAACCATCAAGCACACATGAAGAGACCAATGCACTCCAGATGCACATGTGGCAGAGGAGAGCAGTATCTAGCATCAATGTGAGAAGAGATCTTTGGTTCAGTGACAGCGCATTTCTCCAATGTAGGGGAATGCCAAAGCACTGAGGTGGAGAGGGTGATTGGGATACAGTAGGGTGCACCTTTGTGGAAACAAGTGGAGGGGGAGAAGAATGAGAGCGGGGTCAGGGAAAAGGATAACATTTGAAATGTAAACGCAGAGTATTGAGAGAGAGAGAGAGAGAGAGAGAGAGAGAGAGAGAGAGAGAGAGAGAGAGAGGAGGGAGGGAGGGAGGGAGGGAGGGAGAGAGAGACAGAGACAGAGAGACAGAGACAGAGACAGAGAAAGACAGACAGAGAGAGACAGACAGACAGAGAGAGAGAGAGAGAGAGAGAGAGAGAGAGAGAGAGAGAGAGAGAGAGAGAGAGCATTTCCCACCTCTAACCTATTGGTCCCCAGTAGCAATCTAGTACATTCTGGAGTGCCATTTGTTCATTCCCACATGATATGGACAACTGGAAATTAAGGCCATTGATGTTGTCTAGGTATACTTTCTCAGGAGTACATTTGGCTAGTCTGCAAAAGGTCGAAATTCAAAATATGACAAATATGTTGATATGATAATTATGTCTCACCTTTGCCAGTAAAATCACAATCAAATCTCTGTAAGTTGTAACCTTTTCGGTGTCATAATTAATGTTTGTGAATATGTCCATGTTCCTCTCTTGAAAAACTACCGCAGACAACTTGTATTTTGTGCATTATTTACTAGGTTCTGGTTTCAACTATCTACTCCAGTGTAACAGAACTTAATGGTTGAATAATGTTTAAAAAAGGACTGCATCCATCTTATAATGAATGGTGTTTCTATTAATACTAAAACCATGGGTTAAATGAATGGCTTTCAGCCATATTTCATAATATCTTTTAAAAGACATTTTTTATTGCTTGAGATGTTTGTTACTTTAAATGACTATAATAAAAAAGGGAGCTTTGGCAAAATAATAGTTGGGGTAAAGTTATGGTGTTTAAAATTTACTCGATACTATGCTTTCTGCTCAACCCTGTGCTGTGTAATGTGATAGCATTTTCATATAAATTCATGGATCATTTCATTGATGAAAAACATCAGACCTAAGAGTTTAAGGAGTCTCTAAACTTACAGCAAATAATAAAGTGCACCAAGGTCATTCGGACATCAACGTGATTTTATTCATTGTCTTGCTCATCCACTCTTCTAGTCCTGAACAATAGGCTGGTCAGTAAGAGAGGAGGAAAGGCAAGTCACTTGATTTAAAAAATGCCCTGTCTCTATATAGTTTATCAATTGAAGTACATTCCATCTAAAGAAAATTAAAAAAGAATAGAAAAGAAAAGAAAATTAAACAAAAATTAAATATACAAAAATCAGTCAAATCCAGCTAATAACTGTAGACTAATTAATTTTCATTGAAAATGAAATCCCTTTAATCCTTCCCTAAGTTTCAAGCTGTGATTACAGCATCACATTACTGTGACATAGAAGTAGATGTGTCAACCGAGTTTAGAAAACCTGATTATGATAACCAATGGAGATAAAAAATTAGTAAAAATTATCCTTTTATTGCTGTGTTTTAATTCTTGAAAAATTGAGCAGAGGGGAGTTTGAATTCTCCTTAGAGATCAGCAAATTAAGCCCACTGTAGATTTTTTATTTGTTTTTGTTTATAATAATGTGATAAGAAATAATCATTATGAGGAAAAAGAAGAGAAGAATGAATTCCAAACTACATGGCACATTTCATAAAAATATTTAAGTATCTGCTCATTGGTTTTCTTTAACTTTAGATATTAATTGTATAGTATACATAGACAGAAGATTTTCAGATATTTATGTGACATGACTCCTTAATGCTATTACTAATTAAATGTATATATTTTCATTATGTTTCACCTTCAGTCAAGGATGCACACACACACACACACACACACATACACTCACATGTCCATATATGATCTGATGAGACAGATATGACAGTTATATTCCTAATTTGCAAATAGAATGTTTTATAACTATATTTATCTGCTCATAACATACGATTCAACTTTCATCCCATTGCTGTATCATATTCTGAACTCCAGTTAATTCTTTGTTGCTTATTTATTGTTACATTGTTATGGGCAGTGGATGCTTATGAGAAATATTTTTCTCTGCTCATTATAATGAATTTTTTGGTGCATAAAGTAATGGAGATATAAACCCAGAGAAAATGCAGCATCTTCCTAATTCATGTTGATGCTATACACTTGAATGCAGTAGAAAATATGCACATACAACAATTTATTAAGGATGTTATAAGAAGAAAACTTAAGTTCAAAATATTAGTAATTTGACATTTTCATTTTGTAAAATAAATCAAAAAGTTATAAGGTAAGAATAACTTCAGACATTGTTCTGGTGTTGGTTTTTGTTTTTTCTTCTAGTATTTTAAAAGACACAAATAATGATCCCTTTCATAAAAGGTAAAAATGTAAAAATTGATTCAGAGAGCTGTGTGATACTTTGAATATTTTAAAATTAAGTCACTAGTTCATTTCTCAAAGTTTATTTCCAAGGCAGTTCAACAGATGTTTAGTTTTAAATGGAGATGCATATTAAAGTAGTTTAAATTATTAATATGCGATACACTTTGTTTGAATATGGAAAAAAGTAGATAGGGTGAGTTTCTTTTAAAATAAGGCTGTTGAAATGTCTCAGGTATTCAAGTAGGTTGAGAGGGAGGTCATCTTATCTGCCAGACACATATCTAAGTGCTTTTAAAATCTTTTTGAGATTGCATTTTAATTAAAACACTTGTTCCTACTCTTTTCTTCCTTCAAACTCTCTTACACACCTGTCCCCATTCTCTTTAGAATTTATGGTCCCTTTTCCTTCTGTTGTTTTTGCATGCATATATGCATTTGTATATACATATATATTCTAAAATATATTCTCAAAAAAATTTCTCTTCCACCTATATTTTACTCACTTGCCTTTCATCCTGCTGTACGGTTGAGGACTCAGGTTTTGCCCCATCCAATGTGTTTATTAAGTCCATGACTCCAACACATGTAACAATACAGCCCTCATTTAGGTTGTATCTTCCAATCTCAATTAACCAAATCCGTCTAATACCATACAGACATGCTCAGAGATTTGTTTTAGTGGTGATTCTAAATCCTAACAAGTTGACAATCAAACATAGTCATCAGAGGTCCTGAAAAATATTTTTTAAGCAACTTATTGTAGGTATAAGGGATGATAAACTTTGGGATATTTTCCCCTGCAAATGGCTTCATGCTTTAGTTTATTCCCAGTGTCTTCTTCTGAGATATATTTAGTCTGCTTATTATTTGTGTATAACCCCTTATGTTTTTCAGAAGTTGTTGGTCACACCTAGTGTGGAGTTCTCAATTGGGAATTCTCATACCTGCTTCACAAAGTAGTAGGAGAGAGTATTATTTAATATTTTGATGTCTTGCTTATTTTTATTACTAAATTGCATTATTGAGTATATAATTTGGACTTTGAAAATATTCTTTAAAATATGTACATTTTAGTGATCACTGAGGTTTTGTAATCGTAGAATTTTTGTTCCTGAAACAAGATCTTACATTGTTACCATATGCAAAATTTTCTGTCAGTTTATATAGACACACATGTGAATTCTTCACACCAGGACTAAATTGAAGAGGAAATTTTACATACAATTTGATAAGAATATCAAGTCTCCTTAGACTGAAAAGAAAGCCCATCACACTGAACCACATCCAGACATTCAACGTTCATCTTGGTTTCAGTAAATGTTTTAGCAGATAACTCCAAAAGAGACAGGGTGAGATTGCTATAAAAAACACAACTTCTTCTGCAATACCTTTTAATTATTTTTCCAGAAATTGTATGGTTTCATGTGATTCGAATATTTGAAAAATATCTACTACAATTAACAGAAAACAGACACGCAATATTAAGTCATTTATTTTCACAAAAGTTACAGACTTATAGATGAATATCAAGAACATCGTCTTACTTGTAAGCCGTATTTTAACCTTTTATTTTTTTTAAACCGAAACCAATATTCCACTAGAGGCACACTAGCAGGACCCTTTTACTACCCGTTCAACTTTACATATGCTATGACATTAATTTACATTTATGTTATCTTTTGTTGTGTCTTAATCAATAGAACATGGTTGTTGTTTATAGTTATGAAGGCTGTGGCTTTCAATACCAATGTTCTGGCAGTTCCAGAGTCTGAGGATTACTTACCCTCTGTTTTAAGATGGGATCTGATCACCATGTTCTCACATGGCAAGGGGGGACAAAAATTAAACCAACATAGCATAAAGCTTCTTTTATAAGGCAGTAATCCCTTTCATGATGTTGGAGACTTCATATTGTACCTTCTGAAGCTAATATGGTTATTACTAGTATGGTGAGAATTAAGTTTTAACATGACTTGGAGGAGATTATCATACCAACAAAGTTTAAGTATTTCTTTTATCAGTGTGTTAACAAAAGTTGATCATTCTTAGATTCTGAGATCAAAGGATCATAGGAGTCTTCAGGGTGGGTTGGCCAAAACTGGTTTAACTAATTATTCTATTTTTCCATTTCTATTTATTTATTTTTAATTGAACATTTTCTTATGACCCCAAGTAAAAAACATATTTTTATTGTATATTGACAATATGATCATATAATATTTACTACTTTCAAGTTGGATAATGATACAATACTCTATAAAATGTGGTTAATGAACTTGGAATATTCCTTCAACTAAACGGAGCAGTTTGAAATACTACATAAAGTCTGAGCCCCAACCATAGAAAGTACATTACTATAATTCCACGGGAAGAAAAGGATTTGAAACAGAAGTTGATTCTTTATTGCAGCACATAATTACTAAAACTAAGCTCCAGTTGTTTTGTATAGGCATTCAGGACAAGCTATATTGGATAAAGAACAGATGCAGAATTGAATGAGTGACTGAGAACATATGTTAAGAGGAAATCCAGAAAGAGCAGGTAGATATTGGTGGAAACTGTTGATGTGTTGAAAATTATCCAAAAAGCATCCTTAGATTGTCTAAACAAAAGAATGTATGAACATCAGTTAAGAAAATGCACCGTCAGACTGACCAGCTGGCAGGCCTCTGGAAGTTTTCTTGATGAATGATTAATGGGCATACTGTACCTTCCCTAGGTAAAATGTCCTGGATTGGACAAGAAAGAAGATGCAGATAGCAAGCCAGAAAGTAGTATTATTCATGGTCTCTGCTTTACTTCCTGTCTCCGTGTCCCTGCCTAGCATGTCTTCTTTGACTTCCCCTAATGATGGACAATAACCTGTGTCTGTATTACAGTAACAGGAAGCAAGCTAAGACAGATGTTGGTACCAAGTTTGTGGAGAGTTATTATAATAGAATTGACCATGTTTGGGAGATGACTGTGAGAAAAGTTTGAAACTTTAGGTTGGAAAAATGGTGGAGTGTTCATAGCTTCATGAACTGTTTGGGAATGTAGAGGATGATGCTGAGAACAGGGCAGCTGATTCAGGCCTGGCTTGTGATATTTCAGAGGGAAGTTTGAAAGTTCCTCAAATACTTTGAATTAAGGGTATATGTTTTCTGGTCAGCTGAAGCTGAAGAATTAGATGTAATTGAGAAGAGGCCAGCACCATAGAAGTGAATCATTTGCTTTACTGGGACAATTAGTGTGGTTAGCTAGAGTTGGAAAGCTAGCCGTGATCGAGAAAAGACTGGCATCACTGAAGCAAATTCTTGGAAGTTTTACCTCAGGGCAAGTTCACAGAAGCTATGGACCAGTTGGGGCAAGGTTGCAGTTCAAGCTGGTTCCTGAACTTGGTAATACCAGTGTCCCCTACATGCTACTGGTTTTGGTGGCAGAGAGCTATAGGTTTAAGGCATCATGGGAATCAGTTGTATTTGGCACTATGAGAAGTCAAGTGAGGCCATTCACTGTGAAGGTGCAGCATGTACTGCAGGAGAAAATTCTAGGGCTGGAGAGGTGATGGTGAGAGCAGAAACTTTGCACCATGCCAGGGATAGAGTCCCTGTAGAAAGCTGGGGGTGGGGAGAGGTCAAAGTACAGCTCCCTTACAGTGAAGACCCCAGCATTTTAAGGGTGCCAGGACCAGGAGATGGCAGCCTATTGACACTAGCAGGTGTGGAGGGGAATTTGAACCTGAGACAAGCTGCCTGTGCTTCAAATGCCAGAGTCTGAGAGGCAGAACTTCCCAAGAATTTTGGAGTTCTGAGCATCATGAGCAAACCTAAGATGCCAGACAGTTAGAGCTTGCTTTCACTTTGCTTTGATTGTTACTGAGCTTGGTTCTTTCTTTACAAAAAAAATTAAACATATTTTGAATTTTACAAGTTTCTGTAATTCTTGAGTGTTTTATTTTTTTAATTATCTTCAATTAATTTTTTAGATTCCAGTCATTATACTTCTCCCTTTCTCCCCTTCAACAGTTCCACATCCCATTTTTCCTCCATTGTCTCCAAGAGGATTCCTGCCCCCCCCCCAAAGACACGTATTACCCTGCCAGGCCTCCTCACTCCCTGAGACCTCAAGTCTCTCTAGGGTTAGGTGCCTCTTCTCTCAGTGAAGCCAGACTAAGGGCATCCTTTGATGTTTATGTAATGGAACCTTTGCCTAGCTAGTGTATGCTTCCTGGCTGGTGGCTCAATGTTGAGAGAACTCAGGGTCCAGGTTATTTCAGACGGCCGGTCTTCCTATGGGGTCACCCTCCTCCTCAACTTCTTTCAGCATTTTCCTAATTCAACCACAGAGGTCTGTGAATTCAGTCCATTGATTGGGTGTAAGTATCTGTCTCAGTCAGCTGTTTGTTGGGACTCTGGGACGGCAGCCATGTTAGGCTTCTCTCTATAAGCACACAGGAGTGTCAGTGATAGTGTCACACCTTGGAGCCTCCCCCTGAGATGGGTCCCAATTTGGACCCGTTATTGGACCTCCTATCCTTCAAGATCTTCTCCATTTTTGTACCTCTAGTTCTTTTAGACAGGAACAATTCTGGGTAAGAGGTTTTGACTAACAGATGGCAGCCACATCCCTCCACTTGATGCCCTGCCTTTCTACTGAAGGTAGATTCTATACATTCCCTCTCCTCACTGTTGGGCATTTTATCTAAGGTCACTCCCTTTCAGTCCTCACCTCCCAAGTCTCCAGTACATTCTAGAGGGTCCACCCACCTCCCAAGGTTGCATATTCCCATTCCTTCTGCTGGCTTTCAGGGCTTCACTCTTGTTTTCCCAGCCCCTCGACAATACCTGATCTTGTTTCTTCTTTCCACTTCCCTTCCCCTCTTCCATGCAGGCTCCTCCCTCTTTCTTTGAATTTTTAAAGACTGTACTTCATTTTAAAATAAAGCACATATGACAATTGCAACATAGCAAATAACGATGAATGAAGCAGATAGAAATTGATGTTAATTTCAAACACTGTCATGGCAAATACTCAGGATATATATTATTACGTCAGAATATTCTGTCATGTTTCAGTGATATAATATAAAATATATTAGAACTAATGTTAATTAATTGTGATTATTCTTGTAGTTTCTTTAATTTTAAAATTATTTAAGAACGTTTTTGGCTGCTATTATTTATTTCGTGCCCCCTGTATGTTATCGTTTACAGAAAATTTTTTAAGCTTAGCATTCTGAACTATGAATGAAGTTGTGTCTGTGATGAACCAACCCAGAAGATCAATGATGCTCCCTTGTACAGAACTATTCTTCTTCTCCGCAGTACGATAATGGCAAGGGGTCTGAGAAACTTTCAGACCAAGGAAAACATCACCAGCATTTCCATCTAAACCCCAGTTGCCTTACCACAGCACTGAAAGACTCCTTTTTAGAAGATCAATTCTTGAGGAACCATTAATGGGAAACCATTAAGCAGCTTATAAAAAAGGAAATTAAAGGGCTTTCCCAGAGGAGGAATCTCAGAATCTATAGTGTGTCTCTGAAGTACTAAGAACATGAGGGTTATACTCTTGGATAGCATTTTGATTTTTTTCCCCTTTGCTCTTTCCAAACTCAGAAAGTAAAAATCATACACTAGAGATATCAGTTCAGTTCACTCTTGTTAGATTGGGCTTGGAAATAAAAACATAGACTGCTTATGCTGAAGTAACTGTCAAGTAGCCTAATGGCTCTCAGAACCAGAATGCTGCCCTGATATTATTGGAAATGGGAAAAACAGATCAGATCATGAGTTTCATGTATAAATATTTTGTCAATCTTAAATAGTGTGATAGAATTTCATGTCAACTCAACACACGCTAAAGTCATCTGAGAAGAGGGAAGTCAATTAAGAAAATGCCTTCTTAAGATTGGATTGCAGGGAATTTTCTTATTAGTGATTGATGGGGGAGGGTCCAGCCCATTGTGTGTGGTATGGTTCCTGGACTGGTGGTCCTGGGTTCTATAAGAAAGTGATCTCAGCAATCCATGAAGAGCAAGCAAGTAAGTAGCTCATCCAGGCCTACAGGTCCCTGACCTGTTTGAATTTCTGTGTGGATCTTCTTTGATACTAAACCATGATGCCAAAGTATAAGCCAAATAAATCTTTTTCCTCACATTGTTTTTGATCAGAGTGTTTTATCACAGAAGTAGTAACCATGACTAGCATAGGGAGAGTAAAATAATTTAGATATTTTAAAAGATTTATTTATGTGTCTGAGTGTTTTGTTTGCAATTAGGCATGTGTACCACATGCATGTTAGTGCCTATGGAGGACATAGGATGTAGGATGTTTTAGAATTAGATTGTGGATGTTAAGCTCTACCTTTTGGGTGCTGGCAATTGAGCAACTGTTGCTCTTAAACACATAGATCTTTCCAGCTCATCAATGATTTCAGAGACTGTTACAAAACACAATATACTTTGTTAAATAACTTCTTTTCAGCACTAACAGTTGAACTTCCATTTCCTTCCAGTGATAAGTCTGACATGGTCCACATAGTTTACTAAAAGGTCATAAAAATGCCTATCTCTTACCTCTAAAAGGAGAATCCTCATAACTCTTGAAATAATCCATCTCTGCCAAGGTCTACATGCTGGACCAGTAATGTACTAGTCGCCTGATGGAGATGTCACTGTGATGTGGTGAACATACTCTAATTGGTGAGCCCAGAGACATCACTTCATCCTGTGACATAGAGGTTCAAAAAAAAAAAAAAAAAGATCCCTCACAGGGAAGAAAAGATTAAAAGGAAAAGATAAAAGTATTTCATTCAATGTTAAGCAAACTAACTAAAATCACCTATAACTAAAAGATTGAATCATAGCATGAAATTACTTTTTAAACCATTAATCCATTAATTTTGTCCAAATATTATTCCATCTGAAAATTCACTATGCTAAATCATCATATAACCTTTTTCACCAGGGAAAGTATAAGTACAGATATCACTTTGCTTTGTAGCCTTTACCTTGAGGGCATTTGAAGTTGTCTCACTGTGCCGGGTAAAACCAGCTCAGAGCAAGAGACTTCAAAGGTAGACCTGGCTGATTAGTAACTTCTGAATGACTAACTGAAAAAAATCAACACCAATTAATATTTTTCCCACTATCTACAGCTTCATGAAAGTTGTTTTTAATATTAAGAATATGAGCTCATTCTGTAAGGATGGTGAGTGTAAACTAGTCAGGTGTTCTGAAGAACCGTGGTAGGGTTCTTATCCATATACAGAGAGTAACCTGAGTGGGTTACCTGAGTTTTTGTTTTGTGTTTCCATGGTCAATTTGAACACATTCTTATGTATGAAGATTACTTGTCTTCGAAACAGGCTCTTTATTATCTGGTCACGCTTTTATGTTTTATGTTTTTAAGTGATTTTTAAGTTGATTTTTCCAATCAACCAAGACTGTAGTGGCCTCATTCTTGGAGAATCCTAAAGTCTTTCTTGTATTTGTTGTGTCTGTCTGTCTGTCTTCTCTGATATCTTTTCATAATGTTTCTGATGGTAAATAAGGTTTTCTTCTCTAGAAAGTTGTATCAGTTCCATAGCCCTTTTTGGCCCTTATTCCATTTACTCAAGTTAAGGATGTTAACTACGACCCAACTCACACAGCCATGGCTTCTTTGATTCTATTTCTCTGAAAGCTCTTTTTCTTATCTTCTTTCTTCTTTCTGTTCTTCAACCTGCTCTTCTTAAATACTTCCCCCTCCCTTTCTCCCTCTATTCTTCCTTTCCTTTTACTCTTTCTTGCTTCCTTCCCTCCTCACTCTTCCCATCTTTCTTCTCTTCCCTTTTCCTCCCTCAATCTCCCTCTGTTTCATCTCTATGAATCTGATACATATTCTTTGATTTTTTTCAATGCAAAAGTAATCCTTTACGTTAACACTTTTAGTGGATTTCTATGGCTTTTACATATTATGAAGTACCTCCAAATCAGACTGCTATTCATGTATGATCATTCTATTGGCCAGTTCTAATTGTATTACATCAACGTACATATGCTCAAAACTGGCTTATAGCCATGTTGTCATTATCATACTATTGAGTCTCACCATTGTCCTCTGCCTCTTATTAGGTTCTCAGACAGCTCTTGACAGCTCTTTTTAATCTACTTCGAGATACAAATACTTTTGAAACCAAGCAGGGAAGTAAGCAAGCACGGTAGGTTAATGTGCTTCTAAGAGTATCTTAGATATTCTGCTATCACCTTGGCTGCTACTTATCTTTCAACCCTACCTGCAATTGCTATTGTTTCTAGTTTTTCTGCATCTAATTGCTCCCTGTCACCACCTTGCATGCAGCATAGGCTCCTTTTGCTATCACTGATAATGTATAGCACATCACATATGCAAACTAAGGACCCTAAAATACTCACCATATTATTTCTAGTAATTATTCACCATATTCATTTCTCTTTAAATATTTTTTCTTCAGAGGACCATTGACATCCAAGTTTAATTGATTTTCCTCCACATTTTGGCCATACATTTGCTTTTGTTAAATCCTATTCTTACCACACTTCAAGCATTGGCATTGCCTTTATGATAATGCCTTCTCTTGCTCACATGATACACATTATATATTTACTTTGTCTCCTTCTTATTTTATGCTGTAGTAGTATTCACCATATAAGAAATAAATTATTCTAGTTCTCAAACATTCCCATTACTATCATTCATATCTCTATCTCTATCTCTATCTCTATCTCTATCTCTATCTCTATCTCTGTATCTGTATCTCTATCTATATCTATATCTACATCTACATACATACATACATACACACACACACACACATATATATATATATACATATATGTATATATTTCCCCTAAAACTACTTGCCTTTACAAAACCACAATCTAAACGATAGATTAAGCATTCAAACATATGACTTTTGAAAATGACTTCCCCCACATACCATACTGGTCTATTTAACCTTGTATTATATTTGCACTACAAAAATTCATGATTGAGAAACAGTACCAAATAGGTGACTAAAATAAAGAAGTACATGTGTGCATATATTTAAAACACCTGTCTCCTAACTGTTGGTTAGAAACTAAAGTTCAGACTCATGACTTACATTACTTTAGACACCTCCAATTTTCTGTTACAGTTGTTAGCAGTAATGACTGGCATTTTATTAAACTATACTATTTTTCTTATCAGAAAACTCTAATTGCATGCTAACTTTTAAATTTATTATTATTAAAGATGGAGAAACAGTATTTCAGGGAGGTTATATAAGAGCCCATGACCACATACAGTTGTAGTTAGAACTAATTCTTGTCTACTGCCCTCTGCAGCTTCACAATTACACTCAGTTGCTAAATACATATACCTCCTAGTCCCAAGCAATCCTCAGTATTTGAAAAAAAAAACCCTGCAAACCAGAAGTGAAAATACAGGTTACATAATTACCATGAAGTCTCAGGTGCCTGGTTTCAAATCTATGGCGTTGCATTACTGTTACTACTCTACAGTGACTTCAGTTCACGGTGAGTCAGAAATCAAAGGGAAAAATACACACATAGAAACAGAATGAAAACATTTTTGAAATCTGGATGAAAGGATGAAATGTATGCCCACTTATGCAATTATTCATCTAGACCATACTTGGTATATCCAGATTATAGACATAATATATATTTGTGAAGTTTTACTATTACAAGTTAGATTTTGTTTTGAAATGTAACTTGTAGCACCAACAGAAAACACAGGATTCTATGAACCATTTGGCATGAGGGCAATTTCACTTAAGGTTAGGAAGCTAGGATATGCAACTAGTCATATTATATCTGGGCGAAGGACATGATATGTAGATAAGGATTGAGGCCAAGCTATAAAAGCAGGGACTTTCCAAATATTCTGGCCCCATTCCCACAAACAAGAGAATATTTAGTAAGGTAAAGAGTGCTATCCTTAGCACAGTAACTTGCTTTTTTCACAAATTAAATGTCAGTGTGCAGTGTGGTTTTTTTTAAAGGTTTCTCATGCTTGCTTATAGCACATTGAGAATTGTATAACTTTCTTATTGACTATTACATAACAATGTTCTTTAGTGGTAACAAGATCATCCCTTTCACCTTTGTGTCTGGCTTAGGCAACAATGATAGTAAAGAATATCAGGCTTCGTTAAGTGCCACTGCTCTGAAGAACTGAGAAATAAGCAAATTCTAGCAAATCCAATATGCACGAGCGAAAGCACTTGGCTGGTCTATGTGACATTTGCATTTTTCAATGATCACAGAAACTTAGGCCAAAACAAACAAATGAAAACTGCTTAATGCAAATGGAAGCACTTCATTCTGACCAATGTAATGAATTTTACTTTGACACGTAGGATGAGGACTGGATGGAAGATGCTGGAGAACATAGTATGTTGAGAAAGGTGTGAGCAACAGGAACATTCTTATATGAAATCATCTGGCATTGGATTGGATGGTTTTAGTTCTAATTCTGTAGCTAATGTTCTTCCCATTCATCGCATAAGTCAACATGGGAAAGGGTATGCCAGCACTTGCTTTCAGATAAATGATGCTGGACAGAGCTTTGTGGAGGAGACATTTGGTAATATGAGGAGAGAATCATGGAGAGACTACATTTTCATTTTATATTATGGTCAATTTCAATGCATATGCTCTTCATGGTTCTTCTGTGAGACATAAAGATGACATCATTGATTAAGATTTATTGTATGTCAGGAGCATACATCTGCTTGAGTTTTCCGTTTGTGCCAGTACTTCATTTAAAGTTCACATAGATGTTGTATTGTACTGATAAACTACACGATGAAAAGCAACTTGTAGAGAAAAGGGTTTAATATTACAGGTTGCAGTCTATTATCAGGGAAAGTGGAGAATGGATCTCAAGGCGGGAACTTGAAGAAACAACCAGTGGAACAAGTGGCGCTGGTTCTCGGCTGGTTCTCAGGCTCTGGTTCAGTTATCTTCCTTATATAGCTGAGATTCACTTGCCTAGGGTTGGAATTAGCTTTACTGAGCTGAGCCCTCCTACAAATTTAACAATTAGGAAAGTACCTCTATCACATGCTGCAGGCCAATATAGTGGAGCCAAATTTTTGAATTGAGGTTCCTTCTTCCTAGGTTAATAAAGATTACAATAAGATTAGCCAATAGGTGTCTACTCCTTGTCATTTTGACATAAAAACAGATCACTGTTAAATTATTTCCTTTTCTTGTCCCTCGTGTTAATAATATCACTCTACTAGACACAGTCCACCTTTAAAATTTCCATGGTTTTAAAAAATTCCACCACGTTTGTGTTTCTGGGTCTAGGTTATGTTACTCAGAATGATTTTTTTTTTTCTAGTTTCATCTATGTACTGGCAAATTTCATGATGTCATTGTTTTTAACAACTCTGTAATACTTCATCATGTAAATGTACCACGTTTCATTACCTATTCTTAGTTGAGAGATTTCTAGGTTGTTTCCAGTTTCTGCATATCACTAGCAAAGCTACTATGAACATAGTTGAGTAAGTGCCCTTTTGGTAGGATGGGGTGGCCTTTGGGTATGTGTCTAGAAATGGTATAATGGGGTTTTAAGTTAGATATATTGTCAATTTTCTGAGAAACAATCAAATTGATTTCCAAAGTAGTAGTGAAAGTTTGTACTCCTACCAGCAATGGAGGAGTTCCTATGGCTCCACATCCTCACCAGCATGAGCTATCACTTGAGTCTTTGAACTTAGACATTCTGACAGGTATAAAATAAAATGTCAAAGTAATGTTTATTTGCATTTTTATTTGCATGACTAAAGATGTTGAACATTTCTTTAAGTGTATCTCACCCAGTTGAGATTTCTTTATTGAGAATTCTCTGTTTAATCTCTATTCCATTTTTAAATGGTATGTTGCTTTGTTGATATCTAGTTCCTTGAATCCTTTACATATGTTGGAAAATAGTTCTCTGCCAGATGTGGGGTTGGTGAAAATCTTATCCGATTCTCTAGGCTGCCATTTTGTCCTAATAATGGTGTTTTTTTCTGTTTGCCTTAGAGGAGCTTTTCAGTTTCATGAGATCACATTTATTAATAGTCAGTCTTAGCGCCTGAGCTATTTGTTTTCTGTTCAAGAAGATGTCTGCTGTATGAATGCAATCAAGGCTTTTTCCAACTGTCTCTTCTATTAGATTTAGTGTATGCAGCTCTATGTTGAGTTCTTTGATCCACTTGGACATGAGTTTTGTGCCCAGTGATAGATATTTGCATTCTTCTACATGCAGATATCTGGTTAGAGCAGCGCCACTTGTTGAAGATACTTTCTGTTTTTGTTGTATAATTTTGGTTTCTTTTTCAGAAATCACACATCCATATGTGTGTGGATTTACATCTGTAGAATCCATTGACTGACCTGTCTGGTTTTTTGTTATTTGTTAATTATTGTTGCCAATACCATGTAGTTTTTGCTATTAGTGCTCTGTATTGCAGCTTTAAATCAAGAATAATGATTAGATTCCTATTTAAAAATAATGAGCAATGCATAAATAATTTAAAAGAAATCAGATGTCTTTATTACCTGGATTTTGAAGAAAATGTATCTGCCCTGACACATTTATGTGTTTTTGTTCTGCTTTGGCTCTCTATCTTTCCCACAAGGAAGTATGTACTAAAGAAGTAAAACCAAATAAAATAAAAAGTAAAGAAATCTCCTGGTGTGGTTTTTAGTCTAACATCACTTGCACATTTCAGGGCCAAGGGATTTCAGAGCTGATTCTTGATGTAGTTCAGCCCTTAATCTAACACAAATCTCTCTGCCTTTATTCCCCATATGCACTCATGGGATGCTTTAAAACCAGGGGGAGGACCCCAGGAAGAAAAAGAAATCCTTTCACTTAGAAGCCCTAGTTATGTTCAAAATTCAAAGTCCCATACTTGTGGTCACAAGCAGACAGACAGACAGACAGACAGAGAGACAGACAGACAAATGGGCCAAACAATCAGATTATATACCAGAGCTTGAAAAATTCAGATAAAAGCAACTTCCTCAATCCAACACCATAAACCAAACTGTATACCTCTATATCTTGTATCTGGAAAATACTCAAGATATCCTCAGCTCCACAAGGCTTGAGATCTTTTAGCATGTTTATCAGCTGCATACACTGTTGATTTGGTAGGTTTGTGCCTTGAGTTCCAATTTTCCAATAAAGCAAAGATTTTTTTTTTCTGTAAATTCTTTCTTTAAAATCTCATAAAAGCAGCCTTGTAAAGGCTTCTCTCCATTCTGAAAGGTGAATGAAAGCTCACTAACTATGCCTTCGTTGTTCACATTCTTTTCAGCATTCTTATCCTCCAGGATCCCTCTAGAACAGGCAGCTAAGTTTTAGCACTAGATGATTTACTAGACCACAGTCCCAAATGTTTCCACAATCCTTTCAAAAAACGTCCCTCAATTAGGTCCATCGCAGTCAAAGCCCCATCCACTCCACTGGTATCTAGTCTGTTTGATATTTGTTTCTATGATAAAACAAGGTGGCTGAAAACAACCTACCAGGCAGTGGCTTATTTTCCTCTAAATGACAGAGTGCCATAGAAGGGAACCAAGGCAGGAACTCGAGGCTGAAACTCAGAGCAGAATCCAAGGAGACACACTGATTACTGGCTTGATCTAATCCTTAGGAGAGTACTGCCTATAGTGGGTTGGGGTCTCCTATATCAATTAACAATTAAGGAAATGGCCTACAGATGTGGGTGACCAAGAACAGTAGTATCAACTAACTTGGATCCCTGGGGATTCTCAGAGACTGAGCCACCAGCAAAAGGACATACATAGGCATTTGGCACATAGGTAGCAGACAGCTGTTTGTCTGGCCTCCGAGGGAGAAGACATGCCTTATCCTGCAGAGACTCGATGGGTCAGGGTTGCAGCATTTGGGATGTAAATAAAAAAATTAATAATTTAAAAAGAATGAAAGAAAAAGAAAATGGCCTTCAAACATTCCCATAAGGCATTACAATAGAGGAAATTCTTCATTTGAGTGAGAGTCTTTCTTTACAATTGTGTTACATTGATAAGCAAGATTAGCTATAATATTATTACATGACTTAGGAAATGTGTCTAGACAATTATCTTCAAAAAAGCCTAACATTTTTCTTAATAACTACCTATAGTGGTTGGCATGATTTTAGAAAGGATTGTACTCACCACTGCAAATGATCATAATACCTTTACATTTACCATTTTTTTCTGATGGCCTAATAGTCTAACTGCAGGATGGATGAAGGTAACCATGGACAGATTTGCTTTACATCGTCAGTCAGTAGTATTCTGGGTCCAAGCAGTAATGACAATTTTTTAGCTGTCATTTAGCAATGACTGTTGATAGGTTGATAGGAGAATTAAATGAATCTGACCACTCTGCACTGACTCAGGATTCCCATACTCATAGTTTAATCAAGAATTACAGGAAGCTAAAAAAATAGTTTAAAATGTAATTAAAATAATTGGCAAAACTAGGGAGACAGCACCTAATAGAAATTCAGATGAAGTCACACATAGATGTGTTAGTTTCTATTCTTTTAAAACGTAATATATCCTTTTATAAATTAAATTAATCACGGAAAGGCATGGACTTATCCATCAGGTCCAATCCAATAACAGTAGTGAAATACAAACTGTTGTGACCAATGGAAGTACATATGTAATATGAATGATTGATTAAAACCATCTAGTGGTGACTTGCATATTATTCCTCTAGGCTTTAAAAGTTTTATGAAATACTCATTTGCATTTTCTAAATTCTGGTCTTTCTGTCTTGCATTTAAAATACTTTCAGTGATTTAAAAAATTAATATTAGCTTTGCCAATACATACATAAGTGTTGGACCATCTATGAGAGCATAGATAGTCTTTTAGGGCCACCACCCTCAAGAAAGCAGTCTGTTCCTCTCCGGCAGTCAGCAAAAGCCAGTGGCTTCTCAGATAAATGTAGAACCCAGCTAGTATTATATGCATATATAAAAATTTTAAGCAATAAAAAATTAAAATTAAAACTTGAAAAAGAGTTCTAAGTATTATAAAAGGGATTTCTTCATCTTAATACACATTGTTAAGGCCATATCTATATCAGTGTAATTTATGCTTCAAACACATTCTTCCCTATGTACTAAAATATATTTAGTAATATTGAGAAATATTTTATGTTCTTTCAGATAGGAAGGCATTTTAATCTAGATATAGTCTCAAAATATAGTATTCGCAGTTTTGTGAATAAATTTCAAAATTAAACAATAATATATAATTTTTATACTGCTGATGTAAATCCATTATTCATTTTTAATGCACTTCATCTAAATATATACAAAAAGTATTCATAATTATATGGGGAAACTATAAAATGTTAAAATTAATTTATCAGTATAAGAGTCTTTATTATGTTATTCATTTTAAAGTTAGGCTAACCATTAGTTGGTATATGCAATCATGACAAAGATTTGGCTGTATATTTTAAATTAAATTCATATTTTATTTATGCTCTTAAAATTAATGTAAAATTTGGGCTGGAGAGATAGCATAGCAGATAGAAACACTTCCTGAAGACCCAGGTTCAAATCCCAAAACCCCATAGTAGCTCTCAGGGGCTCCAACTCCTTCTTCTGGCTTCCACTGGCACCCAGTGTGCACATGTTGTGTGGGCTCAGAGGCAGTGAAAACTATAATAAAAACCATGCACATAACATAAATAAATACAAACTTAAAAATTAACATTCATTTCTTAGGTTTGCTGCTAAAAAAAGAGATACCTCACATAACAAATATATTGCCCCAAAACTAAGGGAGAACCTACTATTACTTCTTCTGTTAAATGAATATAGAATTAAACTGACTCCTAATGTTTATCCTCATGTCCATAGACTAGTGCATCTGTCAGTCCGAAGCAGAGAAGATTTGTCTTAGACTAGATTGTGATTAACAAAGAGATCAGTAACTGGTCAACATGCAGACTGTAAGATTGCATAATGTCCAACCATTAAAGGACATCAATGTCATCCTTTTTCTCTTAAGGCTCAGGGCTGATCTCAGAAGTGGGAAATGGAAAGATTATAAGAGCCAGCTCTGGTGGATGCCTATAAAGAGCAGTATTTCTCAGACTCAACAGAGCTGATGCTGATATGAACCTACTGCAGTTGTAAAACTGCATAAGACCTGCACAAGCTCAGTCCAAACAAAATACCAGCCTGAGGGTGGGGGGGGGGCGGTAAGTTGGATGAAGAGTCCCAAAATTAGGTGAGAAGCTATTGACAATGGATAGCTTTTTGGAGAAAGCAAGTCTACTGTTTATTACTACTATTATTATTATTATTATTATTATTTATTTTATTTATTTACATTTCAAATATTATCCCTCTTCCACTTCCCCTCCATAATCTCTCATCCCCCTCCTCCTTCCCCTGCCTCTATGAAGGTGCTCCTCTACCTGCCCACCCACTCCTGCTTCAGTGCCCTGCCTTAGCCTTAGCATTTCCCTACCCTGGGCCATCCAGCCTTCACAGGACCAAGGGCTTCTCCTACCATCTGCTCCCATTGATGCCAGATTAGGCAATCCTTTACTACATATCTGGCTGGAGCCATGGTTCCCCCCACCCCACATCCCTAGCCCCACCCCTGTACTCTTTGGTTTGTAGTTTAGTATTGTCTGTGAGCTTTGGGAGATCTTCAGCTCCTTCAGTCCTTGTCTTTACTTCTCCATTGGAATCCCGTGTTTGGTTGTGAGCATCTGCCTCTGTATTGGTCAACTCAGACAGAGTCTCTCAGGAGGCATTCATATCGGGCTCCTGTCAGCAATCGCTTATTGGCATCAAAAATTGTGTCTGAGTTTTTTGTCTGCAGATAGGGTGGATCCCTGATGGGCAGTCTCTGGATGGCCTTTCCTTTGGTCTTTGCTCCACTCTTTATCCCCGCATTTCTTTTTAACAGGAGTTATTCTGGATTAATACTTTTGAAGTGAGTAGGTGGCACATAGGGTAGGGTTTGCTGAAGGAGGCAGAGTCAGGAGAGTCTGTAAGGACTGACTTTGGTAAGTTAAGCAACCTTGGGTAGAAGGGAAAAAAGGCCATGAACTTGTGTGGATAGTGAAATGGGGTAGAGTAAGGAGAAGTCACAGGAGGGGTGAATACGATTAAAATAAATTGTATGAAAGTCTCAAAGAATTAATGAAATATTATTTACAAGCCATTTTATGTATCTCTTGAATTGCCTTGTAGTTCTGCTGTTATTTTAAAGAAGCCCAGATAAGAGCTTTCTAGAGTTACCCATGCTGTGTTTCCCCTTATTCTCCCTTGTTCATAAGAAAGCACAAAAGAGTGGTTATGATGACATCAGTTACCGTTTGAGGTAAATATTTCTTTCAGCCCTTTATCCAAGTTTGTTTTGAACAGACTTCTGGGTAAACAGTGACCTTTTTCTTCAGAAGCTTGAAGGCATATAGAAATGAACCATTGTCCAGACTCAGTGTAAGGAAACCCCTTTACTTGGCACTGTAAACTGTGAACTGAATTATTCCTGGTATTTGTTTTGGTTTTTGTTTTTACTCCTCAGAAGGTATCACCTACCTTCCCAGCCTTTCCTTCTACAATCTGTCCCTTCAGGACAAGGGTCACCCATCTCAGTTTAGAGACAGGGTGTATGCTTGTTCACTGAGAAATCGGTGTAGGTTCAGCAGGGGAAAGTCAGCTCAAGCTGTACACATATTTCCGATTCACTGAGATACAGTTCAGGATGCTTCCTTTGCCAAGAATGTGACAGGCTTCAAAATTCTGAAAACAGATTTGCCAGCTGCCTGTATGTTTGGCATCTACAACATTAGGGTTTCTTTCTAATAAACAAAACATAATATCACTTCTTCAGGCAATGTCAGGAAGTCTAATCAAGAGCTGACTGGGAGCCAGCACTTGCCATCAGCACTGCTGATGTACCAGTAACAGAGGCTAAGAATATATTAACTATTCATTGCTCTGGGTCCTCCAAGCCACTCACAGAAACTCTGCATCAAGTCGGGTCTGTCAGAATAACATGCTTGAGTGATATTACCTTAGCTTCTTTCAGAAATAGTCTTCACACAAACGATCTAACCTTAAAGCTCTGAGTTTTTTACAGAGAACCAATAAAAG
The DNA here is from genome assembly GCF_963924665.1 of Micromys minutus. Lineage (NCBI taxonomy): Eukaryota > Metazoa > Chordata > Mammalia > Rodentia > Muridae > Micromys > Micromys minutus. The sequence goes on along the minus strand of NC_137976.1, from coordinate 41,624,506 downwards.
AAATGTCTACTTGGGCAACATTTCTTCATTCTTGAAATATAGTACTTGAAGACACAATCTATTGTGTAACCGAAATTTTCTTGTACAAGACTCACAGGGTAAATTCCTCCTTAAGTTTTGGAGATTAAAAGTGACTTACTACTCAAACTTTTATGAATTGGTTTCTGAAATCTTGGTGAGGCATTTATTTCACTTAAGGAACAGTAGATTTCTGAAATCTTGTTAAGGCTTTGATTTTACTTAAGTTACAGTATACAAAGAAATGGACATAAGGAGAAAGCAGCATTATTTCATAGAATCTTCCCAATAAAGACCCTGTATCATATCTTTTCAAGGTGTGTACCAGTGAGGTCGCTTAAGTCATAATGCTGATTTGAATTCAAGCCCCTTTTTTATCCCATGCTTTAGGAACATCGAAATTTGATAATAACCAAAAGGAAGGCAAGTCCTCTCAGATTTGTACCCATCAATCCTCTCTTACATAAACTTGGGGAAGAGCAAAGATGCCCTCATTGAAAAGTGATGATTTGCATTTTATTAACCCTGCATTATTACAAATATTTGACTTGGGCCCTAAAGTGAATCCGTTTCAATGTCTCCTATTTAACATGGGAATGATACCCATTTGCATCTCATTATTATACATAAAGTAATTTACTTAAACTGTTAACATGACCCTGGACACAAAAGGCTTAAGCCTCAGGTGCCAGAGATGCTGCACAGATGAAAGCAATAGTCAGTGATACTGATGCCAATTATGAAAGCAGTGACAGTAATTAAACTGAAGATACTGTGTCTACTGAAGACAAACCTTTTGGTTCACAGTCTTTGGGGCTCAGATCATGAGCCTAAGATTCCACCTTTCTGCTGAGGAAGCAATTTTACCCAAGACCAAGACAGGTTTGGACAAACAGTATGAAAGTGTCTTCAGATTTTTACTTCATTTTTTTTTTTTTGGTGTTGTTTAAAAGGTGGTATGTTTTCAATCTCTAATCTATGAAAAGACAGGTAGATTAAGCTTTCTTCTTTGAGATTCTTGCTACCCATGCAAGAAGTCCTGGTTAATCTTGAGGATATTAGGAATAAGGTTCTGTTCTAGAATTTGAGGAAGAAATATAAAAGGGGTCATTGAAGTTCATGCATGGTCTATCTGGCATTACAAGAACAGATGACCACACAAGGACTTGTGCAGACTTCATAGACAGTACAGGACACTGTATCTCTCCTGGAGCAATTGTCCTCAGACATTTTGATCTCATGACCGTTGAAGGAAAAATTGACAGTCATGAAGAAGACTTTAAATTTAGAACATTATCCTTGGTACTAAGAGCACTGGAGATTAATGTTGAAAATTAAAGTACTTTTTAAACATTTAAAAACAGCAAGAACTAACACATTGCATATTAACATATAAATACACTTGGTGAGACAACTTGACTTTCCAAGGGAAGAAGTAATGAGTCTTGATAATACATTCCATTTTTCTAAAAGGAAACAAGTAAACAAATACATTGTATTGCTTGTCTCAGAAGAAGACATCTGAATGTACATGAATGTTTCTCTGTCTGCTTGTGGTGCATGTTGGATCACTAGAAGCTAACAATGAAGCGGCCCCACTACAAACATAAGTGGTAATCAAAGGGAGGCAGGACTATCTCAGCAGCTTTTAGAGAGGGCTTTTCACATTCTCTGCCAGGCTTCTGTGCAGCCTTACTTGTAGATACTTTTTAAAAGGAAGAAACTGAAACCATATGGGTGAAATTTCCACTCTATCAACACTACATTACTGTCCTCAGACCATCTCTGCATAGCCAGCGATGCTTGAGTCTGTAACATCCTGCATCAGCCATTTGGAAAATGTTGTTCCACTGAATTATGCAGTGCCTCCAAATGTTGAAACGTTTTATTATACATTATTAAATAGTAACATTTGTTAATCTCATTAGAGGAGTCTGTATTGAGAAGCTGTCAAAATTGTAACAGATATAAATTTTCCCAAATTCTTGCTTTTGCTTGGAAGCTCGGGTTATATCCTGGGCAGCAACTACTGTCAGTTGTTTCATTGAAATGCCGGGCTCATTTTATTCAGTTTGGAAACTATGTCTACCAAATGCCAGTCTCAATAAGTACCATTTGTAAATCCATGCTTCCTTCAAGTAAGCTGAATTATTGATAAACAAGGCAACTAGTTTACCTCGGAACTCAATTTCATAAGCCATTTTCTTTGTGACAGCACCGATGTGTTTATGCCAAGGTTATTAACATTAAGCTTTCAGTTACCTGAGGTTGGTGGCAACAAGACTAATAACCTTTCCTGATCATCATGGACATTATTTAGCAGAACTGCTGCTGTTGTCAGAAATATCTAGCAATGGAGAACAGATCTGCTACTTCAAATCAAAGTCAGGGTTTTTAGGTCCTTAAACATTTGCCATTTATTAGTGTTGAACAGTTTCAAAATCTTTTCTGCACTTTTTCAAATGTACTCTGTGCTATTGTTACCTACACTCTACTGAGGATTCAAGAACATGTTGCTGCTATCAAATGGTAACAGTATCTTTGTTAGCCCTCTTTTGTGTATATTCTCCTTCCGAACAAGATGCATCCTACTGTTAACGTTTATATATTAAACTTTTAATATTCTACATGTGAAGAAGAGCATGCAGTGACTATTTCTCTCTACCTGGCCCACTTTATTTAGCATAATAATCTCCATTTTATTGTGAATGAGGAGTTCTTCTTCTCATACATAAACACTGTGAATGTATATCCCATTTTCTTTATCCATTTGTCCACTTCACTCTTTTGGCTATTTTGAAATCTTCCGCCATGAAAAGAAAAATGGAAATATGTTTGAAAGGCCGCCTTGACTTCCATTGGCCATATAACCATTCGTGGGACTGCTGTATCACTTGGGGAGGGGCTTCAACACTGCCTTTCATAGTAGAGGTGCCAACAATTGGAATGGTGATACCCTTTCTTCACATCTTCACCCATACTTTCTTTCCTTAATTTTTTTAGATAGTTGTCATTTTGTTTGATATAAAATAATATATCACCAGTATTTAGACTTTTACTTCTTTTCGAATTAGTGGTCATGACTTTTTTTTCACAGACTGGTTGGATACTTGTTCTTTGTGAAATATCCATTTTCACCTATGGCCTATTATCATTACTGACTGTCTAAGTGTCTCTTTTCTATTGAGTTGTTCCTCATATATTCTGAAGTTCACCCTGGTGTCAGATGTAAAATTAGCAAATATTCTACAGTTAGTCTCTTCCTTAGGTTGATTGCTTCCTTTTCCATGAAAAAAGAAAGCACGATGGATTTTCTTAAGAACAATAACTCACTAACTCTACTGGAAGGTGGACAGTTTTCAAACTACATCTCTGGTCAGCAGCAGCAATGTGAGCTAGAATTTGTTAGAAAAGCAGGCCTGGGTTTTATCCTAGACTTTTAAAATTAGCATCCAAATTTAAGGAAGTTTATGTAATTCTTATGCATAACGCCATTTAAGAAACACTGTGTTCAAAAATAGGCCTTGAGATATATGCTTTCTTTTCTTAGATTCAAATCATGCATAAAAAGGCAAGGCTTGGTTAGGAATTCGTCCAACAGTGTTCTATGTGTAGAAATTTTTTCTGACCACATGATGTCCACTTGTATTTGAAATCATTTTTTGCAATTTTTCAATCACCAGGGTGACAGTATATTTTGCCTGACACATGACTTTTCTAGGAAGAGACGGGACATGAAGTGGGCCTGCAGGAAGTAGTGACATTTCTCTTTCCGTGTCAGTACTTGAAAGGCATTTATTACTGGAGTAGTCGAAAGGGCTGGGAATCTCCTACGCTCATTTTCAAATATTGCAAAGTTTTTCTTGCACCCCCATCTCCATTTTAACTTTTAAAGTACTTGGCTAGAACACCCTTTATTCTGCCCCAGCTAGAATATGTTTTGAGTCCATATTTTCTTGTTTGCCCACCATGCTGCTACATGCCTTTACTGAATCATATCACAGGTTAGTCTTTTGAATGTGGGCTGAAGTCCAGCAGGGCACCACAAAGTAGTCACTAGCTGGAAGACTGTGAGTTTTTTTCTACAACGTTTGTACATTATAAATAAATGTACTACCCCCCCTCAAATAAAGGTAGTGGAAGACTTTAAAAGCCTGCTGGAACTCCTTTCTTCTATCAAAAACAGTGTTCAGTCATAACATATTTATTTATTTAATGAACACACTTGTCTGAAGGTAACAGCATCCTATCTGAAACTGTCTTAAACTGCTATGGTCAAAAATTTACTCCGTTGAAGCTTCCAGCGGCATCCCTTTAGTGGTAGATCCCAAAATGATATATACTGACATAAATTCCCATGACTGATATTGGTCTGCCCTTGGTTGTTTTAGGTCTTAATGATAATTTTAGTTTTGGTAATAATTTATCAATAAGAAATTCAGTGTTTATTTGCAGTCAAATTGTTTAAATACTGTGTAGATAAACTTAGTCACACAGTGGTATTGATGAACTTATACTTAGCCATAGAATGGTATTAACATTGTTTCAAAGGTACTTACCTGTTTATGAATCCTGTGCTTAATCATAGGATTATAATAGTACTATCCCACTAAGATAAACATGCATAATTTGAAATTATCTTCTTCTTATTCACAGGCCTATTTGCAAGCTCATGTTTGGAAACCCCATTATCTTTCTGGCTCTCAAAATATTCCTAGGAATTATTTACCAGAACTTTTCCGAATGGCAAAGGCAGAGTTTGAGTGGTCATGGAATTCATGTGGAAATTCATAGTTTCCGAAGGGTAGAGACCATGACTGCAATGATGGACCGCATGACAGCAGGCTGTCAGTCATGATGTTGTAGTAGTATCTAAGTGTGTACATCTGATCCACTAGCATGAAACAGGAAAAGCAAAAGCTAACTGGGAATGGCATGGTCTTTAAAAATCTCAAAGCTCACCTTTGGTGGCATACCTTCCCCCATCAAAGCCTCACTTCTTAATCCTAAGAGAGTTCCACAAGTGAGGACCACATAAATAAGCATAAGAGGCTATGTGGGCACTTTCATTTAAACAGTCAGATGACACACTCTATATATGTCTCCTGGCTTGTTTCCAAACTCACACCCCCTCTTTACACTAATTGTTGTATACAGCCTGCCCCAAGGAAAAACATACCAATTGGCTATCCAAGAGCAAATGTCCAACCTTGCAAACCTACAGATTTTTTTATTTTATTAATCAATATTATGTATTCATATATCATTGTATTTTGTTCACATTTGGCATATACACTTTATAATTGTGCTCAGATATGACCTTTTGTGGTTTTAAAAACATAATAGAATTTTGTAATAGGTCCATTCATATAATAAGTCTATTTAAGGAAAACATTATACCCCTTTTAAACTTCTATTGTATACAGAGCACGTCGGGCTGTTGTGGCTAACCTTCTCAAAATAAATCTGAATGTAGCATTGAAACATTAAAAAAAGCCATGGTGGGGTACAAACTAAAAGAGATAAGGGCTTGATAGGCTGCGTAGTCTACTTTCTCGGGTTCCACTTATCGCCATAGTCCTTCCTGAGCATCTGAGGGCCCCAGATCTAATATGTATCCTTCGGGAATATATTCAGCATGGATATCTTTCTATTATGTTACTTATAAAATTAATGATTGGCTATTATGCTGATGCTGGTGGTACTTGCTGACATGACTGCCTGTGATGTTTTATCAGCAAATATTTATGGGTAAGTGCATAAAACTAGAGCCAAATCAGATAATCAGTTTAAAAGACCTCCAACCCTTAGTGAAATAGAAGCTATCAACCTCCCTCTATGTGTAAGTTTTGTTTCATCTTTATTGCCGTCACCATCATCATTACCATCACCACCACCAGTACGATCTTAATTATGAAAGCCAAGATTTTGAAAATGGAGCAATATTTGAACTGTTCTGTCTTAATTATCTTTTAAAAGTCCCAAGGAAAATTATTAACATGAAGGGGGACCGATCCTTTTTCTTGGTAGAAATTTTAGTGAGTCATACCCACTGCCTCTTAGTCCAGAATTACAGAGCTTAGATACGCAAGGTTTGGTTTCAGCTTGGCAGTTCTCTTGTTCTTGCTTTCGTTCACTCAGTTTCTGGTTCTCCAGGTAGCTTTGCATCTGAGAGCTGTTTGTCTGTTCATTGTAGTCATAATGGCTGTATATTCCTCACCACCCCACAAACCAGCCCGAGATTCTTAAGATGGGACTGGCAGCAAAAGATACTAGAAGATCAAAGTAAGTCTCTCGGACTGGTGAGGATTTGTTTGATATTTCACAACGTAAATTTATTTATTTATTTATTTATTTATTCATTTATTTATTTATTTATTTTCAAAGAAATGTTATATTATTGAAGAAATTTTAAAATTATATAAAAATTTTACTTTATACTAATCAATTATTTACAAAATAGCCTATTTTTTAGATTTTTCACAGATCATAAGTAAAATATTCATTTAAATGTTCTACAAAAATATTTTGAAAAGCAAACACATTTAGCGTATAAAACTTTCTACATGACCTTTTCTACCCTGAATTATTTTAATCCTATGTGGTATGGTCCCAAACCTTTCAAATCTCAGCATCGGAACACCAGTTGTCTTTGCATTATATTACTTAAAAAGGTGTTGCTATTTATGATATAAATTGTTTTTCAATTTAGTACATGCATGGTTTTAAATATATTGCATTTTAAGACATCAGCTTTTATATTAAAGCAAATATTAAAAACATTTTACATTAATTGTCAAGGAGACCAAACTCTCAGAAACAGCAAGATACCTATGCTGGGTAACTCCAGAGCTTTCCTTTGTTATTAAAGAAGGACTTATCAAATAGTTAGAAAAGTGGGTAGAAAATGTCATCACCTCAATATCTTTCATTCAATAATTTATGCCATACCCTTTTTTACAACTTAATTTTTATTTTATTTTATTTATTAATTTTTTTGAATAACTTTATTTTATAAAACAAAGATAAATGTACAAATTTTAAGAATTTTTTTATAAAAGTATATGAATACATTTTTGTCAGTGTTTGTTTTTTTTTTTTTTCTCAAAGTTTTGATAGTGTGCATCATTAAGGTCTTACTAGTTACAATGAACATAATGTACACTCAAAACAGGATGTAAACCATAATTAGTCAAAGCTTTCTTGGTGTGTAAGGATTGAGCATAATGGTTTTTTTTTTTTTTTTTTTTTTTTTTTTTTTTCTTGAACATCACACAGTCTGTGAGTTGTTTCTGAGGTGTTCAGAGCTTTCTGGGGTTTATTAAGTCCCAGGGATCCAGGTGAACACGTACCAAGCTGGATTCAAGAAGTGAGAAAATTGATCCTATCCTTTGATAAGAGAAGTTATAACAATAGCTGTTAATTCTGCAAATCATAAGTTTCCAAGAGCTATCTGAAACACCACAGGGACCAAACCATGGCAGGTAAACAGGATAGACCATGTAGGTTTCAGGATTATTTGGTAGTTGACCTCTTAGAATGAGTAGTTATACCCAATGTATGGTTAGCACTATGTCATTCCTTGAGAATAAACATTCTATAGATCTTTCCAGGACCTCAAGATTTTGCATGGTAATGAACATCAAAGTCATGATTCGGCTCTTGGTGTGGAGAGCACATTTTGATTTACTAGCTATCAGAGCAAGTGCTGCACATTGTGCAGTAGAAGCATTTAGACTACTTGTAAAAAATATTCTCCTAGATTCACATTCTTGACTAATGTAAACGACTTCCAAGTTCTTGTTCAACAAATTTTACTATGGATTCTAATGTATATTTAGACTCGATATGTAATACTCTAGAGGGTGTTATGTAGAGAACGGCACAAAGCAGGGGAGGAAGAGAATTATAAGAAATAAGAACTATAGAACATGTAAGATTTGTTCAAGAAAACCTGAACCCTGGTCGTTCCAAGAGCACGTATTGACTATGAAGAATAATACCAAACAGAGGAGGTGGAAGAAATGTACTACATGCTCAGGAAGAAAAAAGATGACTAATGGTGGTTAGCAAAAACTTGTAGAAGAATGACCTATGTTTTCTTTATAGTTTGGCAGTGGCCTAGAGTTGACCCTTCCTGGGATATGTTCTTTTTATTAATGTTCTCATAGTGAACACTGAAGGAAAACCTGTCTTGAGGATGACTGTGAGTCTAATCAATCAGGGCTCAGGCATGGTTTACTACTGTCAGGAATGATTTGTTCTTTTCATTTTCTTGCCACAGAATTCTGAAAAATTCATTGAAAGTGATCCACCACAGGTCAAATACACAGAAGTAGCATCATAGCTTAAATTTAGTGCAGCAGTGAACTCAGTACCTGGCATAGGAGAGCATGCATATCTTACTGGGGACCTTACATGGAACCTATAGAATTACATGACATTCACTCTTTCACTGTAATTTAACATCAAGCTGTATGTAGGAGCGTTTGAACATTTACTTGAAAAATTAATGAGCTTGTCCCATTGAGTTGCACGTATGTGGTATGAAGTAGACCAAGTGAGTATAGGTTTCAAACTACCTTGTGTTTTTTCATATCAGACTTGTTTTGACAATTCCTTAAACTGATGAAGACTTTGTTCAAATTATTTTAAAGTGGTGTTTTCCTTTTAAAATTAGACCACATCAAATCCTAACTAGCTCTGCTGGCCCTCTGGTTTTCCTTTTAAAGGTACTGAAACTATTAGTCTTTGCTTCATCTCACATAATTTTTATCCTGTTCTCTGAAAGGATTTGGAATTGAAATCTCAAACTACTAAACAGAGGAACTGAACTTGACCTGAGAAAGCACGAGCTCTGTGCACACTTTGTGTGCACACTTAATCTGCTGGTAGATTGTGGAAGCTGCTTACTTCCTCGATTTCTAGGTACTGCCTTCTGTTACATTAGAATGTCTAGTCACATTAGACATTGATAGCAATGCTCAAAAGGAAAACAGTCCTTCTGAGTGATTGGTTTGTCCCCAAATTCCTTACTCCCTCCACTGTGATGACTGCAGTCAGTTTCTAGAGTTGGCTGAGTAGAGAGATAAAGTCTAGCTGTGTTATCAAGCCGTTTGGCTCTCATGCTCCTCACCTTTATGTAAAGAACTTTTCAGCCAATATAAGGGTCCCATCAAGAGAATAAAAGGATAAGTGAGGTTTTCAAATGTTATAGTTTGTTGCAAATTAAAGACCTTAAGTTTGCCAGACTTTGGTTTGTCTTTGGAGAAAACAGTTGGGTTATTTCAAAGTATCTTGGGGCTAATTTTTAAATGACTGAATTTGCTATTGGAAAGAAATTTTCTCAATTGTTTCACATTTGTGGTCATTTCTTAGAAACCAAATGACCACGTGTTTGATGTAATTTATGCTGGTACTCAGAGGTACTCAGAAGTTCTGATTCATATCTGCAAACAGAGCCTCTCACCCAGTCTCCAGCTTTTCATGTGCTTCTTATATTCTATTTCGAAATGGCTGTGGCATCAAAGGCAGCCTGACACAATGTCACAGTATCTTAAATTGATCAAAAAAAAATCACTGTTTTCTGCTTTTTATCTCTATTTTGTGTACTTTTAAAACTTTGAATCCTTAAGAAGGGTTAAAGAATAAAACTAATACATTTTCTTCTAATGAAAATAAATAAGTCAGCCACTGTTCAGAGGAGCTTTCTAATCTCTGAGACGTTAGTCATATTAGCAGTTGTTTCTGCAAATATAAATATACAAAGACAGAACTTTGGAAAATTTTCATACACACAATTATCATGCTCGAGTATGATAAAATACTCACAGAAATAGCAAAGAATGTATTGTAGAAAATCTGTACAGATAATGAAATTTGCTGGTCAGAACTTGGAACTAGAAAAGATTGTGCTGGGTGAGGTAACCCAGACCCAGAAAGAGAAATGCAACATGTTCTCCCACCGGCAGTGCTCTGAACCCTCAAATGCCAGTGTTAACAAAGTGAGAAATAGCAGAAACCGGTAATGGAGGGTGTGAAAGATTGAGAGGGAAATAACTGGATGTGGGGTGGGATGTAAAAGCAAAATGAAAGCTTTAAATGGGGACAGAAAAAGAGGTGAATAATGAAAAAGGAAGAAGGCAAAAAAGATAACACCAAGATTGTTTGACAAAGCCTCAAAGAATCACATTATTTTATATTTCTCTAAAATAGCACAGAGTGCATAAATGTCTCTCTCTCTCTCTCTCTCTCTCTCTCTCTCTCTCTCTCTCTCTCTCTCTCTGTGTGTGTGTGTGTGTGTGTGTGTGTGTGTGTTAGTGTTAAAGTTGACATTGGGAGTCTTGATCACTCTCCATCTTGTTTCTGAGACAGGATCTCTCAATGCTATAACATGCTCACTTGTATGGCTTTCTTGTTATGGGTATATTCTATTTCTACTTCTCAGATTCGGGAATGATTGTCACCATACTCACTTGTCACTTAGTAAGGTTCAGATAATCATTACTCCAGGTCTCTCGGTTGCAAGATTGCTATTTTAATCACTGAACTATCTCCCCAGTTCCTAACTATAATTTTGGAAACCATAATGTCAAAAGTTTGTATCGTTTTCACATATATCTGTCCATATGCCTTTTCTACACTTGAAACCCTTCTAAAGAACCTGTGTAGGGAAATTCTTATTTTATCACAGCTTAACAAGTGCATGTTCTGAACAAAGTTCATCTTCTGGTAGATTTGAAGTGTAGATTTGTATGCAAAAAAAAAAAATCCCCAAAAGTCTAAATTAATCATGAGTTATTTTTCCATCTGCTTACTTGAAAGAATCATTATTCTCACTAGTTACAGCTTGATTTATCTCAGAAATGCTTCAACACAATGCTGGTGCTTAGTTCATGGTTCTGAAGCTTTGGATTTCATAGAAATCCATGATTAGAAGCAACTAATGAGGGCCCTCAGGTTTTCCCTGCTGTTTAGCTTGGGTGGGAGGTAGGGGAAATTTGGGCACTCACTAAGATCAAGGCAGGCTTGTGTTCAGAAAAGATATGCATTATTTAAAATATTTAGCATGTTTTCAGTCAAAGCTCTTCATCTGGTTTCATCTGTGTCCTCGGTACTTACACCACTGTGTTAGAGATGCTGAGCAGGCGATGGCCTGGGAGGTCCCATGTGGCGCATTGCATCACAGGATGGATGCCCCACCCAGCTGTTTACTGAGCACATCACACTGCAGTCCTGGAATTAATTTTCTCTTAAATGTATTTTTTAAAATTGGTCTGGAATTCTTAGGAGCGTTAAATGTTTCTTGGGTTATCTATCTTGTCAGTTTAGCTTGCTACGCTCTTCCAACTGTATTATTTTATTTTAGATTCCGTGGCTGTTTATAAGGAACAAATTCAAATATCTGAGTGTTTTTCTTTGTTAGTAGGATAACCTAAGATCCTAATTCCTATAACTTCTGCCATGATTTTAATTACAACATGTCCGGCTTTGACTTATATTTCTTGAAATTATGCCCAAGTTGAGAGGATAAAGAGCACACTAAAACCTCTGAAATACTAATGTTATCTCTTAACTATTCCCTATCCTTTGCAGACCTAGCCAAATTCTAGAGTACTGTGTCAGAAGCTAACCATTATCAAATGAATAAAGTTGTTTTAGGTCTTCGGGATAATAAATTGGTAGGTTAAATATGATCATAAACCTTATTAAAACGTGGCAGGTCACTTTCTGGAATGATATGCTTGTCACTAACAGATGGCATCTTCAAAGGGTGATTGGAAAGAGTTTAGTGAAGGCAGCATTTACATTTGTGGTGGGTACTAAGGAAAAGTAAGAAGGATTGAAGGCTGATGAAGCACCACAGGACTAGAAACAGTGGAAAGAAACGATCATATCGGTGCTCAAAGACATAATAATGGCTTCTGCGAGTCTGTCCCTTCCTACGTCTGATCCCCTTACAAAGCCTTCTATCAACTGATACTAACCAGAAGCCACAAGCAAGAGAGGATCTCAGAACAAAGAAAAGATGACAAGTGAAGGTGTGTATCTGATGGAAAGAATACCCCACACGCCCTAAGCCATTGGCACCTGCACATTCATTCTTGATACTTCCTTGCTGGTGAATTCATTTTCTTCTTCACAGGGAACAGAGATGTCATATTCAGCTCTGGTGTCACCATGTAATAAATTTAGTCATACACTTAGCAGAGAAGGAAACCGCTAAGCTTTGTTAACATATTTGACATAAAGGTCCTTTACCACCACCCATTAGCACCCTAACTAGCATTTAATCCTTCTGTGAATTAACTGTATGGATTGCTCAAGACTGAAGAATGAACTCAGATCATGAATATTATGCTTGTCACCACTGAGCTATATCACCCACACCCAAGAATATAAATGTTTGTTGATTTTTATCTTCACTAGATTGTTTCCATTGATCAGAGAGCCATGTGTAAAGGGACACAGAATGGAGCTTTTACAAACTCACAAGTTCCAGCCTCTGCCCTTTTTGCTATCAGTTCAGGTAACTAAGACATTTCCACTGGGTAATTGAGATCAATTACCAATTCAGTAGGATGAAGTCCCTCTGTCCCTCATCGTTCAGTGAATAGCACAGAAAAGCCATCTTTTATTCCCTGACTAACACTTAATGGAATGTTATCCCTGATACCTTGGTAGTACCATTTGTTCCTCAGGTGAGGACTATTAAATTCCCAATGCTTCATGTCTCCAGGACAAGAAGCACATACTCTTGAAATGAATTTCTTGATAAAATCATGAGAAAGAATGATCACTTCGCTTACGTGTTAGGTTTATATTCTATTAAATTGGCCTTTGATTATATTAGCATCTCATATTGACTTCACAGTTCAAATACTTATCACACCTACCCCCCACACTAGCTCACAGAAATATGTAGGATGGAGTAATAAATGAATAGCTAGTGAGCTTTCAGATGAACCTTTCCCTACTCTTAGATACCAGATGTTTCTCATCAAGGCACATGATGAGAGTTTGAGGCAATTGCTGTAATATTTGCATGATAACTTGCTTTTCCAGAGTGATGTTTTGTGGAATGTAGTGGTAAAATGCAAGACATTCTGTGAGTCCAAATATGATAAGGCTCTCAAGGAAAAAATTAACCACACTGCAAAACATAAGTAAACAAGCAGAGGAGTAAATATTTCATCTCTTTCTTGCGTTTTCTTCAGGTCACACTCTAACAGAATCCTGAAGAGAGTGGAGACCCTCTAGCATAGAGAAAGACAGTGTCTACATTATCAGACACACATTTATGCAGAAGGAGGGGCAGGGCGAATCTGAGAAATTCAATAATTTTCTAAATTAAAACCAGCTCATGTGTGGCAGAGCCCACATCTATATATTGTCATAATCGCTAAAAGTAATTTCAATTCATTTTTGTCATTTATTGTTTATATACCTTATTTACCTATATTTATACCTGGGACTGTGTAAAACTTGTTAAGGAAAAAAAATTTCAGGAAAAAAAAAAAACACTCAAGAACATCTGGGCTACCAAAGCTGGAACTTACTTGAAAGTTTCCTTCCTAGGGCTGGCTTTTATAGTACTATAAGACACTATACAATCTTCCAAAAAAGAAAGGATCAACAGTCCTAGCCAGCTATGGTGCCTATGAACTTCATCAATGTGCAGCACAGCATTGCAGCCCTAAAAGTAAACTAGTCACTTATAAACCTTGGTCTTAGCCAAGAGCTCTCTAAGTGGACTCATGATCCACCCAACAAGAGGGAAACCATTCTTGATGCAGAAAGAAGCATAGCTTACTACTCAGTGCCAGTGAAATCATGTAAGTTGGAAAATAGTATATAAGCAGTAATTTATTAAACCAGTCCCTAAAATCTACTAACATTTATTCTTATACCCATGGATTTATGTAGGGTTTGCTCCTAGTCAAGAAGTTTTCTATTTGCAATAGACAAGATTACTACCAAAAAAAAAAAAAAAAAAAAAAAAAAAAAAAAAAAAAAACCCACAACACTTCAAAATGTAGTTTTCAAGCCTAGTACCAGACCTGTTTCAACTAGGGCTCAGAGTACGTTCTGAAAGACGAGGGTCAGAAAGATTGTAAGAGACAATGGAGCATGGACTTTGGTATGAGAAATGGTGCCTTTGAGAAATGTCAGAAGCTATACCTATAAAGTATCACTAAATGTGAACTGAACAAAAAATACACCTGTGGATATGTCACTGTGGATGAGGAAAAGCCCATGAGACCTCAAACTTACAGAAAATGCTACAGGTGATGAAGTAAAGCTGGGAGTGAGAGAATAGTATTCTACATTAAAGTGTTCATATATGAATATAAGTATATATATAATGAATATATATTCAAGAACAATTAATATCAACTACATATAATAGTAATAATAATAAAGAATTCATGAAATTGAAAAAGATCAGGGGAGGATATATGGGGGGTTCTCAGTGAGGAACAGGAAGGTAGAAATATTGCAATTATATTATAAGCTCAAAATTTAAAAAATAGTTCTAGGTTAGATGATGCTTTGACATCATGAAACAGATATGAGTAGCATCTATAAGTGATGTGGACTACAATGGACTTTCTGGATGACTCAGATCCAATAAATTTCAGACCTTTAGAGAAAATAACTAGTTTTCTGTCTTATGTCTACAATGTAGAAAACCTGTGAAACTTGCCAGATCTGGCCTGTCCCAAAATTCAAGCTTGTGATGATGACATCAGCTCTTCTGTATCTAACATATTTGCCTCTTCTTTTTTAAATTTGAGATTCTTTCTGTATTTACTCCTCCATTTTTTAAAACAACTATATTAAACACATAGATACATGTACAAATTTTAAAAAGCATTTTGGCATAAAACTATATGAATATGTTTTTATCAGTACTTGATTTTTTTAAAGGTTTGATAGTATGCATTAAAAATCTTACTAGTTACCATAAGCATAAAGTACATGTAAAACCAAACACAACATGGAAATAGTCAAAGTTTTCTTGGTGTGTATAAATTAAATACAATGATTTTTAAATACCAAAAATTGCCATAAGGCTATCTTCTTAGCTTTTGATTTATTAATGATTTAAGGTCTGGGTGTACCACAATCTGAGTGGGTGCTATACAGATGTTGTTTTTTCTTTAGTTTTGTTTCTTCTTTTCTAAGGAGGACTGAG
This sequence comes from Micromys minutus, assembly GCF_963924665.1. Lineage (NCBI taxonomy): Eukaryota > Metazoa > Chordata > Mammalia > Rodentia > Muridae > Micromys > Micromys minutus. Next base: position 41,609,289 of record NC_137976.1, on the reverse strand, counting down.
GCTTCCATTTTTTGGCCTTTCTTTTTTGAAAAGATGATCTTTTCAAAAGATGGCTTCATATGATATGGGAGTTGTTTCTTGGGTATTTGGAGGTTTCTGATACTAGTATCCAATTATCAGTGATTTCATATTATGTCTGTTCTTTTGTGACTGGGTTATGTCACTCAGAATGATATTCTCTACAAACATCCATTTTCCTAGGAATTTCATAGTCATTGTTTCTAATAGCTGAGTAGTATTCCATTGTGTAAATGTACCACATTTTTGTATCCATCCATTTGAGAAAGATCTGGTTTCTTTCCAGCTTCTGGTTATTATAAATAAGGCTGCTATGAACATGGTGCATCATGTGTCCTTATTGTATGTTGGAGAATCTTTAGGGTATATGCCCAGAAGGGGAACAACTGGGTCTTCAGGTAGGACGATGTCCATTTTTCTGAGGAATGACTAGACTGATTTCCAGCCGCACTAACAGTGGAGAAGTGTTCCTCTTTCTATGCATACTCCCCAGCATCTGCTGTCATATGAGTTTTTATCTTAGCTATTCTGACTGGTGCAAGGTGGAATCTCAGGGTTGTTTTGATTTGCATTTCCCTGATGGCTAATGATGTCGAACACTTCCTTAGATGCTTCTCAGCCATTTGATATTCCTCAGTTGAGAATTTTTTGTTTATCTTTTTAGCCAATATTTTAGTAGGATTGTTTGATTCTCTGGAGTCTAAATTCTTGAGAACTTTGTATATATTGGATATTAGACCTCTATCAGACGTGGGATTGGTAAAGATCATTTCCCAATCTGTTGGCTGCCGTTTTGTTTTCATGATAGTGTCCTTAGCCTTGCAGAAACTTTGCAATCTCATTAAGTCCCATTTATCGATCCTTGATCTTAGAGCACAAGCCATTGGTGTTCTGTTCAGGAAATTTTCACCTGTGTCTATGTGTTCTACACTTTATCCTACTTTCTCTTCTAATAGTTTCAGTGTATCTGGTTTTATGTGGAGATCATTGATCCACTTACACTTGAGCTTTGTACAAGGAGATAAGAAAGGGTCTATTTTCATTCTTCTGCATGCTGACTGCCAGTTGAGCCAACACCATTTGTTGAAGAGGCTGTGTTTTTTCCATTGAATGTTTTCAGCTCCTTTGTCAAAAATCAAGTAACCATATGTGTGAGAGTTCATTTCTGGATCTTATATTCTGTTCCAACGATTTACATGCCAATCTTTGTACCAGTACCATGCAGTTTTTAATACAATTTCTTTGTAATATAGCTTGACGTTAGGGAGAATGATTCCCATGGAAGTTTTCTTGTTGTTGAGAATAGATTTCAATATTTTAGGTTTTTTGTTATTCCAGATGAATGTGCAAATTGCTCTTTCCAACTTTATGAAGAATTGAGTTGGAATTTTGATGGGGATTGCATTGAATCTGTAGATTGCTTTTGGTAAGATGGCCAGTTTTATAATGTTGCTCCTTCCAGTCCATGAGCATGGGATTTCTTTCCAGATTCTGAGATCTTCTTCAATTTCCTTCTTCAGAGATTGGAAGTTCTTGTCATACAGTTTCTTCACTTGCTTAGTTAGGGTCAGACCAAGGTATTTTCTCTTGTTTGTGACTATTGTGAAGTGTATCTTTTCCCTAATTTTTTCCAGCATGTTTGTCCTTTGAGCAGAGGAAGGCTACTGACTTGCTTGAGTTAATTTTATATCCTGCCACTTCGCTGAAGTTGGTAATCAGCTGTAACATATCTCTGGTGGAATTTTTTGGGGTCACTTAAGCATACTATCATATCATCTGCAAATAGTGATATTATGATTTCTTTCTTTCCAATTTCTATCCTTTTGACCTTCTTTTATTGTCTAATTGCTCTGTCCAGAACATCGAATACAGTTTGCAAGAATTTTATTGAGTATTTTTGCATCAATGTTAATAAGGGAGATTGGTCTGAAGTTCTCTTTCCTTGTCAGGTCTTTGTGTGGTTTAAGAATGAGAGTTACTGTGGCTTTGAAGAGTGAGTTGGGTAGTGTTCCATCTGAGTCTATGTTGTGGAATAATTTGTATAGTATTGGTATAAGGTCGTCAATGAATGTCTGATAGAATTCTGCAGTGAACCCATCCTGTCCTGGGCTTTTTTTTTTTGTTTGTTTTGTTTTGTTTTGGGAGACTTTTGATGGCTGCTTCTATTTTTTTCCAGTTTTATAGCATAGTTTACATGGTTTAATCTGATCCTGATTTAACTTTGGTAACTGGTGTCTGTCTAGAAATTTATCCATTTCTTCCAAATTTTTCAGTTTTGTTAAGCATAAGCTTTTGTAGTAGGATCTGATGATTTCTTGAATTTCTTCAGTGTCAGTTGTTTGTCTCCAATTTCCTTTCTGATTTTGTTAATTTGGATACTCTCTTTTTCCCCTCTAGTTTGACTGGCTAAGGGTTTATCAATCTTGTTTATTTTCTCAAAAAAAAAAAAAAAAAAACAACCCAGCTCCTAGTTATGTTAGTAATTCTTTGTATGTTTCTTTTTCTTTCTACTTGGTTGATTTCTGCTCTGAGTTTGATTGTTTTCTGCAGTCTTCTCCTCTTGAGCATATCTACCTTTTTTTGTTTTCTGATCTAGAGCTTTCAGCTGTGCTTTCAAGCTGCAAGTGTATTCTCTCTCCAGTTTCCTTTTAGAGGCACTCAGAGCTATGAGCTTTCTTCTTAGTACTGCTTTCATTTCATCCCATAGGTTTAGGTATATTGTTCTATCATTTCATTAAATTCTAAAAAACCCTTAATTTCTTCTTTAATCACATTATCATTGAGTAGCACATTGTTTAGCTTCCATGTGTATGTAGACTTTTTGTTTTCTTTGTTGTTATTAAAGGCCAGCCTTAACCCATGGTGTTCTTATAGAATGTATTGGAGTATTTCAATCTTCTTATATCTGTTGAGGCTTGTTTTCTGAAAATATGGTCAATTTTCGGAAAGGTGCTGTGAGGTGCTGAGAAGAAGGTGTATTCTTTTGTTTTAGAATAAATGAGGTTTTGAAGTCTCCCACTATTATTGCGTGTGGTGGAATGTATATTTTGAGATTTAATAGGGTTCTTTTTATGAATATGGGTGCTCTTGTATTTGTAGCATATATGTTTAGGACTGAGAATTCATCCTGATCCATTTTTCCTGTAATGAGTAAACAGTGTCCTTTCATATCTTTTTTGATAACTTTTGGTTGAAAATCTATTTTATTCATTATTATAATGGCTACTCCAGCTTGTTTCTTGGGGCCCTTTGCTTGGAATATTTTTCCCCAGCATTTTACTCTGAGGTAATGTCTGTCTTTGTTTCTGAGATGTCTTTCCTGTATGCAGCAAAATGCTGGATTCTGTTTATGTATCAAGTCTGATAGTTTATGTCTCTTTATTGGGGAATTGAGTCTATTTATGTTAACAGATATTAAGGAATAGTGATTGTTGTTTTCTGTTATTTTTGTTGTTATAGGTAGAATTATGTATGTATGTCTTTCCTCTTTTGGTTTTCTTAGTTGTTTTCTTGCTTTTTTTAGGGTTTAGCTTCTCTCCTTGAGTTCAGTTTTCCATCTATTATGTTTACTATGGTTGGCTTTGAGTTCAGATATTGTGTAAATTTAGTTTTGTCTTGAAATATCTTGGTTTCCTCATCTATTGTAATTGAGAGTTTTGCTGAATATAGTAACCTGAGCTTTCATTTGTGTTCTCTTAGAGTATGTATGAAGTTTGTCCAGGATCTTCTAGCTTTCATAGCCTCTGTTCAGAAGTCTGGTGTAATTCTGATTGGTCTGCCTTTCTATGTTACATGTCCCTTTTCCCTTAATGTTTTTAGTATTCTTTTTTTGCTTTGGCCACTTGGTGTTTTGACTATTATGTGTTGGGAAGAATGTCTTTTCTGGTCCAACCTATTTGGAGTTCTGTAGGCTTCTTTTATGCTCACAGTCATCACGTTCTGAAGGGTAGGGAAGTTTTCCTCTATGAGTTTGTTGAAGATATTTTCTGTGCCTTTTAATTGATATTTTGTGCCCTCTTTATCCCTATTTTCCTTAGGTTTGCTCTTCCTATTTTGTCCTGGACATTTATCACATTATCTCCTGGACATTTTGGGTTATGAGCTTTTTGGTTTTTGCATCTTCTCTGACTATTTTGTATATGTTTTCTATGTTATCTTTGGCCCCTGAGATCTTCTCTTGCATCACTTGTAGTCTGTTGGTAATGCTTGAATCTGTAACTCCTGATTTTGTTTTCAGGTTTTCTATCTCCAGGGTTGTCTCTTTTTGTGTTTACTTTATTGTTTGTATTTCTGTTTTTATTTTCATCATTTGTTTGTTTGTATTTTTCTGTAATTTTTGAGAGGTTTCTCCCGGTTTTCCTGTAATCATTTAAGGGAGTTATTTATGTGCTTCTCGAAGATCTTTATCATCATCATGAAGTATGATTTCAAGTCTAAGTCTTGTTTTTCTGGTGTTTTTTGTAATCACTATGTGCTGTGGTGGGTGAGTTGGGTTCTGATATTGCCAGGTTGTCTTCGTTTCCATTGCTTGGTTTCTTTCACTTTCCTCTTGCTATTTTGTTATCTGTGATTATAGATGATCTTGTTGTCACTGACTGTTGACTGTCTCTCCTGTGGATCTGATAGCCCATGGGATCAGAAAGAAATTTGCTTCTGAATGTTTGGCTTTTTGTGGGCAAACAGTTAGTTCTGATGGCTGTGACTCAGTTCTGCCTTTGTGGGCTCAGATGTGGAAGTTCTTGTGAGGCTGTTCTGGAAGCTCACCCCTCTGACCCCTGGTCCTGAATCCTACTGGTGGAGACCTGGCTCTTTCTCTAGGCCAAAAAGGACCTTTTTCTAAAAATCACAGCATTCTCTGCTCTCTGAGTTCTCTAGGTGTGCCCTCCCTGGGCCTATGTGTTAGACTCACCCTGGTCCAGGTGTAAAAGTGCCTGTGGAACTGATCATCGAGCACTGCCTTTCCTGGGCAGATCTGGAGACCTGATGACAGAGGCCAGGCCCTCACTGTGGGCCAGAAAAAACTCTTTTCCAGAGAGCACAGCACTCTCTGCTTCCTGAGAACTCAAGGCAGGATCTCACTGGGCCTAAGCCTCAGGCTCTCTGCTGGTCTAGGTGTAAAAGAGCCTGTGAGGCTGGTTCTGAGCAGATCCTGATTCCCACTGACAGAGGCCTGGGCCTCATTCTGAGCCAGAAAGTACCCTCTTCCAGAGAGCATGTGCTCTGAAAACTCATGGTGCGACCTCACTGGGTCTGTGCCTCTGGCTGTTTTTGCCTATTCTACACATTTAAAACTCAGAATTCAAGTATGACCCTGGCTATATTTTTGTTGTTTTGTTTTCTGTATAGATTTTAGAGTGTTAAATACACATATAGTAGCAAGTATTGGTTTACTCATCCTTTCTTCCATCCAATAATTAAACTATTCTTCCAGCCATCTGTCATCTAGCTTACAATCTTATCATTTTCTCTGCAAAAACCTGATTAATACATATGCTAAAAGCTTAGCCATATTCTAGATTTTGTCCAGATGAAGATGGAAAAACCACATAGGTGTGGTAAAAACTGTATGAATTAATTATAAGAAACAAATAATCTATCCTAAACTGATTTCTGTAAATAATAGGTCATACTGTTAATTTTTTTCTAGGATTAAAGTTGGGCGCTATCATGCCTGGCTTAATATAGTACTTTAAAATAGCATTTAGTATATGAGCATTTATTACTATCTACTCAAAATTATCCTTGAAGTGTAATATTTGTTTCATATATTATATTGTCACCATCACCAGGCATCTAATCTATTAGTAATCATGTTCAAGAAGTTACAAACAATAATATTAAACTTTAACCTTTCCCTTTAATTTCAAGACTACTTTAGGAAGATCTGCTTGTGTGACTATTTTATTTGAATTAGCTAACCTCTTAAAAATGAAACCATTCTATCCATTCCAGAGACAAGGTTTAGACATTAACTATCTTTAGAAAAGTTAATGTGTTACATTGTCCTTTTGTATACACGTTTAAGCTTGAGATATTAAAATAAATTTAATTTTGATAATCTAACTTTTTAAAGAAGGTCAGAAGATGAAGATGCCTCTTTTATTTCAACGAGAAATTTACCATTATAGATAGAAATTGACTTTAGAGTCATCTGAATATGTCTAACAGTAAATTCTAACTGGGAAGAAGTGAGTGAGACAGAAAGTATACAACTGATAATTGAGAAGTTAGACTAATAACAGAGAAGATAATATATGTGACACAATATCTCAAAATAGAAATTTCTCATTTCTGCTAAGAAGAAATAAATATAGTTGCCTGAATTCTCCCACTGACAAATAAAGCTCTTGAAGAAACTATAAAAGAAAAACTACACAATGTTCTTTTGAGATTATTTAGAGTTCTAAGATTCAGAACAGAAATACAAATTTCAGGGCTATAAAGATAGCTCAGGAGTTAAGAGCACTGGCTGCTCTTCATAGATCCTGAGTTCAATTCTCAGCAACTACATGGTGACTCACAATTATCTGTAATGGTATTTAATATCCTCTTCTTGTGTGTCTGATGACAGCTACAGTGTATATATATATATATATATATATATATATATATATATATATATATATATATATATATATATATAACATAAATAAATAAATCTTTTAAAAATAGAAATTTAAAAACTGAGCAATGCTTGACAGTTTCTGTTCTTTTCCCATTCTTTCCTGTGACATCTTGTCAGCCCTAAATCCTGCATGCAAAGGAAAAGTTTGAATGAAAAACACACTCAGTCATGCCAGAGTCCATAATGGGCTTCTCTAAGAGTGTGGGTAAAGTATAACCCCCATGGTACTTTTTCTCAAACTGTTTTCAGTTGAACAGACAGTCAGTCACACTGGGATGCATTCTGTTCACTTAACTTCTCTTTGGGCTCATATTTCATCCAGAGGATCAACAAGCTATGGAGTGTATGAATTGCATACGGAGGTTAAAACTTTATCTACATAGCCAAAGTTCATGTAAAGGAATTCCAGGAATTTAGTAAATGTAACAGGAAGAAGGAAGTTAAATAAATCAACTCTTCAGACAAGACCCATAGTCCAAAGATTATCTGTAGAATTGAAACAAACACGGTAGAAATATTTTAAAACAGACGTTGGTGGGATTCATTACCAGGTCCTCAAATTTTTCTCTTGTGGCTGCTCATGTAATGTCGACTTATGATGTAGTCAATAAGGCCTTGAAAATTCAACTGATGTTGGAGCCAAATCCTTGAAAGACAAACTGGGATTTGTAATCTTCACTGAACTTAGTTTGATTACAATAAAAAATAAGCAAACATAGTTAATATAATTCTGGATTTTAAACAGCAATCATAGTATCATCATAATATTTAAACTATATAGTATACATTCTAAAACTATTTACAACCAAAGAATGAAGATTATCATAATTTTCTCAAAGAAAATGCTGGCCATTTAAAAATGACAAAGTTAATCTGGCTCTTCTAGTATTAGAATTAGAAAAAAAGTTAATGAAACTTCTAAAACCTCACTCCATGATACAAGAGGAAATACGCCTCTCTGTGGTGTGTGTGTGTGTGTGTGTGTGTGTGTATCTGTCCAAATGAATAATGAGGATATATGCAAATGTGTGTGCGGATCAGAACACAGGCTCCTTTATACCTCTTTTTCTTGCAGCCTATTTTGAGATAGTGTCTTATTGTTGCTGAGTAGGCAAGTCTAATTGGCCAATGAGCATCCAGGAACTTTCCTATATCTACCTCCCATCTCTATGGAAGTACAGGGAATACAGGTGCTAACATCCTGCCTCCAATTTTTACTGTGGCTGTAGTATTCAAATGTAGGCCCTCATGCTTGACTGTCTAGTACTTTTACCAACTGAGCTATCTCCCACACCAAAGGCAAAACTCTTTTTTTGTTTTTAAATTGAACAACTTTATTTTAAAAAAACAAAGATAAATGTACCGATTTTAAGCATTTTTGCGTAAAAGTATATGAATACACTATTGTCAGTGCTTAATTTTTTAAAGGTTTAATAGTATGCATTAAATTCTTACTAGTTACAATAACCATAAAGTACATGTAAAACAAGATGTAACCTGGAAAGAGTCAAGGTTTTTTTGGTGTGTAAAGATTAAGTATAATGGTTTTCCATTTTCTTTTCTTATTTTTTGGCCTTTGTTTTTTCTTGAACTTCATATAGTCTGTGAGTTTTTCCTGGGGTGTTCAGAGCTTTCTGGGGTTAGTATCCAATTATCAATGACTGCATATTATGTCTGTTCTTTTGTGATTGGGATATCTCATTCAGGATGATATTCTCTAGATGCATCCATTTTCTTAAGAATTTTATAAAGTCATTGTTTCTGATAGCTGAGTAGTACTCCATTGTGTAAATATACCACAATTTTTGTATGTATTGATCTACTGAAGGACATCTGAGTTCTTTCCAGCTCCTGGCTATTATAAATAGGGCTGCAATGAACATTGTGGTACATGTATCTTTGTTGTATGTTGGAGCTTCTCTGGGGTATATGCCAAGAAGTGGAATAACTATGTCTTCAGATAGTACTATGTCCAATTTTCTGAGGAATCGCCAGCCTGAAATCCAGAGTGGTTGTAAGAGTTTACAACCCCACCAACAGTGGAGAAGTGTTCCTCTTTCTCCCCATCCTTGCCAGTATCTGCTGCTGTCTGAATTTTTTATCTTAGCAATTCTGCCTGGTATGAGGCAGAATCTCAGGGTTGTTTTGATTTGCATTTTCCTGATGGCTAAGGATGTGGAGCACTTCCTTAGATGCTTCTCAGCCATTTGATATTTCTCAATTGAGAACTTTTTGTTTAGCTCTGTACCCCATTTTTAATAGGGTTGTTTGATTCTCTGGTGTCTAGCTTCTTGAGTTCTTTGTATACCTTGGATATTAGGCCTCTATGTGATGTGGGGTTGGTAAAGATCCTTTTCCACTCTGTTGGATGCCTTTTGGTTTCTTGACACTGTCTTTAGCCTTACAGAAACTTTGCAATCTCATCAAGTTCCATTAGAGCACAAGTCATTGTTGTTCTGTTCAGGAAATTTTCTCCTGTGCCTATGTTTTAAAAGATTTTTCCTAATTTCTCATCTAATAGTTTCAGTGTACCTGATTTAATGTGGAGATCTTTGATCCACTTGCACTTGAGCTTTGTACCAGGAGATAAGAAAGGCTCTATTTTCATTCTTCTGCATTCTGAGTGCCAGTTGGATTAACACCGTTTGTTGACTAGGCTGTCCTTTTTCCATTGAATGTTTACAGCTCCTCTGTCAAAAATCAGGTAACCATATATTTGAGGGCTCGTTTCTGGATCTTCTATTCTATTCTGTTGGTCCATGTGCTTATTTCTGTACCAGTACAATGCAGTTTTCAGCACAATTGCCTTGTAATATAGCTTGAGGTCAGGGATAGTGATTCCTGCAGATGTTTTCTTGCTGTTGAGGATTGATTTCGCTATTCTAGGCCTTTTGTTATTCCAGATGAAATTGCACATTGCCCTTTCCAACTCAATGAAGACTTGGGTTGGTATTTTGATGGGTATGCATTGACTCTATAGATTGCTTTGGTAAGATGTCCATTTTTACAATGTTGATCCTTCCAATCCATGAGCATGGGAGATCTTTCCATTTTCTGAGATCTTCCTTTATTTTCTTCATTAGAGATTTGAAGTTCTTGTCATATAGGTCCTCCATTCTTTGTTGGATTGCTAGCTGGTACATCATCTCTGGAAATCAGTCTAGTGGTTCCTCAGAAAAATTGGTAATATTACCACCTATGTTAAACCCAAAAGATGCTCAAACAAATAACAAGGACATATCCTCCACTTATTTCACAGCAGCTTTATTTATTATAGCCAGAAGCTAGAAAGAATACAGACGACCTTCAACAATGAAATAGTTACAGAAAATATGGTAAATTTGCACAATAAAATACTACTCAGCTAGTAAAAACAACGACTTCATGAAATTCTTATGCAAATGGAGGGAACTAGAAAATATCATCCTGAGTGAGTTAACCCAATCTAAAAAAAAAAAAAAACCACACACACACACACACACACACACACATAGTATACACTCACAGATAATTGGATATTAGCACAAAAGCTCAAATTACCGAGGATACAATTCACAGACAACGTGAAGCTCAAGAAGAACAAAGACCAAAATGCAGATCCTTCAGTCCTTCTCAATAGGGGAACAAAAATATCCACAAAAGGAAATACAGAGACTAAATTTTAAAGCAGAGGCCATGTAAAGACTACTTCACCTATAGAGTCATCCCATATACAACCACTAAACTCAGACAATATTGCTGGTGCCAAGAAGTACATGCTGACATGGGTCTAATATAGCTGACTCGTAAGAGGCTTTGTCAGACATGGCCAAAACAGAGGTGCATTCTCACAGCCAACCACTGAATTGAGAACATGGTCCACAATGGAGGAGTTAGAGAAAGGCTTGAAGGAGGTGAAGGGGTTTACAACCATATAAGAACAACAATACCAACCAACCAGAACTTCCAGGGACTACACCACTATCTAAATTGTACAAATGAATGAACCCATGGCTCCAGCTGCATATTTAACAGAGGATGGCCTTGTTGGGCATCAATTGGAGGAGAAGACTTTGGTCCTGCCAAGGATCAATGCCCAGTGTAGGGGAATGTCAGGGTAGGGAAGTGGGAGGTTGTGGGAGTTAGGGGCACACTCATAAAAGCAGGAGGAAGGGGATTGTATGGGAGGGTTATGGTTGGGAAACCAGAAAATGGGATAGTATTTGAAAAGTAAATAAAGTATATCCAATTAAAAAATAATGAACACACTGACAGCTGATGTAGCTTGGTGTTAGTGTAGCTGACTTGCATCTGTGAAACCCTATTCAACCTATAGTACTGGCAGAAAAAAAAAAATAAGTCAGCAACAAAATATAAGTGAATTAGGTAATACTTTAGAGTAAAAAAATTTTAAGGAAGTATCATATATGGTTAGTTTAAATGATCACATAAATTGTATATGTACCTGTTATAATGAAAATCAATAGCAGGATTTATATCGGGTGTGGGGGTGTCAAAGCTTCTTCTGGAAATATTTTGAAAACTCTATATCTTTTTTATGACTGTGTCCAGACTTGGTCACAAACACAGAGGAACCCCATAAAAGTTCCATTTTTGATGTTTTTCTATACAACTTGTTTGTGCATGTACACAGATTAGAATTCCTGCCCAAAGTTTGAAAGCACACACACATGTCTTTTAACAAATTAAAACAGAGAGAGTCCTTCTTTATGCTATGTGAAAGGCTTACTTGTTCTTTAAATATAATAGAAATGATTGTGGCAAATGAGATCTAACCCAGGAATTATGTAGTGAACGCAACAAAGATAGCCTCATATTATGATATTCATAGGGAAGTTTAAAGTTTTAACTTGAAAATGAATATCTTACCATTTTTCCTAGTACGTATGAAGGATCTATTTGATAAGGGCAGGGAGTTTAATTGAAGATAATTAAATGAACCCAGAAACATCACTTATTTTTTAAAAAAATCTGTATTTTCTTTAGTTGCACTGAAGAGGAAGTAAAAATATTTCATGGAAAAGCTGCACCTTGTTAATAAAATTTCCTGCTGGTTTAAAATGTTTTAGTTTGTTTTTAACAGCTGAATACTATTTCACTGTGTTAATAAACCACATTCTCTGTCTTTGATTTTTTTTTTTTTTTTTTTTTTGGTAGCATCCAACTATTACAAATAAGGCTGCTAATGAACATAGTGGAGTACAATGTCCTTGTGGTATGGTGAAATATCTTTTGAGTATATGCCTAGAAGATGTATATCTGGGTTTTCAGGTAGAACTATTTTTTGTTTTCTTAGAAATTTTCAGATTGACTTCCAGAGTGGCTGTATCAATTTTCAATCTCATCAGCAATGGTGGAATGTTCCTTTTTTCTCCTCATCCTCGCCATCATCTGCTGTCACTTGAGCTTTTGATCTTAGCTATTCTGACTGATGTGAGGTGGAATCTCAGGGTTGTTTTGATCTGTATTTTTCTGACTAAGGATGTTGAAAATTTCTTTAAATGCTTTTCAGCTACTTGTTATTTCTTTTTAAAAAATTTTCTGTTTAGCTCTGGACCCCAGTTTTAAAATTGGGTTATTTGGTTGTCTGGAGCATAACTTCTTAATTTCTTTATATATTTTGCATATTAGTCCTTTATAAAATGTATGGTTAGTGAAGGTCCCAATCTGTTGGTTGCTGTTTTGTCCTATTGACAGTGTCCTTTGCTTTACAGAAGCATCTCAGTTTTATGAGTTTCCATTTGTCAATTGTTGATATTTGAGCATGAGCCATTGGTGTTCTGTTCAGAAAGTTTTCCCCTGTGCCAATTTGTTTCAGACCATTTCCTACTTTCTTTTATATTCGACTCAGTGTATTTGGTTTTATGGTGAAGTCTTGGTCCACTTGGACGTAAGCTTTGTAAAAGGTGATAAATACAGATAAATTTGTATTCTCCTATATGTGGACCACCAGTTAGACCAGTACCATTTGATAAATGTTTTAACTTGATCAAATATAACATTTTATTATTTAAAGTGCCTTATGAGTGATGTCTATAATATACATTAATTTATCTGCACCTTCTATATTTTACATTAATTATTTAACTAATTAATTAATTTTCTATTTTTTCCATGAGTCTTTCTACACATTTTCTGAAATATGATTACATTCACTCAATTTTTCTACTCTAAGTTTTCCTAGACCCTCACTTTCTTATTTGAACTTTATACTTTATTCTTTTTGTCTTTTTAATAACCCATTGAGTCTAGTTAGTCTTTCCTATATGTCCATAAATTTGCGGCTACGCAATAGAGCATGGTCAATCTCCCAATGAACATACCTCAAGGAAGCATGATTCTTATAGTGCTTATGGTGGCAATCCTGGGAAATCTAGTGTACTACAGGGTTTTTCAGGTAATTTTGATATTCATGGCAAATGGAAAACAAATAGGCTAGGCATTTGGCATAATCAATACAATGAGGATTACTGAGCATTTTAATAAAGACATTAGTACTGCAAGTATTTGCTCTACTTAAGTGTCTTTATATACAACGTTTGTTTATGTAGCCATGCTTTCATGAGTAGCTTCTACCAAATCAGGTTGAAAGGCAAAGCTCTTGCTACAGTTTCTGAGAAGCATGTGCTCATGTTATTAACAGGCAATCATTGTGCCCAATCCTTAGTCTGATAAACAGAAACTACAGGACTTGCTTTTCATTTGTATTATATGGTGTTCCTACTGAAAATCAAGTTTATTCCCTAGAGTGAAGTTATGAAGCTTTCTAAAACATTTTGATAATGGCCTTTGCCAATTATCCATGATCCATATATGATTGTAATGGAAACATCCCAAAATCTAGTGTCAAGTTGGAGTTCTCAGATGGAGATGATGTTTCTGTCTTTTTTATCCAGCCAAGAGAATCTTATGTGTATTTTAAATAGAGTTGGGTCACAGAAGGTATTTCCACCAGCCTAATATGACCTCTGATTTCCAGTGTACAGAGACACTGAAATTCTGGTCATTCTCCATAATTTCTTCTGGATTAGGCGCTTTTTCCAGAGTGATACACAAAAGACACGCTTGAATATTTCAAAAAAGAAGGAGCTAATTTTGTTAGAAAGCCAAGCCAAGTACTGTTTATGTAATAACTATGAAATTTGAAGTATTTATTTTCTTTCCTTTCACCTTTTATTCTTGAAGAGATATGATCGTGGATTCACCTCATACTGACTAACTCACACAAGAGACATATATTTTATACTTTTAATTAGTCCACTGTTGGAAAGTTTTTCCCTTCATGTTTTTTTTTTTTAACTATCCTGTTCTATTTTTTGATGTTTGGTCATTTTCTATATATAGGTAGGTTTTCTAGCAGTGATACAGAGACAATAACCCAGCCACAAAAGTTTTAATCAACAATCTGGTCTGCCTCTGAGAGGTGCTAGGATAACGGTGATGTGGAGTTTGTGAAAGAGGTAAAGCAGTGATGAGACTAACTTGAGGCTCACGCCATGAGAGGAAACCTGTGTCTGAAATGGCCTAGAACCAGAGGAACACCAGGAACCAGAGGCTGGCCATTACAGAAGCAAACACAAATGAGAAATACACTCAGTAAAATAATTACTAATGATATTCTTTTCTACTCATAGTGCAGTGCCTAACCCAATTGCCCGAAAAGAGGAGTTATTGAGCAAATGATGGGAGCAGAGACCCACAGCCAAATACTAAACAGAGCCAGTCGAACCCTGCAGAAGTGGACGGCAGGAGCCAGAGGGGTCAAGCCCCCCATGAGAACAGAGTCCATAGACTCAAATATACAGGGCTTTTGGCTGCTCACAGAGACTTAAGTGATAAACATAAACACTGAATGCATCTGAGATAGATCTCTGTGTATACATTATGATTGTACAGGTAGGGTGTTTGTGTTGAACTCTGGACAGAGGGTGTGTGTATATATGTGTGTGTGTGTGTGTGTGTGTGTGTGTGTGTGTGTGTGTGTGTGTGCATTTGCATGTGCATGTGTGTGTTTGCATGTGTGTGTGTGCATGTTGCCCTGCTCAGCTTTCATATACAAAGCTTTGTGCTTGTGCCCAGTTTAATTGTAACTTGTTTTGATGTGTTCAGGTGACATCTCCTGGGAGGCTTTTTTAAAAAAGCAAACAGAGGACTGGATCTGGGGAAGATGGGAGGCGGGACTGGAGGACTGGGAAAAGTGAAAAGAGAGAAAACTATGATCAGAATGTAATGCATGAGAGAAGAATAAAAAAGATTCAAAAAGAAATTGAATTGAGCAGATCTATGTGGTGGTTTTTCCACGGATTGCAGAGGCAGCACTTAAGAGATCTACATCTTTAAGCAACGATGACAGGCAGGTTTTCTGAAAATTCATGAGTGTACATTTGAGGAGACCTGCACAAATATATGCTGTTTACAAAAGACTGAACTATACCATATGCAATATGTTCTGAAGGTTATAAGTTTGGCTTGTTATATATGTTCTAACTCATAAAAGGTAGAATTATTTCAACAGTGCTGTGGGTAGAACAGTAATGGCCTTTCCTACATTTTCATCTGACTACGTTTTTTCCATGACATATTGTCTATGGTGACATCCTCTTCCAGATATCGAGATCTTATTACTGAAATCAATAGTTTTTATCTTTAGCTATTAACCTCAGCAATAGCCATGTAACATTATAGCTGCCACTCCAATCTGTGTGCTGTGTATCTAAGCTTCTTCAGAGGAGTTCATTTACTCCCCAGGATCCAGAAATTTCTGCTCACATCTGATCTGTTCAGTGCACAGAAGGGCCAACTTGTGCTCTGGCTGTTGTGAATCTCAGAGAAAAAAACAGGTTTTCCATTCGCACAGGACACAGTTTTGCTGTTGGCACATGGGTTACACTGCATAGTGCCCTCCAGGCAATCTTAGCCTGAGATACGCTCATTACACTTCTTCCCAAATCTGCATGTGTTTAAGTCTTAGGAGTCTTCTTGACACTCCCATGCTTCTGAATGTGCAGTCCGCTTGGCCTTTTAAGTTCTTCATTATGCAAGGAAGGTAGGACAGGGAAGGGAACCCAAACGTTTGAATGAAGATGTGGCTTTCTGGTTAGATATCCAGTAGGCTTCACTGTGCCAGGAATACATTGAAGGAATGTACAAAAATTTACACTATTTATATACATTAAGTGTGTTGTCGTGTTTCTATCCATAAAAAATTAGATGTTCTTGAAAATAATCTGTGTTTCTGAAAGCTACTGTTTTAAACTAATTGTACATTGCATTATTAGAATGTGCTTTTAAATAAGAGTATTAATTTTCTGATCCTAAATAGCTTAAAGCATTTTTTAAAGTGGGAAAATCATCTCTAGTTTGTTACTATGTCAAGTTTTACTTTCTTTAACAATTAATTAATTAATTAATTAATTACATCCCAAATCCTGCACTATCTCCTAATCCTCACTCACAGAGTTCCTCCTGTCCTTCCCGTCCTATTTTTCTTTTGATGCCCCCTTTTTCCCCTATATGCCCCCAGGCGCATCAAGTCTCTGCAGAATGTTCAAGGGGTCTCCAACCAGTCCATGTGTGCTCTTTGGTTGCTAGCTCCCAGATGTCCAGGTTAGTTGACATTATTGGTTTTTCTGTGTGATGGCCGTCTTCTTGTGGGCCTTCAATCACTCCACTAACTCTTTTGGAGGTGCTCTGGCCTCTATCCACTATTTGGCTGTGGATATCAGTATCTGTCTCAGATAGCTGCAGGGTAGAGTCTTTCATGAGCAGCTACGCTAGGTTCTTGTCTGCAAGCACAAAACACCATTAATAGTGTGGGGGACTGGTGAGTACCCATGGGATGGGTCTCAAGTTACACCTGTTCCTAGTTAACCTTCCGTTAGTCTCTGTTCCATCTTTGTCCCTGCATTTCTTTTAGATAAGAAAACTTTTGGGTCAAAGGCTTTTAGGCAAGTTGGTGTCCCTATTCTTCTGCTGGGGGTCCTGTCTGGCTGTTGGAGGTGGTCTCTTCAAATTCAATGTCCCCAATGTTAGGCATTTTGGCTAAGATTGTCTGTGTTGACTTCTGGGAGCCACCCTCATCTCAGACCTCTGGAATATCCTAGGGATTTCCCCACACCCTACAACTCGCATAGCTGCATAAGTCCATTCATTTTCCTGGCCTCTGGGCTTCTTTCCTGTCTCTCCTCATGCTTAATCCTGATTCTCCCCCCATTCCTTTGCCTTCCCTGTCTCCCACAAAGTTTCCTCCTTCCTCTGCTTCCAATGACATTTTTTGTTCCCCCTTCTAAGTGAGATTCAAGCATCCTCACTTGGGCCTTCTTTCTTGTTTATCTTCTTTGGGTCTGTGGAGTATATCACGGGTCTTCTGAAATTTTTGGCTGATATCCACTTATTAGATAGTACATACCATGCATTTCCTTTTATGTTTGAGGTTTGCTAACTCAGGGTGATGTTTTATACTTCTATCCATTTGCCTGAGAAATTCATGATGTCTTTGTTTTTAGTAGCTGAATAGTATTCTATTGTGTAAATGTATTACATATTTCATATCCATTATTTTGTTGAGGACATGTAGCTTATTTCTGGTTTCTGGCTATTATGAATATAGCTGCTATGAACATAGAGGAATACATACCCTTGTTATGGTGAAGCATCTTTTGGGTATATGTCAAGGAGCATTTTAATGCTTTATATACTGTTTATAACTACCTTTTTGTTCCTTCCTAGTTCCTAGTTCTTCAGATGGATTGTGGTTAATGATTAATACCACTTCACTCATGTATTAACATAAGGAATTTTATTTCCTTGGAGATTCATCCTAACAAGCTTTGTCTTAATATTATTATTAGTGGTTTTTGTTTTGACTTCATAGATGAGGATGCTGGTTGCTTCCCTTTTAGTTACTTTTGAATAGCATAATTGAAGGATTTCACTGTAGTGTGGGTCCCCCAACTTGAACTAAGCTTCAGAACTTTCTTTCTTTCTTTCTTTCTTTCTTTCTTTCTTTCTTTCTTTCTTTCTTTCTTTCTTTTTCTTTCTTTCTTTCTGTTAGCCTGTTCTTTTCATTAGTACAGAGATGTCTATATGGTGTTAAAATGACATTTTTACTCAATTCCCACTTGGATATTTTCTTTCTCTTAAAAATATTACTTAGATAGCAGTCAGATGAGTGCTTCACTAACCTCATTTATTATTCATAATGTCCCCAGCTGCTAAGTGATATTAGATGCTTGGTTTTTACCTCAGGGAAAGAGTCCCATGGTAGATAGTAATCAAGGGTACCTAGTAAATGCATCCAATAGTTAAATGGGAATCCCCAGGGTCCTTCTTCTCAGTGGTGAGTTAGGTTTAAATTCTTTTTTCTCTACATCTTTGCAAGGCTCTATATTTTGAAGATTTTCTAAAGTTTGACTTTATTAAAATGTATTTTCACGTAACAATGAAAACTCTTAAAATGAAAAGGAAGACAAGCTTATTTTTTCTACGTTTAAGATAACATTGAATTTACCAGAAATATAGAAATAGGGATTTTAGTTTTCACAAGCAACACAAAGAAATTTTAAGATAGTACTTAAAATATGGTTCATGTAATTGCTTAATAACTACTTCTATTTATTCAGAAAAATCTGATGAATAAAATAAGTGGTGTGATATTAGCATATAAAACCACAACATATTAGACTTAAATTTAGGAAAATATAAGTTTCTAGAGCTCTGGCAACATCCTGTTAGTGGAACTTTTCTATTTCTACTGGAAACAATTAAATATTTTGTTGATATAAACTGTGCATATATAGGTTAAAAAGTTAAAATGTGATGATTTCTTATATTGTAATGATTAACACAATCATCAAAACTATCATGTTCATTAATTATGTTGAAATTTTGTGGCGAATGAACATATTTGCACTCACTAGATTTTAATAAGAACACCATGGTATTATTAAGTATACACACTTTGCTGTAGATCCCCAGAAAATATTCATTGTTTAGGGCATCTGTATTTTTGCCATTTATCATGTTTTTCACATCCCACATAGACAGTGGAAAAACAAGAAAAAAAACAAACAAATCCAAGACACTTTACACTCCACTTCTATGATCATAGTTCTTAATTTATGCTCATAAATGAGGCCATAATGTTTTTCATTTAAGAATTTGATTTATTTATTCACTGAGTACAATGTTTTCATTGTATTTCCTTTCAAAATTATTAAATTGCATTATTTTTTCTCTCCCTTCCATATAGGTGTGTGTGTGTGTGTGTGTGTGTGTGTGTGTGTGTGTGTGTGTGTGTGTGTATGTGTGATAGAGAAACAGACAGAGAGACAGAGACACAGAGACACAGAGAGATAGAAGCATACACATACAGAAAGAGAGACAGAGAGACAGATTCAGAGAGACATAAGCACACACACAACACACACACACACACACACACACACACACACACACAGAGAGAGAGAGAGAGAGAGAGAAAGAGGTTATCACTTCATTTCTCAGCAGACACAAGTCTGTCTCCCATCACATCTATGTGACTAATGCTTCAGTGAACGTGAGGAAGAAGATGTCATTTTAAGATACCAATTTTATCAAAGGAAATGACAGCAATTTGCTATTAGGAATGACAAATACTAGAATGGAATCATGAATGAAGTTATCATTATGCTATGACACTTTACCTAAAAAAATGGCATCTGTTCATCATTTCTATAACCATCACTATGTGGGGATAATAAACTGCCCATAACATAAAGAAAAGTAAGGACACACTGTGGAAGTGTTTTGTAAATGAGAGGCTTCATGGATGTCAGTCATTGTATTTTTCTTTCAAGTTATCTGCTTTATAGATGTAGGCATGACTATCTGTGGACCCAGAAGATGCTCCTAATACTTAGCAGAGTTCCAGCAGCGATGAAGTTAGTACAAGTAAAGGTGTTGGAAAGAATTACCAAATACTGAAGAAATCTATTCACATCTATTTTCTATTCACTCGGTCCACGGCTAGGTTTCCAGTGCATGTTACAGTGCCCTTACATGCTGCTATCAACTATAGCAAAGCATATTTATGATTGAAATTGCATGTAAATAAAATAATCAAATCACTATATTACTAACAGAAAACAAAAAGATAGCCTCTGATTTGCTTGACTCTTTTATTCAGTATAATTGCTTTAACAGATTTTATAAACACACAAACACACAGACACACAGACACAAACAGGGGGGGAAGAGAGAGAGAGAGAGAGAGAGAGAGAGAGAGAGAGAGAGAGAGAGAGAGACAGACAGACAGAGACAGAGAGACAGACAGAGTCATAGACAGAGACACAAAGAAAGTCAGAGAGATACTACATTCACTCATACACACAAACTCTCACACATACAGACACGCACATACACACACACACACACACACACACACACACACACACACACACATACACATACCATGCTACACTGTGTACGTATAAATTTGACATTAGTGAGTTAGTGCTAAGAGGAAACTTTTTCTTTTTAAAAATTTCATAATAGTGGCTGAAGTTCAGCTAGACAAGAAATTCTGCTTCAACTGTAGAATAGTAGGCAGGGCGAAGTCCTTTACGTCCAAGGCAGTAGGACAGCTGAGCCTAAAGAACTAATTACACTTTGTTTCTTCAACCTGGTTTCTTGGCTAAACTTATTCTCAAGAACATTGCATTTAAGGAAATGCATAAGGTCCACAGCCATGTGAGTACTTTAGCATTACTCAACAGGAGACAGGCTTCAAGCAAAGTCTAGCATCCTGTAAAAACACTTCACTCTTTCTATACTTTCCCACTGTATTTTCATGAATGGAAAAATCAAAGTATTGTTCAGTATGGTATCATCAATTTTAAATGGTGATTTTTCTAAATTATGTATATTAAGTACTTATTAATACTCTGGTTTTTTACATACTTCTTGTTCACTCTATAAATTATAAGCATTATAATTTGTGTATGAATTCACGAGCTAAGGGTTGATAGTGGGTTTAACATGTAGAGTTCAATTTAAGTACAGTTTTACATTTTCTATAATATAAAGACTGAGATACTCAGCTCGTTGAAATATAGGCTTAAGGTGTAATTTTAAGTGTCATACAAATTATAAGATATGCCACATATGATGAATTGAATACAATGAAACAAGATATCATTTTACTACCATAATATAGAATATTGGTCATGAATTACATCTTTTTTCCCTCAGGACTAACATAAAGTCAACATACTGTTTAATACATGCCAATTTCTACTCTTTCTTGTTTTACATAAACATGCATGTCTGTATTTATAAGCATAAATACAAATGATTTAAACATATATGTTCATGCCATACTTGTAAATAAAATATTCTGAAGAATATTGTTACAATATTTACATATAAAATTAAAAAATTCCCAAAGACCTTTTAACCTTTTCCAATGTACAAGAAACCCCCCTAAAATAATAGATATATCTTTCAGATTTTATACGATTGATACACACACATATATATATCAGATTACATATGGTATAACATTTTGTTATTTAAGTAAAACTTTGATCGGGAGGTACTTTGTAATGACTTTCTAATAAGAGAATGAATCTGTCACTATCAAGGTATTTAGTATTTTTTTGCTTCTTTTATTCTTTGAAATTCAATAAAGCACATTCTCAATTACTTTTTGTTTCCTAATTCAAATGAATTTTTATTTTTGTTTGTTTTTATGCTTCTGGTCTTTCAGAACTCAAACCTGCTTGGGAATGATAGAGCAAAACCTCATGCATCCTTATATTTCTTTGCAAGCAAAATGCTTCCAGCCTAGAACTAACCACCTAGTCTAATGAGGATACAGTCTGATGCAGACCATAATATATCCCTGGAGTAGGAAATGAGCTGCTCTCTCTTTTCTAACTGTGTACAGTGCAGACAAAGCCTCATTGGAATGAGACTGAATCTTAGAAGATTTTTCATTTTCAAATGAGGAGTGCGTTTTCACAAGAATCTTAAGGTAAAGGACTTTGTCCTTTTTATCAGTTGGTGAGGGTTGTGACAGGAGGTGAAAGCCTATTTAGCAACAGCAACCATACTCCCTCAAGAAAGTATTTCAATAAAATTGTTTTGTTGATTTCAGTTTCACAATTTTATTTTATGCAAACCAATGATTGTGAAACAAAGTTTTTTACAGTAACAGAAGAGCCTTCTTTAGCAATCTTTCTGGCATCTCATGTCTAGCATATATAATATTTACCTCCGATCTCCTCCTTTCCCATCCCCCTTTTCTCTTTTTCCTAGGGTCAACAGATGTTTAAGATGACTTTGACATGTCTTTTGACCTTTCTATGCTTCAGTTGATATGCGTGAGTAAAATGAAATAATTATAAATTTCAACTTGACATTTCTTGAGATGTAATTTATTATTGGGCTAAGCATTGCTCCCAATTACTAGCTTCCAATGTAAGACTCACGTTTAGAAACCTCTCCGTAGGTATAGCACAGAGAAATGTCCCTTTTCCGTTTCTACAACAGATATTTTTTCAATCTGTCTATCTGACTGAAAGTTATTTTTTTTGGCCAGTTTAGGCCCAGCCAAGCTGGCCTCTAAGATACTATTTTTCATATGCAAAGCATATCTTATGTTTATGTAAAAATTACACACAAATGTATGTAGTTGTTCACTGCAGATTTATTGAAGTTTAGTTCATGTGCTTTATGTTTTTCTTTTATAAGCTCAGTTAAGTATTTCTTAATGAATTTTCATAAGAGTAAATGGATCACTATTCAATCCTAAAGCATTTACTTCTAACTATATCACACTGCTAAAGTCTGATACCCTTTAGAAGGTCTTCCTGTCTTTTCTTCAAAACAGAATTACGCCAGTCATTGTTTTCTCTCTATATGGGTTTACTGAATTTTATGTTTCTTCTAAGTAATTGTTTATACATTTTATTCGTTATAAATAATGCTACATGGATGCCTTTGTGTGGTGTGTTTTCAGTTCTTTCAGGTTTTATGTAGGAGTGAAACTGCTTAGTCACGTGATGACTCTACATGCGCTCCTGAGTAATACTAAACTCAAGTTAGTTGTTATCCATGGACAAACAAAGAAAAGGTTCTGTGCATGCTTGCAATATATTTTAATATTTTGTTAAAATATGAGAATGAAGGTACACACTGAGTTACTAATAGGTTTATCTTTTACCTAAATTATACACACAATAATTAGCATACTGTTTGTTTTCTTAAAAAGGTACTACAAAGTTGTTTAAATTAGTCAATAATGTCAAAGATTTTTATATTGTTTTAGGACATAGTAACACCTTAAAACATATAATTTCTAACACAGTGGCATAAAATTTACAAAGGAGAAATTTCTACTGTGATAAATTAGTATAGACAATTGTACAATATGGTCTCCTGCCTATGAAATGAGGGGCTTTTTGCAACTGCTTAGGGTAGAAATGAGTCCAGAAAACAGTTTGGGTATCATGTGTTTCTCAAATCATTGGAAAACTTCCAAAAATTTACTAACGTTTAGGTGTGAGAATATTTTTTTGTACATTTTTGTGTAATTTCAAATTTATCTTTAAATGCAACAGCAACAAACAAAACTCACAGGTAATGTTGCTTTCAGTGGAGTACAAATTAACATTATATTTTCATGCAATGTCAAGAAAAAGAGCCCTCAAGAAGCTGTGTATGTAGGGCAAATAAACAGATGGAAGAAGATGCTAAATGTAAAATCTTTAACTGCAAAATTATAATCAAATCTTGTTATTCCTCTGGTTATATGGTAGCTCTGCTAGGCATGAATCACTAGAGACTGTAAAGAACAACTGTCCTTGAATTAAAGATGGCACACAGAGAAAAGATACTTTGCTCATTTTGTCGTTTCTGTAAAGTACTGAATGTCATAGGTACATGTATCTTACATTTGTTCCCTAGAGAATGTAAATGGTCATCTTAATAATTATAATTACTTTCTCTGTTCTAAGATGGATTGGATTTAAAGTGAAAGATCTCTGTCTCTATTTATCTATCTCTGCCATCTATCATCTGCCTTTACCTGTTTATCTATCTATCTATCTATCTATCTATCTATCATCTATCTATCTATCTATCTATCTATCTATCTATCTATCTATCTATCTATCTATCATCTATCTATCTATCTATCTATCTATCATCTATCTATCTATCTATCATCTATCTATCAATCATTTTTGTACATGCCAATCATTTGTCTATCTACCTACATACCTAAAGAAGACTGGAACATTTAACAAAACTTAGACTCATGCTGGCTTGAAGCTGATACCATAGCCAAAGTCTTTAAGTTGGAATGAGACATGTGATACCTGCTTGGATATGTCTTAGCATGCTGTCTTCCAAACAAAATCTCTGAACTAAACAAGATAGTTGTGAAGTTCAAGGTGGTGTTTTGGGAAGCAAACTTCCATTTTGGAGTTGGCTTAACTCCTGAGAAGCTGGCATGCGTCCTGCTTTGCTTGTGTCTCAATTGCCTGTGGCTAATATCCAGGGGGTGATTTAGAAATTGTACAGCCTAATTCAGCTCAGTCAAAGCAAGGGGCCTGCTCTAGCAAGGTTTTAATGTTCCCGGAGGGTTTCAAATAGAAGGCCTGAGAGAGGGAAATGGCACTCTAATGGGGCATTCTGTGCCAGAAAATCTCGATCTCCTGCTGTCCCTCAGACACTCTGACTGCTAAGCATTTGTTATTCAGTATGCCTATTGGCCTATTTGAAGCAGTGGCCAACACCTCAATCTGCACTTGATAGGAAAGACTCAAATAACTGCAGAGAGCAGTTGGGTTCTCCAGGAGCTCCATTTCAAATACAGGTAGACTAAAAATTCTACAGTATCCCATGAGGACTTTTTGATGGGAGGTAAAGGGAAATGGGGACTAAATTTTATCCTAAATTGATTTCTTTGTGATACCTTAAAAAGAAGACATGTAAATCTTAACCTATGCTGCCTTGCTGTGTAAACAGTACTAGATGCTGGTGACTGCACATAAGGGCCAGGCATGTCCCGTATTGGTATAGTTACTTATACTATATGGTGATTGTCACTGTAGGCAGCTGCTGTTGGCAACCAGCATGTAGATGCCAGAATTTCTGCTAACCCAAACCTTGTAAGCCGCAGATAGCCCTGGTACAGGAAAGAATTGTAAGCTGAAGTATCAGCAGTGCTGCAGGTGAGGAATTTGTGGAGTCATGTGCAATCCTATACTGGAATCCAGATCTTATGCCATTTTCTTTTAGGTGTTTGTTGAATGTCCTATTGAATAGCATCACACAAGTTATAATGGAGCAACGTTGGGAAAGTATTTGTGTCTCTCTGTGTGTGTGTGCTTATTATTTGAATGCAGATAAGTGTTGCTATAGATTTGTTTCGTATCCTTCCAAACTGCCTTGCAAGAAAGGGGACACTCACAAGTCAGTGCTAGAAAATCCTTCAGTGTCCAACTGTGTTCCTGGCAGTATCAAGTTCAATGTCTTTGTCTCCCCATCTGTTCTCTGTTGTTTTTTATTTCTCTCCATATTCCTGTCTGTTTTGTATTTTAATTGCTTGTTTTATTTACCTGTGATTTACGTCTCGCTTTTTACTCCTTTTCTCTGGGTTTAGTTAAGGTCAAGAAAAGGCACATCTTACTTGGAGGCTCTCTTTTCTCCTCTCAGTCCTTCTTCTTTCATCCTGCCTTCCATTTTAGCATCCCTTTCTCTCCATTCCAATAAAAATGAAGCATGAAGAAATGACTGAAAATAGGTACAGTAAACACCCTTTTAAATAATATTTTGTAAAAGATAACATTAAATTATGCTACTTTACATCCTCAACTCCTCAAAGATTTCTTCTAAATAATGTCTTATCTTGTTGCCTTCAATATGAGACACAGTACTTGAGGAGAAGTGTCTGCATTACTAAAATAAAAATCACTCAGCATGAATGTAAGTTACACATAGTTCTTGGTCTTTTAAACTAATACCTTCCTTAATTTAAACAAATACACAGAAGAATATTGGTATATATAGACAAAAATTCTTATATTTGTACACATACTGGTATATATATAGACATACATGTACTATACAAATAGAATACACAACTATATTGTAGTTAAGTCCTATTCCAAGATAATGATAAAATATCTACACATAGGATATTCTCTTATTTTTTCTCAGAATGCTTCAGTGGCTTATCAATATTTCTCTCATGCGCTGGTCACCACTGAATAAAGATACCTTAATCTTGATTCAGCTCTGATCAAATACCTTGAGTACAGGTTCAACCCTCCTCATCCCCAGTTCTCATGGTCCTTGTGTAGGCTCTGGCTGGTTACAGGTTCTCGAAACTCAGAAAATGTCTAAACCTTTAAAGACTATTTTACCTTTACTATATTGGGAAGGACAAATGCTGACCTGAGAGGTGATGCTTTGGGTCTGATGCAGCTCTAAGTATATCTAGAGGGACTTCGAAGTAGAGCACGTGCTGTTCAGATGTACCACGCCATTATACCGGGTCATACATGGGTTCATGCATGAGGGCTGGGGTTGACCTTTCATTGGCTGAAATGAGTTATGTTTTAAAATAGGCTATGCTTTGACTGTGAGTTCAAAAATCAAATAACGTTGGTCTCTTTCATTTGCCCAATGCCTGGATACCTCAGGGTCTTGCATGCAGATGACTATTGAGGTGTGCATGACAGGTGCAAGGATGTCACGTGGAAAACATCCATGGGGGCATGTATTTAATTCAGGTCCATCTTCAGCAGCACTTAAAATGTGTGTGTCAGGCTTCTATGTGGTTAAACGTACTAGGGTTAGAACATCTAAAAATAAATGGGGGGAAAATGCCATAGAGGGATGACCTTTCAGGAGAAACATTCTGTGTCTGAGACCTACAGTAATAGACGGAGAGCTGAGCCATAGGGGTCTGACAAGAAAGCATTAAAAAGCTTCCCTGCTGGAGGAGAAATGGCTTTCATTTTTCTCATTGCTAATTGATGACTTTCACTATTGTTTTAAAAGAAAGCTTCTTATAAGTTAGAGTTTAAAGGGCTGCTGTTCTTGTACAGACAGAATCTGACAGCAGGTGCATTTAGAACTCAAGGCACATAGCAAAGATGATAAAAACTGCTTTTAAAAAAATTCACACTTCATCCATAAAATATAATTTGTGAAAATATGCGGTCTATATTTGCTGCTACTCTTTTTGAAACTTTACTGGAGCCATTTTCCATCCTAACTGATGTCCCACATTCTGAAGTGCTTTACTGCTTCCCTGCCTCCCTGGCCGCACAGTGGAACACTCAGGGTGGGCTTTGTTCTACTTTAGATAATTAGTGGGGTAAACTGGAGGCTTCCATGTTTGTAATGTAGGTTGACAGAAACAATGAAAGGAAACCTGAACTCATTCCCTACTTCCTTTTAACTGTTTCCTGGAAAAGGGAGCTTGAATTCATTAGCTGTTCTCCCAGTGACATAAACTTCTGACCATGGTGGTTTATGCTAACCCTAAAAGCAATAAATTAAGGAGACTGCCACCTCCGGGGGTAAACAATATACACACTGGAATTAGTTTGGTTCACTATTTCAGGATGTCCAATTCTATTACCAAAATAAAAATGTACTTGATGACTTGTGGAATAGGCAAAAATAGCGGACCACTTAAGGGACAGGACCCATTAGGAGCAAGTCAGCCATATCCAACAGCTCCTATTCCTTGTGTAGGTCTTCTGCCTCTTACTACTGAGCAAAAGTATTTCTACGAGTCCTTGATAACCTCCATTACTAAGACTGGACGGAGAACTGACCCGCACCTGACCCTTGCCTGGAGCTCTGGAAAGGTGCCCCTCTATTCTCCCACATGCCAGTTTATTGGCTGATCTGTTGGTTACTTTATTTCTTACATTCCACATTATTCAGTGTTGCTTGGTACTTCAGATATCTGTTTTATTGAAATTTGTTCCCACATCAAGTTAAAGGTACATAAATACAATCAAGAGAACAATCATTATTTATTTTCCTATTCCCCTCAATAGCACTCTATTTTAAAAAGAAAAAAAAAGCTACCATACAACAACAACTAATGTTTATTTTGGATAAATAATAAACTTAGGGTAAAAATGAAACGAAAATAAAAGTAATACAAATACAAACACACTGCAAACTTCAATGTTTAAGGATAAAACTTTATTATTCATGTGAAATATTATTTCACTTGTAATCCACATAAGTAATGGAAAGCAATTTTCATAAATATTGGATTGTACAATGATTGACTTAAAGATAGAGCAATGCTAGTTTTACTTTTACGTGAATGAGATCAACAGAAGCAAACAATGATGAAATGCATTTAAGGTGCCAAGCCTCAAGTACTTATGTGAGAAAAGATTTTTAATTCCTTATAAGGAAATAATTATAAAATGGTTAACGTTTCAGAACTGTTGTGTTTTGTAAGGCAATGTGTTCATAATTTTAAAGAGTTGACACCCTGCCATGAAGGAGAAGAATTTGACACTTCCAGCAAGTTTCCTTGGCTTTCTTGCATTATGTACTGGCTCATATTGCTTATACAATTGCTGTTTTAAAAACTTTTAAATTCACATCATTATTTGCAGCCCTAATGCTGGTGCTTTGGTGATTGGGTCTAACTGGTTCCCTTTTCTGAACACAAAACATTTGTTTCTTTGCACCGTGCTGTCTCCATCACTGGCTAAGTCCAGGAAAACAATGGATGCCCAATATTTCTTCCACACAATTTGATTTGTCACAGTAGTCTTTACTGAGTTAAATGAGTGAGTGATTATACGATCGTAGAATGAATGTAGTGTTTACTTCCAGGTCATTTAATACTGTGTGTGTGTTTTTTAGTGTATACATTAATTAAATCTAATTGGCTGGGTTTATCTTTTTACCAGTGACAATAACACCCAGCTTATTAATCAAAATTTTAAGTTTTATCACTTATCTTGTGTTTGTAACTGACTAGTGTTTCATGGAATCATTTTGTGGGTAAAACGAGTCACTGTAGGAATCCTTTGGCTCTGTATAATTCTTAATCCTTGTCACCGGTTTTGAAGGTTGAAGTGGTCTGTCACCAAGCTGACTTTTGTTATATTTTTGGTGAGGTTACTTACATGATTTGATGTGATTTGAAGGATGCTGCCTGTTATGAATGCTACCTGCCTTCCTTTTAAGAAATACACCTTTAATACACACCTTTAGCCATTTCATTTATTTTCTAATGATTTTAGTGATAGTGCCATATCTGTCTACCTGTTTTTATACCTCTTGGAATGCACTATATTTTTTGTCTTCCCAGTTTTCAGCTTTTTAAAGTAGTAGCTACTTTGAGTAAGATAGTGGACAAAACATCAAATAGATTTTAGCTTTAAAGTGGAAATATGTTTACTTCTGGTTGAATTTCTATGTTTGAGTACGCTCATCTAGGGCTGGATTAGAGATATACCCTTTTATTTTGTGGTGATCAATGTACCACCTACAACACATATATTGAGTGATACTTCATATTAAGAGTGAGAACTGATTGGCCAAAATGTTCCTCAACCAAGTTTGTAGCTAATTTCTTTGCTTTACTTCAAGTGTGATGAAAGACACTGCTGGGGTGATCTTTCGGAGGACAGTGTGAGTTTGTAATTCCGATTAAACTCACCGCTTTTATCCAATAAAGTTAGAGGTTTTAAGAACAATTCATTAAGAATGACTGAACGAGTCTTATTTGCCCTGCAAATCAAACTTTATTTTTCATAGAGATAAAGAAAGAATAGTCCACAGATTAGCCACCAGTAGCTGCTGTGCAGTGAGAGTGTTCGGTACTCTTAACACTTGGTAGTTGTGAGAAAACGTAGAAGGATGAGCAGCTTCTGGCATGTTTGTCACCATGGTGTCCCATGACTTCCCAGTCGTCTGTGCGCATCAATTTGTTGAATGTTCTAAGAGATGTATTTTTGCAGGTGTCGTATTGTGTCTAAGATAAGAGAGGATTTCCTCAGGGTCTATCTGCATATGTTCTGATCCTTTTATAAACTTGGGTCACTCACTGTCAAGATTCCAAGTAGAAGCCAGAAGCCTTTCTTTGTATTTAAGGCACTTACTGTGTGTGTGTGTGTGTGTGTGTGTGTGTGTGTGTGTGTGTGTGTGTGTGTGCATGTGTGTGTGAGATTTAAGTTCACATGGTAGAAAATATGTCTTGGTCATTTAATGTTGAGTTTCCTGTGTGTGTGATTTTCTATTTAAAAATTTACAGATTTTCTGAAATCACATCATGGAATAAAGTCTGGTACTTATTATTTTCTGTGGAGTTTCTCATTCTAAGGTTGACAATTATTATTATAGGGCTGCATCTTTTCTTAACATCACTTTCTTCACTTTAATGCTTGAAACTTATTTTTTTTCTATCTGTATTTGCATTTCATAATAATATTGTTACCTAGTCTTAGCCTTTCTAGTTCAGTTTGAAATATCTTTATTTGGCTGCTTTCTTTGATTTACTGTAGTTTTGTGTTGTTGTTAGTTAAATAACAATAGTATTTTGCTTGGTTAAGGTACCTTTAACAAAATTACACACCCCTATATAAAATATGAATGTACTTTTTAGAAAGGCTGAAATTTCCCAGCATCAAAGCACCGACAGTTGGGGAGTGTGTATCATAAATTCAGGGACAGTTGCCTTTTCTCTGCATCTTCATTTTGTAGGAAGGGCCCACAGAGCCTTAGGAGCCCCTTTAAAGAAGACATTCATGATGCCCATGCCAGTTTTGTCCTCATGCCCTTCCTTCCTAGAGATTCCTCTTGCAAATTCTTCTTGGGAATAAGGTTCAATGTATGAATTTTGTGTAGATTTGGTTATTCAGTCCAGTTTTCAGTTTTATCCCTTAATTATTCTGTTTGTATCTCCACCTTTTACTTAAGTATTTGGTTTTATAATTCAATGCATTATTAAACATATATAAATAGACAAATATCTTCCTTTCTATGTCACTTACTATTTTAGTTTCTAGTTTAGCTTGTTTTCTTTGGAACATTTCTTGACATACTTACTTTTTTAATTTTGGAGAATTTCATACACTCACAAAATATGTTGTGGTGTAATGTACTTCCAAACTTTCCAGTTCTGCCCATATCCCTCCAACATGATTTTATTTTTCTAAAAGTTCATGTGCTTTGTTTATAATATAGAATGTCCTGAGTGTTACCTGTCTGGACCTGGGTATAAGACCACCTACTAGAAAATGTGTAGTTTCCCCTAGATCATATCCCTGAATCAATAAAACATATTATTGATTCATCAGGAGTCATAAATTGCCCATACACTCTTCAGCAAGGGTGTGCCTTCAAAAATTATCGAAGTTGCATTTCTATTACAGTGACATGGTAGCTTATTTACAGTTTTAGATGGTGACTTTTAGCCATCACCACAAGGAACATGGCAATGGAGAAATAGACACGGTACTGGAGAAGTAGGATGAATGAAGGTGCCACCTAGGATGGTTATTTGGGAAACACAAAGTCCACTACAAGTGACACATCTCCTTTAACAAGACCACACTCTTTTCAACAAGGCCACATCGTCAAATCCTCCCCAGACTGTTCCACCAACTAGGAACCAAGCATTCCAA
This sequence comes from Micromys minutus, assembly GCF_963924665.1. NCBI lineage: Eukaryota > Metazoa > Chordata > Mammalia > Rodentia > Muridae > Micromys > Micromys minutus. The sequence continues at coordinate 41,577,981 of NC_137976.1, read as the reverse complement.
CTATTAACCTAATAGGGACCATTCTCATTCTGACCACCTAACGAGCAGTTTGACTTTCCATGCTAGAATTTTGGTGGACTTTTATCCTGTGCAAGTTTTGATGTGTAATAATTGCCATTGTGAGTACATGTGTGCAACAGCATTGTTATGCTTGACAAATATTCTTTTACCTTATCTGTGTATTACCTCTGCTCCCATAATCTCTTCAGTCCTCTTATACATGCTTCCACACTTTGGGGAAACAGGTGTGATATGGATATCTCATAGAGGCCAGTACTCAACAGTCTTTTACTCTCTACACATTGGCTAGTTAGGGCTCTATCTATTAGTTGCCATTTACTGTGTAAAGAAGTCCATCTGAAAGGTCTCCTAATCTATAAAGGCGAGAATCATGGGGTGGTTTATTACCATGGTAATTAAGGCTTACCTCTATGGTATAAGTGGATATGGGTTTTTTCATTCAGCTAATACTACTAAGTGTAAATGTCTTCATACAACATAGAGTTAAATTCAGTGAGTATGCGTTTAGCTGCTCCCATAATATTGTAGCTGTGTTTTAAAAGTTGTCAGATCCATATAGTCTAATCATTATTGTAACTTGAAGAGTTCACAGCTGTGTAAGACAATTAATTACTTTTCTTCCCTAGTGGCATGCACATAAAGAAACTTCCAACATTATGAAACTTAGTCATTAGGAATGAAGTTTCCAGGTCAGTACTGTATAGATTTTTTTCATGTCCTCTGACTAAGTTATGAGATTCCTTTAGGGTCTTACTATCAAGTTCAAGAGTGTAGCAATTGATGTGCATTTAAATATTTTTATCTTATTATTTTATTGGATAGTCTCTGTATTTACATTTCAAATGTTATTGCTTTCCCCCCATATTCTCCTGCCCCCTCTCCTTCAACTTGTTTCCATAAAGGTTCTCCCTCTCCCAACCACCCTCTCCATCTCAGTGTCTTGGCATTCCTCTACACTGGGAAAAATGTGCCTTTACTGGACCAAAGGTCTCTTCTCCCATTGATGCCAGATAACGCTATCTTCTGCAACATATGCAACTGGAGCCATGGGTCTCTATGTATGTGCAATGTTTGGTGTTTTAGTCCATGGGAGTTGGGGAAGGTTTGGTTAGTTGATAATGTTGTTCTTCCCATGAGATTGAAAACCCTTTCATCTTGTTCAGTCTCTTCTCTTGCTCTTTCATTGGGGTTCCAGTGGTCAATCCAATGATTAGCTGCAAGCATCCTAAATGGTATCTGTATGATTCTGGCAGAGCCTCTAATGAGGTATTCATATCTGGTTCCTGCTAGTAAGAACTTTTGGCACCAAATAATGATTGAGTTTGGTAGCTGCATATGGGGTGGATCTTTAGGTAAGGCAGTCTCTGAATGATCTTTTCAGAAATATCTGCTCTTCTCTTTGATCTTGTTGCTCCAATATATAATAAGAACACATGCTCCACCATGTTCATAGCAGTCTTACTTATAATAGCCAAAATCTGGAAAGAACCCAGATATCTTTCAACAGAGGAATGGATACAGAAATTGTGGTACATTTACACAATGGCGTACTACTCAGCTTTTAGAAACAATGACTTTATGAATTTCCTAGGCATATGGATGGAACTAGAAACTATCATCCTGAGTGAGGTGATCCAATCACAAAAGAATACACAGGTATGTGCTCAATAATAAGTACATACTAGCCCCAATAGGCTCTGAATACACAAGAAACAGTTCACAGACCTTGTGGATACCTCAGTCCTTCTTAGAAGGGATAAAAAAGCAATTGGTTTTGTGTTCAGAAAAATTTTCCTTAAACCCAAATGTTCAAAGCTCTTTCCCACTTTCTCTTCTATTAGTTTCAGTGTATCTGTTTTTAAGTGGAGGACTTTGATCCACTTGGAATTGAGCTTTGTACAAGAATGAATTGGTTTGCATTCTTCTACATGCTGACTGCCAGTTGGACCAAGCACCATTTGTTGAAAATGCTGTTTTTTTCCCACTGGATCCTTCTAGCTCCTTTGTCAAAGATCATGTGACCATTGGTGTCTGGGTTCATTTCTGGGTCTTCTGTTCCACTGATCTACCTGCCTGCCTATGTACCGATACCATACAATTTTTATCACTATTGTTCTATAATATAGCTTGAGGTTAGGGATGATGATTCCCTCAGTAGTATTTTTATTGTTGAGAATAGTTTTCATTATGCTGTTTTTTATTATTCCAAATTAATTTGGAAATTGTTCTAACTTTATGAAGAATTGAGTTGGAGTTTTGATGAGGATTGCATTGAATTTGTATGTTGGGAAGATGGCCATTTTTACTATGCTGATCCTTCCAATCTAGGAGTATGGGAGACCTTTCCATCTAAAATCTTCAATTTTTTTTCTTCAGAAACTCAAAGTGTGGATGCCTTAGTCCTTTTAGAAGGGGGAACAAAATACTCACAGGAGGAAATATGAAGACAAAGCATGGAGTAGAGGCTGAAGGAAAAGCCAACTAGAGTTCTCCAACAGGGAATTTATCCCATACACCAAACCCAGGTAATATTGTGGCTGCCAAAAAGTGTATGATGACAGGAGCCTGATACAGCTATCTCCTGAGAGAGAGGCTATTCTATAACCTGACAAATACAACCATTGTTCTGATCATGGGATCCCCAATGAAGGAGTTAGAGAAATTATTGAAGGAGCTGAAGGGGTTTGTAACTCCATGGGAAGAACAATACCAACCAACCAGATCCTGCTTCAGAGCTCTTAGGGACTAAACCACCGTTCAAAGAGTACACATGGTTGGACCCATTCCTTCGTCTGCATATATAGTAGAGGATGGCCTTGTCAGGAATCAATGGGAGGAGAGGTCCTTTCTCTTGTCAAGGGTCAATGCCCCAGTGTAGGGGAATGCCAGGGCAGAGAGGCAGGAGGGAGTGGGTGAGTGAATGAGGGATCACCCTCATAGAAGCAGGGGTTGCGATAGGTTGTTTCTGGGGGATGGGAACCAGGAAAAAGGATAATATTTGGAATGGAAAGAAAACAATCCAATAAAAGAAAAAAGAGCATAGTGATAGTATGTGTGTTTGATAGATGGTTATGGGGTACCAACTCAGAAAGGTGTCTCATACCTGACACTGTCTTTTGTTATTTGATTGTTCTCTGTTATTCAGGAAACATACCTGAGCTTATTTTATATAAATATATGTGTCTATTTTTGGAAGATTCTTTTATAGTGGGTTTTTACATTTTTAAAAAATTCCATCAGTGTTATTTATGCCCTCTTATACTTTGCCTTCTATCCAGTTCTCCCACTCCACACCGTACTTAACCTTCATTTCTTCACTATTCCCTTACCTACCTTTATATCATCTTTATTCTTTCCTTCTTCATTCGTGATACCCCAATGGCCTCTTACTTGTTCTGAGAATTATGGAAACTTACATTTGAAAACATGTATATTTACACAAGAAAGAGAACATGCACTGTTTATCTTTCTTGGTCTGCTTTACTTCACTCACACTGAGTACTCTAAAAAAATGGTCTACTCATTTTTTTGTGATTTTCATAATTTTCCCCCTACAGTTGATAATGTTCCATTTTTGCAAATTTCAGTGAACATCTATTCTCTCTCTCTCTCTCTCTCTCTCTCTCTCTCTCTCTCTCTCTCTCTCTCTCTCTCTCTTTCCTTTCCTTTCCCCCTCGTTCCCTCCCTGCTCTCTCTTTCTTTCTTTTTTTTTTTTTTTGCTGTTGTAAATAAAGCAATAAGGAACTCTGATGAACAAATGTTTCTGAAGAAGGATTTAAAGTCCTTTGAAATTGTGATCAACAGAACTACAGCTGAGTCATATGGAGAATCTATTAATATATATTAAGGAATTTTCATACTTGTTTTCATAGTGGCTGCAACAGTTTGCACTCCCACCAACAGTGAATAGTTGCTCATCTTTGCCCACACCCAAGCCAATTTCTCTTGTCAATATTTTTTCCGTCTTAACCATTCTAACTAGGGCAAGGCAAAAATCTTAGTGTAACTTTAACTTGTGTTTTACTTATGGCTAAGGATGTTTAACATTTGAAAACTATTTCCAAACCAGTGGTATTTTTCTTTCTTTTTAGTTTCATGCTTCAATTAGTATTTGGGTTATTTGTTTTCTTCTTTAGCTTTTAGTTCTTTCTGCATTCCAGATATAAACCTTCTGTAACATGGATAGCTAGTAATTTTCCCCTTTCTGTGGGCTAATTCTTTACTTTAATGATGGCATCCTTTGCTGTTTAAAAGCATGGGAAAAGGGGACAACATTTAAAATGTAAATAACTAAAATAACCAATAAAACAGCATGGTTTTGTGATTTTCCATTTGTCAATTATTGGTCTCAATGCCTCAATGTGTTAGTAACATCATACATAGAAAGCCCCTTTGTATGAATTAGTGCATATGTATTTCTTACTCTTCTCTAACCATTTCAGATTATCAGGCCTTTCTAGATGTATTTTGAGTTGAGTTTTGTCAGCTGGGTGAGACAGAATCTTCTTTCTTTTATCTGTAGCTATCCAGTTTGAACATCATTTGTTGAAGATATTGCCTTTTCTCCAATGTTTTCTTTTAGCCTCTTTGTCAAAATAAGATGGCTATAAGAGTGTGAAATCTTCAATTCTGTCGCACTGATCAATGAGTTAATTTTGCTGTCAATATTTTACTGTTTTGATTATGATGTCTCTGTAGTATAACTTTGACTATTTCCATGTTATGTTTTATTTTACATATACTTTATCCTTATTATATCTAGTAAGGTTTCAATGCATACTATCAAACCTTTAAAAAATCAAATACTGACAAAAATATATTTATATAGTTTTATGTCAAAATGCCTTTTAAAATCTGTACATGTATCTCTGTTCTTTAAAATATTTGTAAGAAAAAATGGGGTGCTGAGCTAAACAAAGAATTATTAACTGAGGAATATTAAATGGCTGAGGAGAAACATGCTGTATACCCCTAGTCATCAGGGAAATGCAAACCAAAGAACCCTAAGATTCCACCTCAAACCTGTCTGAATGGCCAAGATCAAAAAAGCAGGTGACAGTAGATGCTGGCAAGAAATATGTGCATGGATGGACAACTGATCATGTGGAGAAAGAAGAACATGCCATCATTGTTGGTGGGATTGTAAAGTGGTACAACCACTCTGGAAATCAGTCTGACAGTTTCTCAGAAAATTGGACATAGTACTACCTGAGGACCCAGCTACACCACTCCTGGGCCTATACCCAAAAGAATCTTCAATATCTCATAAAGACACATGTTCCACCATGTAGCAGACTTATTTATAATCAACAGAAGTTGGAAAGAACCCAGATGTCCTTCAACAGAGGAATGGATAAAGAAATTGTGGTACATATACATAGTATTATATACCTCAGCTACTAAAAAGAATGACTATGAAATTCCTAGGAAAATTAATGGAATTTGAAGCTATCATCCTGAGTGAGGTAACCCAGTCAGGAAAGAACAGTCATGGTATATACTCACTTATAAGCAGATACTAGCCCCAAAATCTCGGAATATTCAAGAAACCATACAGAACTTATGAAGCTCAAAGAGAAGGAAGGGCAGAAGGTGGGTACCTCAGTCTATTTTAGAAGATAGAACGTAACGTTCATGGGAGGAAATAAAGGGACAAATAGAAAGGCAGGGATTAAAGAAAAGATCATCCAGAGACTGCTTCACCTGGGGATACACCTCATATGCACCCCAAAACTCCAAGTAGTATTGCTGATGTCAAGTAGTGCTTATTGACAAAAACCTAATATGGATGCCTCCTGAGAGGCTCTGCCAGAGCCATACTGATACAGAGGTGGATGCTTGCAGTTAACCATCAACCTGAACATGAGGATCCCAAATGAAGGAGATAAAGAAAGGACTAAAGAAGCTGAAAATGTCTGCAATCTCATGAGAAGAACAAAGTGATCAACTAACCAAGCCCACCACAGCTCCCAGAAACTAAAACACTAACATGGAGAGTCCCATGGCCCCAGGTGCATATGCAGCAGAGGACAATATTTTCGGACATCAATGGGAGGAGAGGCCTTTGGTCCAGTGAAGCCTCATTTTCCCAATGTAGGCAAACACCAAGGTGCTGAGGTAGGAGAGGGTTGTTGGGACAGAGAACATCTTCATGGAGGCAATTGGGGGGAGGGATGGAATTGTGGGAAAGAGATAACATCTGAAGTGTAAATGCAGAGAATATCTAACAAAGGAAGTTTTTAAAAAGTAGTACTTTGACCACTTTCTTGCTTTTAATTGCATGTGATTACTGTTTCTCTCCAAAGAGAGATATGATAATTGAATATTCTAAGTTTGAGATAGATCTGTGATTTATTTTATATGTAAAATTTATCAGATCATTTAAACATTTTAAGCTTTATTTTTCTTCATTGAAGTAGAGGCACAGTTATCACAATTTATATTCTTATGATGTTAAAACTAGGTGACAGCTCTGAATTTTTTTTTTTTTTTTTGCTTCATATGCTCAATTTTATTAGATTAAATAAAAGGCAAGGTGTGACCTGCAGTATTTTTTTTAAACGACTTTATTTTACAAAACAAAGATAAATGTAAAATTTTAAACATTTTTTGCTTAAAATTATACATTTTTTGTCAGTACTGTTTTTTCAGACATTGAAATAATTTTTACATAAAATCATGTGAATATATTTTTTTAGCCAGTACTTGATTTTTTTCAAGGGCTTGACAGTATGCATTGAAAACCTAATAGTTACAATAAGCGTAGAGTACATGCAAAACAAAACGCAACATGGAAATAGTCAAATTCTTCTTGTTTTGTAAATATATGTTTATTTTTTTGTTTTCTTTATTTCTTGGACTTCATACAGTCTGTGAGTTGTTTCTGGGGGAGTGCAAGCCTCTAGGGTTAGCATCCCACTATCAGTGAGTGCATATTATGTCTGTCCTTTTTGACTGGGTTATCTCACTCAGGATGATATTCTCTAGATGCAGCCATTTTCTTAAGAATTTGGTTAAGTCATTGTTTCTGGTGGCTGAGTAGTATTCCATTGTGTATATGTACCACAATTTTTGTATCCATTCATCTTCTGAAGGACATCTGGGTTCCTTCCAGCTTCTGGCTATTATAAATAGAGCTGCTATGAACATTGTGGTCCATATATCTTTGTTGTGTGTTAAAGTGTCTCTGGGGTATATGCCCAGAAGTGGAATAGCTGGGTCTTCAGGTAGTACTATATCCAATTTTCTGAGGTATCGCCAGACAGATTTCCAGAGTGGTTGTATTAGCTTGCAACCCCACCAACAGTGGAGAAGTGTTCCTCTTTCTCCACAGCCTCGCCAACAGCTCTGAATTTTTGATGATCTATTTTTGTTATATTTTTCATACTTAAGTAACTGGCATCGTGTAGTGCCTCACAGAGGACAATTATTACTCTTCAACCTTTAAAACTGATCAATGTCCCAAAAGTCATATAACTAAAAAGCAACAGTGGTAACAGTTTCATGGTAAGTCTCCATGTCTATTTTAAATTTCATTTCTTAATTGTTCAAATTGTTTCCCAGAGAGTGAATAAGTAACACAGTAGAAGACAAATGATAGCTATCTGGTCATCATTGCACTCCTGGTGTTGAGGCAACATTATTACTTAGGTACAAAATACAGGAATAATTTATATTGTGAACTTTTAATCTTCCAGACAAGGATCTGAGTTACTGCAGCCTTCCTGTGGCTGTGATTTCTTCACTGGAAGGAAGTTTCTTGAGAACTCATCATTCTCATCTACAGTCTATTGGGAAGTTGGGTATATGGCATGGTTTTTGGTCACACATTTTATTTGTCCCTATTGGATGTGTGGGCAGACATTCAAATGCACAGTCATTTCTTGCCCAGGAAGCCTCTAGAACCATAGATCAGTTGGCAGACAGACTGTGAAACATGCAATGTTTATGATGATCTATGTTGTGTAATCATATGAGATAGATTGCATATATAATGCTCATCAGTGTGGAGTCATCTGGGGGAGCATCTGTTGAATTTTGTTTGCCAGCTTGAGGAAAAGATATTGCCAAGAGGTTGGAAAAGGCATTTATGTGCTTATTGCATGAAGCAAATTTATCCCATTTACTGGGACTCCTGGAGTGACAGCAAAGCTGCACTTACCTCAGCACAGGAGTAACCACAGGGCCACACCTACCCTTCCACACTCCCCAGAGATGCTGCATATGCTGCCAGATCCTCAAGGGCTTTGACAGCAGCGTGCTTTATAGTAATGGATTCATTTCCTTCAGTGCAAAAGCACAGCTGGAAAATACTCCTCTTAAGCATTAAGAACATCAAAACATGCATATGACAAATACTTCCAAAGACAGGAGTTTACATTTGTGGCATTTGTTGTGATGTTAGGGGACCACACAAGTCTGTAGATTAAAGAAAAAATGAAGGAAAGAAAGAACAGAAGAAGGTTTGAGTTTACAGCATATGTCAAGTTTTTTTTCTTCTTTTTTTAGTTTGAATAATTTTTTTAACTTTATTTTAAAAAACAAACATAAAAGAAAAAAATTTTAAACATTTTTGCATAAATGCATACAAATATATTTATGTCAGTGCTTGGCTTTTTTTTTTCCTTTTTTTTTAAGGTTTGATACTCTGCATTAAGGTCTTACTAGTTGCAATGAGCAAAAAGTACATGTAAAACAGGATGTAACACAGAATTAGTCAAAGTTTTCTGGGTGTGTGAAGATTAAGCATAATAGTTTTTCATTTTCTTTTTTTTTCTTGAACTTCATATAGTCTGTGAGTTGTTTCTGGGGTGTTCAAAGCTTTCTGGGGATAGCATCCAACTATCAGTGACTGCATATTATGTCTGTTATTTTGTGACTGGGTTATCTCACTCAGGATGATATTCTCTAGATGCAACCATTTGCTTAAGAATTTGGTTAAGTCATTGTTTCTGGTGGCTGAGTAGTACTCCATTGTGTAAATGTACCACAATTTTTGTATCCATTCATCTACTGAAGAACATCTTGGTACTTTTCAGCTTCTGGCTATTATAAATAGAGCTACAATGAACATTCTTATGCATGTATCTTTGTTGTATATTGGAGTGTCTCTGGGGTATATGCACAGAAGTGAAATAGCTGGACCTTCAGGTAGTACTATGTCCAATTTTCTGAGGAACTGCCAGACTGATTTCCAGAGTGGTTGTATCAGCTTACAACCCCACCAACAGTGGAGAAGTGTTCCTCTTTCTCCACAACCGCAACAGCATCTCCTGTCATCTGAGTTTCAGATCTTGACCAATCTGACTGGTGTGAGGTGGAATCTCAGGGTTGTTTTGATTTGCATTTCCCTGATGGCTAAGGATGTTGAGCATTTCCTTAGATGTTTCTCAGCCATTAAATATTCCTCAATTGAGAACGTTTTGTTTAGCTCTGTACCCCATTTTTTTATAGGGTTGTTTGATTCTCTGGTGTCTAGCTTTTTGATTTCTTTGTATACCTTGGATATTAGGCCTCTATCTGATGTGGAGTTGGTAAAGATCATTTCCCATTCTGTTGGCTGCCATATTGTTTTCTTGAAAATGTCCTTAGTCTTACAGAAACTTTGCAATCTCATCAAGTTCTATTTGTCAGTCTTTGATCTTAGAGCACAAGCCATTTGTGTTCTATTCAGGAAATTTTCTCCTGTGCCTATGTGTTCTAACGTTTTCCTTACTTTCTCATCTAATATTTTCAGTGAATCTGGTTTAATGTGGAGATCATTGACCCACTTACACTTGAGCTTTGTACAAGGAGATAAGAAAGGGTCTAATTTAATTCTTCTGCACGTTGAGTGCCAGTTGGACCAACACCATTTGTTGAATAGGCTGTCCATTTTCCATTGAATGTTTACAGCTCCTTTGTTAAAAATCAGGTGACCATATACGTGAGGGCTCATTTCTGGATCTTCTACTTTATTCCATTGATCCACATGCCTATTTCTGTACCAGTACCATGCAGTTTTCAGCACAATTGTATTGTAACATAGCTTGAAGACAGGGATAGTGATACCCGCAGATGTTTTCATGTTGTTGAGGATGAATTTTACTATTCTAGGTCTTTTGTTATTCCAGATGAAATTACACATTGATCTTTACAACTCAATGAAGAACTGGGTTGGAATTTTGATGGGGATTGCATTGAATCTGTAGATTGCTTTTGGTAGGATGGCCATTTTTAAAATGTTGATCCTTCCAATCCATGAGCATGGGAGATCTTTCCATTTTCTGAGATCTTCCTCAATTTCCTTCTTTAGAGGTTTGAAGTTCTTGTCATACAGGTCCTTCACTTGCCCATTAGAGTCACACCAATGTATTTCATAGTTTTTGTGACTATTGTGAAGGGTATCTTTTCCCTAATTTCTTTATCCACATGTTTGTCCTTTGAGTATAGGAAGGTTACTGATTTGCTTGAGTTAATTTTATATCCTGCCACTTTGCTGAACTTGTTTATCATCTGTGGGAATTCTCTGGTGCAATTTGTGGGGTTACTTAAGTACACTATCATGTCATCTGCAAAGAGTGATGCTTTTACTTCTTCCCTTCTGTTTTTTATCACTTTGATTTCCTTTTGCTGTCTAATCGCTCCATCCGGGACTTCCGATACTATGTTGAACAGGTAGGGGGAGAGTGGGCAACCTTGTCGAGTCCCTGATTTTAGTGGCATTGCATCAAGTTTCCCACCGTTAAACTTGATGTTGGCTGTTGGTTTGCCTTATATTGCTTTTTTTATTTTTAGGTATGGACCTTGGATTCCTGCTCTTTCCAGGACTTTTAAAATGAAGTGGTGTTGAATTTTGTCAAATGCTTTCTCAGCATTTAGTGAGATGACCATGTGATTTTGTTCTTTGAGTTTGTTTATATGGTGGATGACATTGATAGATTTCCTTATGTTAAACCATCCCTGCATCCCAGGGATGAAGCCTACTTGGTCATGGTGAATGATCATTTTGATGTGATCTTGGATTCGGTTTGCAAGGATCTTGTTGAGTATTTTTGCATCAATGTTTATAAGTGAGATTGGTCTGAAGTTCTCTTTCCTTGTAGGGTCTTTGTGTGGTTTAGGAACTAGGGTTATTGTAGCCTCAAAAAATGAGTTAGGTAGTATTCTATCTGATTCTATCTTGTGGAATAGTTTGGAGAGTATTGGTGTTATGTTTTGTTATAAGTCTGCAATAAATATCTGATAAAATTATGCACTGAATCCATCTGGAACTGGGCTTTTTTTTGGTTGGGAGGCTTTTGATGACTTCTTCTATTTCTTTAGGTATTATGGAATAATTTATATAATTTACCTGGTCCTGGTTTAACTTTAGGATCTTGTGTCTGTCTAGGAATTCATTCATTTCATCCAGATTTTCCAACTTTGTGTAGTATAGACTTTTGTAGTAGGATCTGATGATTTCTTGAATTTCCTCAGTTTCAGTTGTTATGTTTCCACTTTCCTTTCTGATTTTGTTAATTTTTATACTCTCTCTTTGCCCTCTAGTTAGTCTGGCTAGGGGTTTATCAATCTTCTTCATTTTCTCAAAGAATCAGCTCTTGGTTTTGTTGATTCCTTCGATGGTTCTTTTTGTTTCAATTTGGTCTATTTCTGCCCTAAGTTTGATTATTTCATGCTTTCTACTCCTCTTGGATGTATCTGCTTCCTTTGTTCTAGAGCTTTTAGCTGTGCTGTCAAGTTGCTGATGTATGCTCTCTCAAGTTTCTTTTTGGAAGCTCTCAGAGCTCCGAGTTTTCAGTCAGTACTGTTCTCATTGTATCCCATAGGTTTGGGTATATTGGGTTTTCGTTTTCATTGAATTTTAGAAAATCCTTAATTTCATTCTTTATTTTTTCTTTGACCCTGCTATTGTTTAACAGAGTATTGTTTAGTTTCCATGTGTATGTGGGCTCTTTGTTGTGTTTGATTTGTTAAAGACCAGCCTTAGACCATGGTGATCTAAGTTTGCTGTGATGGGACAGCTGGGTACTGGTGTTGCCAGGTTGTTTTGGTTTCCTTGGGATATGCTCTTTTGCTTTCCTCTTGCCATCTTGTTGTCAGTGACATGTTCTTGCTTTTCCCTTGTACCTGGTCTGTGTCCCTGGATCTCTGCCTGGTCCAGCTGGCACATGGTTCTAGCCCTGTTCTGAGCCCCAAAGCCGCCAGGTGGGAACCAAGGTCCCAATGCTGCGGTCCTGGTCCCTGGATCAGGCAGGGTAGGGGCGTGTTTTCCGTGTGCACTTGGCAGAGATCTCTCTGACCCCTGGCAACTCGGATCTCCTTCTCACCAGGCCTTTATCTCTGGGAACTGCTGGTCCAGGTGGCAGATGGGCCCAGCCCTGTTCTGCTCCCCAAAGCTGCTGGGTAGCAACCAAGTTTTTTTTTTTTTCTAATTCCCTTTTCACCTTCATTGCAAATATTTAAAATAGTCATTATATAAGTATATCTACAGAAATGAAATTTTAAGAAACATCGCAATCCAAATTGATAGGATCAACAATCCTATATTTGTAATTCTAAAAATGAAGCTTCACTTTTAACCATACATTTGGAGGAAAACTTTATACTCATAGTTTCTGGTGCAATATCAAACATATATAGTTTTCTCAGACTGTCTTTTAACATCTTTATAATTTATTATGTAATTTTATAACATTGAGTAAGAATCAATGAGCAAGAATCTCTAAATATTCCCCCACTTAGGGCAATAATCTAGATTTCATTTTTTTTTTCTTTTTAAGTTGGTTATTTTTGTTATTCCCTCTCTCGATTTCCCCTCCATAAACCTCCATCTCATCTCCCTCCTCTATGGCCCCTATTTCTACCTCACTGTTCTAGCATCTCCTTATTCTGGGATGTCAACCCACCACAGGCGAAGGGCCTCCCCTCCCATTGATGTCACAGAAGGCTATCTTCTGATACTTACATAGCTGGAGCCATGGTTCCCTTTATTATTACTATTTGGTTGGTGGTTTAGTACCTGGGAAAACTGGGTGGTCAGGTTAGTTGATAATGTTATTCCTATGGGGTTGTAATCACCTTCAGCTCCTTCAGACCTTCTTTTTTTTCTCTTACAACTTTATTTAAAAAAAGAGGGATACATGTACAGATTTTTAAAAGCATTTTGGTATAACACAAAATGAATATTTTTGTCAGTACTTAATTTTTTTTAGTGTTTTCATAGCATTCATTGAATTCCCACTAGTTACCATAAGCATAAAGTTCATGGGTCCCCAGATTCAATCCGTTGGTTGTCTGTGAGTATCTGTATTGTATCTGTATTGGACAGGCTCCCAGGGGACAGCAAACCATGCTCCTCTCAGCAAGCATATCTTGGCCTCAGCAATAGTAACGGGGTTTGGTGTCTGCATATGGGTTGGATCCCTAGATGGGACGTTCTCTCAATGGCCTTTTCTTAGGTGTCTGCTCCATATATTTGTCTGTACATTTTCTTTAGATAAGAATAATTTGGAGTTAAAATTTTTGAGATGGGTGAGTAGCTCCATCCCTCAACTGAGGGCTGTGCATATTTAGTGGAGGTGGTCTCTATGGGTTCTGTTTCCCCTTTGTTGAGTATTCTGGCTAATGTCATCCCCACTGGGTACTGGGAACCTCTTGCTTTCCTGGCATCTGGGACTTTATAGAGGCTACACTCAGTTCCCCATCCCTCATTGCTACATATTTCTGTTCAATATCCTGACCACTTTGTACTTCTCTCCTGTAGCTTCCCATACTCTTAAGAAATAACCTTCTAAAATCTCTTTCATAAATCCCTATATGTAATGTACTTCAATGGTTTCTTCCCCATTATCCTCTCTTCTCTCTGTCTTGTCATCTCCCCATCAACCTGCTCACCTAACTATTTTCATGCCTTGTTTTAGTTTAATTATATTTATGTTCATTCTGTCTGGCTACATTATGAATATTGAGAACCAGATTTTACCAGTGACTATGTCACTTAGAAATATAACTTTCACCCCTAGGAAACCTTAACTACCTATAATTTCTCTGGGAGGATTAAAGTCTTATGAGTCCTTCCACATTCTGTGATGGAAAGTTAATGTGGCCAGTATCAGTTCAGATGTTAGAAAGTTGAAAGTTCCTGGGTACTACAGCCATGCCATGTCCAGAAGACAGCTTTGTGCTGTACTTCTTCCTAAACTCTAACACAAATATTCTCTCTGTTATCTCTTCTGTTATGTTCCCTGTCCCTAAGAGAGAATGACATGACTGCCTTATCTGGGGGTGAGCATTCAACAGTAACGTGTTCTGAGCACCTTTAACACTTTATCTGTCCCTACATGTCCTTCTATTTCAGCTGCAAATAGAAGCATTTCTGGCCAACTCTGAGCACAAAATTAACTATGGTTACAAATATAAGTATTTTTGAAAGTAGCTTGACATTGTATACATAAAGCAAAATTGCAGTAATAGGGTTCCCTGAGGCCCCACCTCTGGCTTTTGATCAGGTTGGCAGTACTAGGTATCAGATCCCTCATGGAGAAGGTCTAGAATTTAGTCATAATATGGGTTTTCCATAAAAGTTATGCCACTATGGCTTCTACAGGAATAGTTTATCAAAAGGTTGGTATTTTAGCACACAGATCTCACAGCTGAGTAAGGGTGTTGGTGATGTTCATCTTACAGCAGAACTCATAAACCACAGTGCCTGTGACTAGTAATCCATGGAGACCTTTGTTTATTTACCTCCAAAATGGAATTCCAGCCCCTTTAAAGCAGTCATCATTTTTTTCTTCACAATGACTTGGTTGGCCAATTAAAATTGATCTTCTGAACTTGACATGTTGATTTTTTTTAACCTTATACCATATTTCAGAGCTCTCAGAGTTGATTCCCTTTAATAATGATTCATGACTTTTTCATATGGCAAGAAATATGTTTTTGACATTTTTAAAGGATTTTAGTAGAATTGTATAGTTCCTTAACTTTGGAAGAAACTCGTTTATTCTCTGATCTACCCTGTTTAGAATCTTAAGAAATTGAACTATCCTTGAACTCTATCCCAGCATCCCCCAAACACACAAAGCACTGGCATTAAAAGCATATTCTCCTGCACCATTTTAAAATTCTAAAACAAAATAACTGTACTAAATTTTACTTTTTTATTGTGAGTGCTACATGTAAACACATTTTCATCATGAAATGCATCATCAAGATTTTTGTTTCCTCTAATAGGATGAGTCTATTTTGAAACTTCTTAGTCATAGACAAATTAGGAAAATTTTTTCTCCCTGATTTTTCATTGTGTTATAAATGTCTTCTCAAGAACCAATTGCACATGGGATAGTCTTAGTCTAAATTACTGTGCTAGTGCTGTAATTGTATTCATCTTTCCTGTTGCTGAAATTTAAATATTATATGAGGTCATGTTCTAATTAGCTTCACTACCATTAGCTAAAGTTGGAGTTTATGTAATGACTTTATTTCTAGGTGTTTAGAAAACTATGAGACATTTGTCATATTGCTGCTTTACAAAGTTCACTCTTACATATATAATTTGAACTTAATTAATATCCTGGAAATATAAATTATAACATACTCTACATAAGACTTTTTACATAGAATATGTACTGAAACACATTTTGGGTAAAAAGACTTTTCAATTACTGAGAAAAATACCAGTACTTTTATCTTCCATCTACCAAAATATAAATTCTGTTGTGACATTTGATGATCCATATACAATTTTTTTTTTGTTTGCTGGTAAACTAACTAAGAGGGTGAAGTCTGGTCTCAAGAACCTACAAGGTGAGACGAAGAAACTGGTTCTCCTAAGTTTTCCTCAGATATGCCACGTGGCAGGCAAAAATATTCATAGATACAATGAAAAAAATAAGTGAAAAACTAAACTTCTGATTGTGACAAGCATGGTATTTTCTTAGTATTCCAATGAACTTAAACCATTTAACCACATTTCAGAGAAATGCTCAACTGTAGGCCATAAATATACAAAATATTGTTACTAAGATTAAATGATGCTCATTATTGGCACATCTTATATTTATCAAATGTCCTGGGAAATGTTATGACTAATATGCTTCAACTGGGTATAAAGTAAGCAAATATGTTCATTGAGTATACCTATGACAAACACACACACACACACACAGATGCACACACACACACACACACACACACACAAATGCATAAACATATATGTGTTTTTAGTATATCCCTTAATTAAACTTTGGCCTTTAGAATTCATCTTAATTTCTAGCACTTTTTACTGTTATTGATAATACAAGTCCTGGTCAGCTATAGTGTCAGCATCTGTTTTTAGTGGTTATTTATGTACATTTCAAAAGCCCCCCTTTGTGGCCTTTGTTCTAAATCCCCCTTCCCATCTCTCCTCTCCTTAGTCTCTAAGAAGATGCTCACCCATTCACCCATCTACTTCGGTCTCACCAGAGAAATGTTGGATATCTGCATTAATAACACATTACAAAGTTCTGTATATTTTTACATATAATCTGATATTAATTGCTTAATGTGAATATTTTGTAACTACATATGCATGTGTATAAATGATGAGGTAAAAAAATCAAAAATTATTAGCCAGTGTTGATGGCCTCATTCAAAATGTACCAATTTAGGTCATCAATAGAAACTTTATTTTCATTTTTTATCCACTAAATTTTAATAGAGTTTATAATCGACCTTCAGTTCTGACTAGTTTTGTGTCAACGAGACAGTAACTGAAGTCATCTTCGAGAAGAAACTTCAACAGAGGAAACGGCTCTGTAAGAACAGGCTATTGGCAAGCTTGTAGAGTGCTTTCTTAATTAGAGCTTAATGTGGGAGGGTCCAGTAAACTGTGGGTTGGGGTACTCTTGGGCTGGTTGTTGTGAGTTCTATAGGAAAGCAGACTCAGCAAGGCTAGAGGAACAAGCCAGTAAGCAGCACTTCTCCATGGCCTCCATATCTGCCCTGGCTTTCAGGTTTGAGTTCCTGCACTGGGTTCTCTCAATGAATTATGATCAAATAAACCACATCCTCCTCAAAATGCATTTGGTTTCATCACAGCATTAGTAACCCTATCTAAGACATCTTTCAAATTCTTATGTACTTATTATTTCTCTAAAATAAGGAATTAACTCACAATCAAGTAGTGGAGACTTCAAGAATTAGAAGATTTGTTTTGTAGTCTTCTATGTGTATAAAATCTATCTTGGCTGTGTATTTTAGCATATAAAGCAGCTGAAATTTAGAGAATATTACTATATTGTTGGTAAGTGTACTAACTAGATACCATAAAGTAGATTATGCCATCAAGCAAAAATCAGCATATTAATATTTGAGAAAATTCTGAAATGTTTGTGATGTTGTGGTGTTCTTCTTGTTTAACACTCTACTCAGTCTTCGATTTTACTAGCCACATTACCATTCTGACCAAGCTACAGTTAACATTGAAGACATAGGCATTTTCTCTATTTCCCAGGCAAATGATCCTAGGTAAGATGTTTCAACTTCATTAGCTCCACCTACAAAATGGGTGTTTCTTTTTCCTTAGGATGTCCATTCTCTGAAACACTTTGTCCTAATGGTGGAAGAAGTAAGAAAGAAATGCAGAGGCAGGTTACTTACAATTGTGTTTGAGACTAAACCTGTCATTCTGTTCACTCTCCCATATAAGTACCACACTTAATACTTTCTGATGTGAAGCAGAAATGGAAGATGGAAAAGAAACTGTGGAACTTTAAGAACTTTTGAAGTATTTTTTGAAAGAAATGCTTCTGAATACAGGAAGCAACTCCCAGTAGATGAGTTCAAGGCAAGAGAGTTGAAAATATAAAGACATATTCAAGAAGTTTTGCTGTAAATAGCTAAGAAGCAATATGAGTGTAACTTGAGGGCATGAAAGCAGCATGAAGATTTATTTCAAGATGAAGGATCCAGACAAGAGGGTATTTCAAGATAGGCAGGAGTCACTGAGATAAAGGAATGAAATGTTTCTGAGAGCACAGGATAATTGAGTGTGCATGGGCGATTCTAAAGAAACTGTAAGGAGCATTTAGGACCCAGATGAACAGGTGCAGTGAACAGAGCTCTTCTGGTTCCAGTTTGAACCTGCTATGAATAGAAAGGAAGGGTATTGATCCATAGAAACAAATTACTGTCTTTTCCTTTCTTGCTTGCTTTTGTGACAGTATATTTTCAATTTTAGATGTTTAGAGGAAATGAATGCTATCAAATTATAATAAGCAAACTGTTAGTTTGAACCTTGCAAATTCTTAACCTAGGAGGGAAGACTTAATTTTAGAAATCATAAAATTGTCTAAACTTGAATCCTGGAGTCCTGTGTCCCAAATGAAACTTGGGCTTAGCCACTCTCACAGATGGGACATGATATCTTTTCATTCTCTGTGTTTGTAATCTGTCTTGTGTGTGTGTGTGTGTGTGTGTGTGTGTGTGTGTGTGAGTGTGTGCATGTTTGCTTGGTAACTTGTTTGCTTTTTGAGATGATGTCTCCTACTCTATCTAAGGCTAGCTTTAAAATCACAATCTTTCCACGTATCTGTCCTGAACTAGTTTTCCTGCAATATTACATTTTGAGTTAGTATAGATAGGGCAAAATGGTGTCAAAACTAGGGTAAGTTGGACTGTATAGTGTCCTTTTTGATTCACTCATGTAGTTAACAGAAATGGACCCACAAGAAAGGAGTGAAGTGTTAAAGCAGCAGATCTCATCCTGTGCCCGACCTCCACATATAACATATCAGTTATCTTGCACATCAGATATTTACTTCACAATTCATAACAACATCATAATTACCACTATAATGAATCAATGAAATGATTTTATGTTCTGGGTCATCTCAAAATGAGTAACTAAAGGGTTCTTCATTAAGAAGGCTGGGAACCACTGAGTTAGACAATGTTGGCTTCTCTGTTGTGGTTTGAGCTATGCATTAGAAATCATGATGAACTGTGACTTTTAGAGCACAGGTTAATAGTTATAAGCAGGCAATTCTTTGGCTGGATTGCTGTATTTTTTATCCTTTGTTGTGTATGATATTTTTTGTAATTGATTTAAACCACCTTCATTTAAACAAGTTATAAGCAAAGCAAATCATTTAGGTTTGTGAGAAACCATCTTAAAAATAGGGTATATTTATCCTTTAAAATAACAGAAAAAGAGTAAAGGATGATTATCAAGACAGGGTTTTGGCATTCTGCAAAAATAAATAAATAAAACAAGGAATGTTTTTACATTGTATTAGAAGCGTAAGGAAACTGAGAGGCCAATTTTATTTTAAACAAGGACATCAGTATAAATGAATAAGACATTCAGAGACATTAGAATCTTTATGCCCTTTGGCAATCACATGAAGCCTGGTGATTGTTTCATGCGTGGAGGGAGTAAGATGGATTTGATCATACTTCTACTTGGGGCACCAGATCAGACCTGCTTCCTATACCTGTAGTCTTCCGCCTTAGTGCTATGTTTCGAAAGGAACTAGATAAATGACGTCTTTCTTCTTTCACTGAGCCTTCTTTTCAGTGTGGAAAGTGAGCATTTGGCACTTGTCCATCTAGAGAAACGCTGGGGATATTATAGGGCTCCTATGCACTTTTTCCTTCTCCTGCAAAGTTGCAGTCTTACAAAATTATTCTATTCCACTTTTGTCTAAATTAACAAATCAGCATTGCTAGGGTTGTTAATAACTAGGACAGGCATTTTACTTTGAACCTTCCAGTTTCTGAATTATCATTTTTAAATCCCTTCTGGTCTATCCTGGGGCAGTTCTATTTTATTTCAATTTCCACCATATCTGTTCCGTCCACCATTTCTTGTTTTCCTCTTGCTCTGGTGTTCTTAATCTCTGATCTTATCGTCCTTTTCATTTCTCAGCTTCCCTTTCTGGTCCCAACATTTTATTTTATTGGATTGTTTCCCGACAAACTGATAAATGATAAAATAGGAAATAAGTTGAGATGTAGTGAATTATCTAGGAAGTTTGAATAAAAACCTGGGAAACAGAATAGTATTGTAAGGACTTGACAAAAATTGGACATAAAATATCTATTAAAACTTCTTAAAATGTTTTTGTTCAACAGAAGAGCAATAGACCCAGGGTAAAGAGGATGTGGGTGGATCTAGGAGGCGTGGAGGGGAAAAGCTTCAGTGAGGATGTATTGTATAAGAGAATAAAAAGCAGAAAAAATAATTAAAACCTTGTTTTCATAGATGACCTTTTTTTGAAAGTGTAAGTTGAGATCAGTTACCTTATAAAATAGAATGTGTGCATATTTTTGTAAAGGAGCTCTAGCAGCCAAATTATAAAGCATCACAGGATCTTTATAGGAGGATTGTTATGGTTCCATACTTTTTGTCAGTTTGTTTTTATTAATTAATTATTTTATTCATTAGCATCACAAATGTTGCCCTCCTTCATGGTGCCCCTCAGGAGTTCTTCTCATCCCTCTTCTTCACCTCCAAGAGAGTGCACCCCTGCCCCCTCACATCCCCTCCCCCAGAGACTGAGCCACTAAAGAGTAATCCATCCTTTTGAAGACCTTGCCATTGCTTGTATCTGCAACTAGGATAAGTGGGAATGCTGTAGTACTTAGATCTGCTCTTAAAATTTAAACAGTAGCTGTGAACAGTGATTCCAAAGGCAGAAAAGCCCAGCCTTAGTAAACAGACCAAGAAAACATCACATCCAATCAACCTAGAGAAAAAAGAAATCTTCCTGGAATATTTTTGTGTTGGTTAAGGATGCACGTGAGCAGTGGATGAAACTGTGAAGAGATGGGTGAGTATTAAAACCAGTAAAGACAAATTTAATATAGAAGTGATAACCATTAGATCAAGAGAAAGGAAAATAATATTCTACATTATAGAGGCTTAAGGTTTGATTCTTTAAGCTTTTCATTGTTTCTTTGTAAGTTTCATATTGTGCACCCCAGTCCTGATTACTTGTTTTCCACTCATTGCTGCCTTTTGTCCATACCCCATATCTGCTTAAGTAAAACACTCAGAAACAAACGAACAACACGAAAAACAATAAATAAATAAACTCAAAGCCTAGAAAACACATTTTTATGGAATCTGTGGAGTATCACAATGTGTCCCACAGTGTTATCCTATGTTATACTCGCAAGTTCACGCAACCAGTCTGGTTCCGTTAGAGAGCTCTGGCTTCTGGGACACTCTGTGTATTGGCTCCTAACTGGGACTCCTCCTGGTTATTCTGTTGCTACCTGTGTTGTGCAGATTCTGCAGCTTTGGATCAGCAGGACTGGCCCTTCCACATGCCTCAACAGTTCACAGATGATATGGATTTTGAAGTGGGTCAGTTGAGAGCCCAGGATGTCGGCCTGGGTGGTAGCTGAGTCGCTCAGTGTGCTGACTTTCTCTTATCCACACCACCAGAGAAACATTTCCAGCACTGCTCTGGATAGGCTACCCAGTGCTGCCATTGGCAGGAGGCAGTCCACCCTCCTGCATGGAATGGATCACCCTCACTCATGCCTCCAGAGCCAGCTTCCTGTGCTGTCCAGTCAAGGTACAGGACCCACTTTTCCAAGTACTGTAGCTTGTAAGAAGCTGGGTGAGCTCTCCGGCCCTCACACCCTTACTACTGGCTTACATGTGCCTTTGCCATCAGGGCTGGTTCAACTGCATTTCCCAGGCAACTGCTCTACTGAACCTGTAATCAGTGGAGGGCAGGGACAGCCCTTCAGCTTCCCTGACCCCAGGACCTGGTCTCCCAGGTATTACAGGTGAGAAGAGAGAGGTAATCACCTCTGCAGGAGCACCAACTCACACTACAAGGGTGACAGGGCCAACTCTTGCCGTTGTCCTCACTGCCAGGTCAGCTGTGCCCCACTGCTCTACTGGACTTTCCAGGCAAGGTGCAGGGCCCACTTTCGTGAGTGCTGCTGCTGGCAAGGAGCAGGGCTAGATCATTTGTTCTCTGGAGACTGTGGTCTGTTCTCATAAGTGGTGCAAATGATGAAAAGAAAGGGGCATAGGGTTCATAATGCCTGCACCGATGTCACTTCATAGCAGAAGACAGCTCTCCTGAGCTCTCTCCACCAGACTGGCTCACCTGTAGCTCACTGACCAGAGTCAGCCCTATTGTGTGGCCAGAGGTACAGGATCAACACTCCAGAGTGCAGAAGGTGGTGACAGGCAGGGTTAGTTCCTCCAGTCATGGTTCTGGGATCAGAACTTCCATCTGCCTAAGGTGGGGAGAGGTAAGGGATTAGAGGGCATCTTCTCCTGCTCAATTCTAGCCCTTGGGCAGAGTTACCTCCACTCCCACCATCAGGGTTACCTTCACAGACATGTCCTGGTGAGGCACAGTGCCTACTATATAGACTGGTAAAATGTTGGGCAAGGAAGAGCGCTGCATCATGTGAGGGGAGGGGCCAGTTATTCATATACCGCCATGGTCCCTGGTGGGTCTCTAGGGGCTTCTCTAGGGATAACATGAGCCAAGGATATGAATACCAAACCCTGTCATTGTGTAACCAAGAACTTAGACATGGCCCTCTGGAGCAGCTCAGGCTGAGACCTCACCATGGCCAGAAGTACCAGAGCTCACTACTTATAACACAGTCCTCCTTTCCATCCCCGATTCTCAAGTATCATCTCTCTTCTAGATGCTCTATTTGCTCCAATTTGTTTTATCTCACATCTGACCACCACATCTTTCACATACTCGCTCATTGTGATGGCTCCTGATGCAGGCTCCTTATGTGGCTGTCAGGAGTCTGGGTGGTATTCTCCATAGGGGTTGTGTGGTAGGACAGCAAGCAGGTGTCCATGACCTGCTTGTGTGGCACACTGGAGGGCAGGTCTACTGGTGGTGTAGGGTTATAAAAATCTCTGTCTACCTCCTCTCGCACTTCACTGCCAGGATTTGATTTGATTTTTAGGCATAAGAAGGCTTTGGCTACCAAACCAGGCATCAAGGAAGGATTAATAGAGGACAGCCATCTGTTCTACCTCTGACTGATGTAAGAACATACCACCAACAAGGTGTCTTTTTTGACTTAAAAGTCTCTTTACCTTGCCAAAATTTATGTGAAAACAGAGGAAAAAACCCCATGAAACTTTACAGTAAACACTGTCCAATGAGGGAGCGTTTTAGGCACTTTGCTTTTCCCTTGGAAACAGCGTGGAAGATTGGTTCGCTTGTTTAAGGTGACATACATACGTGATGATGCAGCTCACAATGAGCCTCCAGGGACCAGCTACACCGTAATTAGATTGGCACCCTTCACAAAGTCGCTTCCTTGCTTGCTCGATCTCTGAGTCTTTTAATTCTGCTAGCTTCTAAGTGGTTTTAAACACACACACACACACACACACACACACACACACACACACACACTCACACACACACACACACACACACACACACACACACACACACACACACACTCACACTCACACATTGAAAACTTTCCCATCCTGTGAGCCTTGTAATTTAAGTTGCACGAAAATTACCACTATCTTTCTCTCTTTGTTTTATTTTTCCCAAGCCACTGCCTTTGCTTAAATTGATAGTGTTTACAACCCTCCCTATCACAGACTCCAACATGTGGATCTATTATCTGGAGTCTGTAACAATGTGTATCCTCTGTGCTTCTGAAGACAGGGCTCACCCTGAGTGATGCTTTTCAGGCAATGCTAATGGGTAACAGATAGAAAGCTACTTAATACACAAGGTTAGCTGTAAGGAACATCAGATATCTATGAAAGGAAAGCAAATAACTCTCTAAGAAGGATGAATGTTGGCTACATAGATTCAAAAATAAGCTAAATTACATAGAGAAATAGTTGCATTCATGTATCTCTGTCTTACTTTAATTGTTCTCTTTATGAGCATAGTGGCCACAGGGAGTACCACAGGATTTCCAGGGAGTAACCAAGCTTTTCCACCTGCTCTTAATGTTACTTAACCCAATCAGTCACTGATACACTTGAGAATGGAAATGTGTGCTGAGTGTTAGGAGTGAACCCAAAGGCATGATTTCCCAGCTGAAGGAGAGCTGCAGGGAATCAACAGTGCTTGCAGCGTTCACTCTGGTTACCCTATGCATCGGGTTGTCAATCAATAACATCCATTGGGGCTATCTCAAAAGGGGAGAAGTTTGCTTATGTCGAGAGATAAAGACATGGGTCATAAGCATTGGTCACAGGACCCCATCTGCTGCTTTAGGGGAAAATATAGTAGAAATGACTAAAACATCACAATCTACCGGTAGTCAGGAGACCCCCTGCTTCCCACTTGTCAGTATATAAATACACAAGCTTCTTGGTACAGGGCCTAGCTGTGTCAGAAATGTCATAAACTAAGCTGTGGCAAACAGAGTCCTATAAGTCACAGGGATACATTTTTTTTCACACTCATGGAGGCTGAATATCTAAGTCTAGGGTCTGAGGTTTAATGTGATATAGTGAGGGTCTTCTGGGTTGCAAACTGTCAACCTTGTATCAGAAAATGGCACAGAACGTTCTCTAGGGTTACTGTAAAGGCACTAGTCCTATCCATTAGGTTTCACTCTCCTGATTGAAAACCATTCTCAAGGCTCCGTCTTATAACACCGTTAGATAAAATGCTGCATTGCTCACATGTGCTTCTGGAAGCAGCAAATGCATGCAGTCTTGTAGAACCTCACACCCGGCTCCTGCCTTCCTGATTAAAATGCAGCTTTTTGGTAATATCCACCTATGAGACATCTTTACACTAAGGTTTGGGAATTGCTTTGGGAGAACCTTTGCAAATTCATCTTAAGATTTATTATCTAATTTTAGAGCCCAGATTTTTCTCTAGAGTGGAGGCAAATCAGGTAAATTCTTTAGAGATTCCAATGGCAAATTGATTCTCCATGTGAGATTCATAGATGCCAATGACTATTTTCATTATACAAAATGACCTCCCACTGCTGAAAGGAGATTGCACTCCTCTGTATTCCAACCATATTCTCCTATAATTTTGGGAAATGGATACAAACTCGTGTAGTAGACTAATGACTTGTTTTAAAGTTTAGATATAAGGAAACATCATGGGGGAAATGAATAGACCTGGAAGGAGGCACAGAAAAAAAGCCAGCCAGAAGCATAGTTCAAATGAGAGGACCACAGAGCTATGTTCTTTCATTCTGGACAAAAGTCATTAGAGCAGATCTTCCATCATGAGAGTGAAGTCTTTTGGATGGGATTCGTGCCTTTACATGACCCTCTTGAGAGCTCTCTGTGCCTCTTTTTGCAATATGACATGGAGTTGACAATTTGTAACCCAGAAGAAGACCTTCATCATAATACAGAGAAGCCTCAGACCTTAATCTTAGACATTCAGCTTCCACAACTGTGAAATATTAATTGGAAGAATCAATTGGCAGAATCAATGTTGCTCTGAGCAATAGTTTCCACGAGTCACTGGGGATGGAATGACTATAGGCTGGGATAGCCTGTGCTCTCCCAGTGAAGAGTGTGAGCTATGTTCACTTTGTTTCTGTCTCCTCTGAAGACGAGAATACATTTTTTCCTTTCTCTATCTAAATTGAACATCATTAGTTTCTTTATAGTGCTTAGCATTTCATGAAATGAATATGCTCTGTGTTTTCTTCAAAGCCTTTCTGTCGCTTTACATTTAATGTTTTTCATTTCCAACATCTTTTTTTAAGTCACTGCTTTTATATGTCATAGGAGTTGATGCACTAAGGTTGAAAAACAACTGGAACCCTCATCTTCAGATACAAGTGCTGGCACATTAGATGTGAGAAAACAAAATAAAGAGCTGGGGAGAGAAATGGTAGGATATTTGGAGAGGAAAGGAAAGGCCACAGTATATTTGGTCTATGTTTTTAATGTTAAAGATTCCACACTTAATTAGCAGTTTGCATGCCTGCCCCTACTTCTGATGGGGATAATCATCAGCATCCAGCGGTGCATCTCTTGCAGCTGGTGAAGCTGACTTCCTCCTTTTTGCTCTAGCTCTTCTTCTACATGATCTTTCTCTGAAGGAAGAAGGCAGCCCTCCCACCTCCGATGTAGAAGGGGTGTCTCTTGACAAAGGTTCGCCATACATTTTTATTCTAATTTGGATAGATTTCATGTTGTCATCACATAATGGAGGAAAAGAGAGCCAAAATGAGCAAAAATTTGAGCAGTCAGCAAACCCTCTGGTGCTCAGTTCTTAACATTTATGAGATGAAGCCATTTTCTGCATCCCCTCTGCCCTGACACAGTGTCATGAATTTGGATTATATGTCAATTATCTGAATTTACTTCCCTGTGTGCTCTCCATTGAATATGAATGTGAACTTTAATTTAAAACTTTTTTATGCACAAGAAGACTTCCCATAAGATCTATGCTGCAACCATCATGCAGGACTATTTCGTAGGCACCGAACATCTTCTCTCCCCAAGGTCGGCTGTTGCACTCCATCAGTGGAAATGAAGCAGGATGTATGGTTCTGGTTAATCAAATTTCATGCTCTGCTGCTTCCATCTTATGGCCTCTTTGCTAATTGATATAGTTTTCAATTAAAATCTCCCATCGTTGTTTTAGTCCTTTGTTAAGGTTTTTACTCCATTAGATGGTTTCACGAGATAGAAGCTGCTGCAAGTCTCTGTTAGCATCCCACTTGATGTGGCCAATGCAGAGCAGCTAGAGATTGGAAGAACGCTGTCTCGCTTCTTGTTGACATCATCCCACTTCTCACAGTGAATTGCTTCCCCTTGGACCCTGTGCTGCATTCAGAATTAAGAATTTTGGACTACTTGTCTAGGGGATGCATTAGTTCAGTGCGTTTGTTACCAGGTTGTTTGTTTCTAAGCCCTCTTTGTGCGACTTTCAGCCATCTTGCTCAGTGGCAATTAAGCAAATGAGGGAGGATAACCTCTCAAGCAGTGAGAAAAAAATGGCTGTAGTTAATAAATGGAAAAGATGTGATGCTTGATTTTAGGTGGGTGCTTCTCTGTGAGATCCTTCTAATGAGCTTTAGAATTACTTGATTACCAACCCATTTGATTGTTTCTATAGATCAGTTAGTGCTAACACATCAAATATATGTAGCTGCACATCTCCCTGATTGCTCCCATTTATACATGATAAGGAAAGCTTCATCCCCAAAGCTGCAGTAAATCAATGCTGCCTTGAAATTCACTAATGGATAGTGGATTCAAATGTAGTAGTTATTAAAATCAATACTTATAAAAATGGAAAACATATTGACTAGATCTATATAAATAAGATTAGTGCGTTGAAAAAAATAATCCTTAATTTGAAAATGAGGAAAGGCTGATGGTGTCAGCCCCAAGGGAGAAACTCAGGCACTGTTTCATTGAGGACTTTGTAACGCATCACAGGCTGGATTAACAGTTTACTGTTTAGAGCTTTCAGAATTCGAAAGGCTTATTTTATGATAATCTCCAAGTAAAGTGTGAGAAGACCCAGAAAATATTCTGCTTCAAGAGGAAAACTTACTTTAACTTTTCCTGTATCTTAAATCCCCTGATGTTGAGAGTGGACCTGAGTAACTTGACATTTAGGGGATCATACTGTTTTTACAATGAATAATAATTTTGGCTAATATTTGTTCCTTTTTAGCGCCTTTAATTGACAAGTTATGTGATGTTTAGCTTGTTTAATGGTTCAAAAATGCCAAAAAATAAAATGTTTAATGTAAGGTATGTCTACAATGCATGGCATGTATGTTAATAAGCACATTAAATTTTGAGAGGGTACACATCAACTTGTGAGAAATATTTGAACTATGTACAGCATGCACAGTCAACACTATGAGAATTGTAGGCCAGTGTGAACTTGGTGATATTTTCTGGTAAGAGATAGAACCTTTGTAAAGAGGAATCTGGGGAACTATTTTAAAACATCCCTGTATTTTCAGAAGTCAATGCACTGAACGAATTAACATTTTCCCCAAAAGTATGACTTCCCGTTTTATAAGAATAGTTTTAAGTCTGTAGAAATAAAACTCTTTGACTATTCCAGCAGTTGCTTGTCTTATAAAAAAATAAGTTTGTTTTAAAAATGTATGATGTGTTGAAGCTGATAAAATTTAAATCTACCAGATAATAAATTCAAAACCTATTTTGTCGAAGAAAGCACACTTTCAGAGGGAGCAGTATCTTCCCCAATATGCCACTCTCTGTAAGACAGGTGCTCTCTTTCTGAGGGGTTGGTTAGATCACTTGGGAATATAGTATTTCTTAAGGCTCACATCAACAGACTTTCAGTATTACTTGGGAAATTATATTATTACAAGATCTCCCAAGTTCCCCATAGTGCTTATCATTCTGTTCAATGTAACTCATATAAGTCCCCTGAAGACACTATCTATACCCCCCCCCCCAATGTACAAGAAAACAAAACCAAAAACAAACAAACAAAGACACATGGTTTTAATAGGTCAAGATCCTGGCTTCTGAGAAACATTTTGACCTTTATTTACTCTAGTTTTCATTACCACTGAGAACACTCATACTTATTATATGGATTACATAGTTCAGACTGTTGATTGCCTCCTCTTATAGGTCAGTATGTAGCTGAAACATTTGACAGTTGAGGAGTGTTTATGGAGTAACACTGATCTTGCTTCAGGGAAGTAATATTTGTTAACTTATCATGCTTTAGTGAGGGGCCTGCACTCATTCACAGAAAGACAACATTAACTAAACTTGGTTATGAAAATAGGACATGATGTTTGGAAAGGGACATGACAAGGGTTAAAAACACTGAAGGGGACATGGGAGTATCTATGACCATAAAAATCCTATACATGTATAAGATTATCAATGAATAGTGGAAAATATATGTACCGTATTTGACTCTGTGTGTGAACATATATTTGCAGATAAAGCATTTCTGGGAATGTGATAATGGCTCTTCATTCATTTCCATGATTTTGCCAACAGTATTTAGTATAGCTTTTTGTGTCTTTACTTTTTAGTTTTATTAAGTATAAATTTAATACAAGTAAGGCTTTAACATGCACATAGCCCAACTGATGAGTTTATCATAACTAAATCAGAAAAACTAGATGTTGCCCAAATATGCTTTCCAGTTTACTCAAAGACACATGCCTGATAGTGAATGGTACAAATAGCATTTGCAGAGTCTTTTATATTTAAAAATTTTTAATTTTTGTGTATGGATGTTCTCCCTGAATCCATTTCTGTACCTTACCTGTGTTCAGAACGTACAGAAGTCAGATTACCTGCAACTGGAGTTCCAGATAGTAGTCAGACACCACGTGGATGCTAGAAATCAAAACTTGACTCTTGGAAAGAACAGCCAGTGCTCTTGAACACCGAGCTCCATGGTCTTATATTTACACAGGAATGCCATGCACTAATTTGGCCACACAATATGTAACAACTCCCATTTTATACAAGAGGAGTCAGTACTCACTGGGGGTCATAGTAAACAACTCTAACAAGATGGTAAAATAGCGCATTATAATTCCAAAGCCTTTGTCTTTCTACTGCATACAACTGCCTGCTATGTTACTTCTACCCAGAAACACTCTACAAGTTACAAACTAGAAAAGTCCTGCAGACTTTGCTCTAGAGTTTCATTCCCAATACACTATGACATCATCTCTCAGTGCCTCCTAAGGAGATAGAAAAATGAGTGCTAACATCAATAATTTGCAAATGAAAATGCATGGTTTTAGAAGTTCTTTTAAATCCAGACACTTTCTGAAATATGGAGAACGCCTACCTTATGTAAGATCACACTTTATTATTTACTACAAAAGAAATATATGCTGTATTGTAGGTGTTATAGGAAGAACATTAATTGCTACACTAAGATTATAGTGCTCAGAATTTGACCATGTAACACTCTACATCTTTCTTTATCTAAGACTAAATTATGTAATACATTTTCTGCATCTATCTGTCTGTCTGTCTATCTATCTATCTATCTATCATCTATCTATCTATCTATTATCTATTTGTATCTATAGTGTTTAAAATGGCTTTATATTATCATATTTTACAACAAAATATTAGAGAAATGATGAGTATAAAGATTTTTCATTTTAAAAAGACAAATCCAATCAGAAGAATGAATACTTTTATTTCTTGAAATTGGGACATTTGTGATTATGTTTTATTATCTAAGGCACACATCAGAGTTTAGTTTGGGGAAACCCCAAAGAAATCAACATTCACAGAAGCTCAAGTCTTCCATATAAAATTATAGTGCATTTATATCTAGTCTACACTTAACAACACTTAACAACTCTTGTATACATTAAATAACTTCAGATTACGTAATGAAATTTTAAGATATTTGTCATATTCTATTGTCTAGTGAATGCAGATGAGAAAGTGCCTGCACATGTTCAGTACAAAATTTTAAAGCAATATTGATATAAGTTAGGATGAATTCATGGGTTTGTAACCCACATATATGAGCATCTTACTATGCATGAATTGGTATATAATTTACTTTAAGTGTGTAGGTATGTAAAGTCTCTAAGTGTGTCTGTAGGATGCTGTAGGGGGATACCATGCAGAAAAATGTTTTGAGGATACAAACAGCATTTTGCAAAAAAGGTATTGGAAGAAGGAAACCAAACAGGCAATAATTTGCAAGTATATTAGTTACACACACACACACACACACACACACACACACACACACACACACACACACACACTATCCACAAATCTACTAGTATTTGGTTGGAACTTTCTTTTTATGCTCTTACCATAGGCCTCTCTGGAGAGTTTTCCTTCTTCAGAACTTAAGAGCCAGTGAGTTTTCAAAGCAGTGGTTCTCAGCCTGTAGGTTGGACCACCTTGGGGGTTTGAATGACCTTTTTGCAGAAGTTGCCTAACATCAGAAAACACAGATATTTACATTTCATTTCATAACAGTAGCAAAACTACAGCAATGAAGTAGTAGTGAAAATAACTTGATGGTTGGTGTCTTCACAACATGAACTGTATTCAAGGGTTGCAGCATTAGGAAGGTTGAGAAAAAACTGATCCAAAGAAATCAGGCTTAATAGCATAATAATAGGAAATATTATTTTATTTACTCAGCTATAATCTTCCTGAATTTAAGAGAGCAGGTCTTGCATAGTCTCAGAGGGCAAGAATTGCACAGGCACACACAAGAGAGAGTATGACTGTTTCCTAGTGAGATAGGAACAAATAACTATTCACTCCAGAATAGGCACCTACTAAACACCAAAGAAACAATCTAAGCCAAGTGAGGAATATTTAACTACTGTGCTTAGTACAGTTAGTTACAAGAGGATTGCAGAAGGGATACTTAGCATGGTGCCCTTGACATACATCTATCACCGAAAAGCCCACCCCAGCTGGGATAATGCTGGAAATCAGCAGCACTGGGGCTCCATACACAATTTGCAATAGCTCAGCTATTTCGAGAGTCTTCCAGTAACTACTTACTACCGGATAGCCAGTTTTCATTTTCTTAACACTTGAGTCACATTAGCTCCCTGCTTTCTTCAGGAGGGTTTGTTTTAATACACAGGAAAAATATATGAAAAGGGTTCAGCAGTCTCTGCAGGCCCTGCCTATCACACACTTTGACACAAATATTTTAGAGGAGAAATATAAAAGGTCTTATCCTTTTCCAGGAAAAGTTATAGGTAGAAGCTGGGACTTCTGTGTGGGCTTTGCTGATGGATCCAAGGAGTCTGGGTGGTTCTTGGGTTGTTGAGCCTACATCTTGTAGCAACCTTATATACAGTTGAAAGATGTATCAGATCCTAGAGATGTTCTCCAGGCTCATTTTATTAGTCAGGGATACAGCAATAGGCAGTATGTGCATTGTTCTTGGCAAGAAAGAGCAGCTCCATGAATGAGTTCTAGCTAGAATAAGACAACTAAGTTATCTGTACAGCTCTTAGGAATAAATAACCACTTCCTCACTATTCTCCACTTATTTGCTATTTAACCCTAAATAGAATTAACACAACCAAAGATGACTTAGGCAGATGTGAGTTTACTTTGATATTTAAATGTGATTGATGGACAGTTTTCCAGAACTGAAAACCAATCATTTTCCTATTAATTAATTAGTCTACTTTACATTCTGACCACAGACTACCCTCCTCACTCTTCTTCTCACATTACCCCTTCCCTACTCATTCCCTTCTACTCTGAGGAGGGG
Organism: Micromys minutus; assembly: GCF_963924665.1. Taxonomy (NCBI): domain Eukaryota; kingdom Metazoa; phylum Chordata; class Mammalia; order Rodentia; family Muridae; genus Micromys; species Micromys minutus. Next base: position 41,545,780 of record NC_137976.1, on the reverse strand, counting down.
AAGACTCCTCCCCTGGGTATCAACCCAGCCTAGCACATCAGGTCACTTCAGGACAAGGTGCATCCTCTTCCACTGAGGACAAACAAGGCAGCCCAGCTAGGGAACTACATTCACAGCCAGCAACAGAGTCAGGTACAGCCTGTGCTTCAGTTGTTGATTGACCTGCATGAAGACCAAGCTGCACTTCTGCTATGTATGTGTAGAGTTTAGGAAAACCAATTGTTTTGAACATGAGAAATAAAAGAAGCACTACTGACCTGTGCAGATGTAGAAGAAATGTGATAGAAGTACATTTAATGAACATTTGTCCCACCTCTGAAGCAGTATTTGAACCAAACAATTTTATCCCATAATTCAAACAAACACAAACATTTAAGATTATGGCTTCATTATGTTTTAATTAAAATATTCACATAGTTCTTGAGACAAATCGTCTTAAGTTCTGAAAATTCTGGATAATAGATTAGTGCTGACCTGTAAGTCAGTTATTAAGGAAAACTGACACAAATAATGTTTATGAGCTTCCCTTAGCCTAGAGTAATATTGTAATGTGGGCTTGAAACAGTACCCTAAAGACTAATTCAGAAGGTGCTGTTTTGTTTTCCTTTGTTTCTATATTGTTAGAGATAGAGAGAACATTGTCTCCAATCCCTGGTGTAGAATTCTGGAACTAATTAAATAGGTAAAAGAATGAAGGGCTCAAGTTAGGAGCTTTGGAGTCAAATATTAGATTCAGAGAAAGACTTGAGAGGTCCTGACAACAGCAATAAATTCAGTTTACTAATATGTACCTTTGTCAGTCAGCTTTTATTATTGGCCCAGATAGATCACAGCTCTGTTTCTTTCCCCAAAGCATCTTAAAGACTTTAGATTCTTTTATAGACCACATAATATCTTGTCAATTGGATTTGTGTGTTTCCCTCTTATTTTTACAGTCATGAATTGCCCAAATGCCAATCTCTGACCCATGCCTTGGAGATACTGAGGTTGAAATGGTGTGAAAAGATAGGTTAGTCTAGAGAATTTCAGAAAAACAGATATTACCTGTGTGTGAACACGCTTTTGAGGCAACCAGGGTAGTGCTTTTATTGACAGCATCATACATGAAAAATATGCTGGCCAAATTGATTTTCATATCTAGGTGATTTCCCTGTCCCGACTATGCTGGTATTCTCAAATGTCATACATGCACCTGCACCAAACACTCTGTTTTTTCTGTATTCTTCTCTAGCTTGTTTCCTTACACTTCTTTTTATGTGACTCGTTGCTAAAAAAATAAAGAAAATAACATTTGCCATGCAGGATCCCTTTCTTGGGCTGTTTTGATGAAATATTACAATGGTGAAATCAGTAAGATTCTGCATCCTTGTATGTGGCAAATGAGAAATCTCAAAGGACAAAACATCTGGCTGGCAGCTCCAGGCAGAGTGGGGCAGTGCAGGTTCTCAGTGGCTTGGGCAATGAAGAAGAGGGTGGTAACGCATTTAAGCAAGGGAAGCCGCTCTCTGAACTTAAACATGTCCTACGGGGTTGCAGAGTAGTCAGAATCCTGCTGAGGAACAAGACTTAATGGAGCGAGGGAAGGCAGTCCCAGTTTGAGAATTGCTTTTCTATATTTATGTCACGATATACTCTTGCTGCTGCTGTTCCTTCCGTAGCTCTCTTGTCTGCCCACAGCTAACAGCTACTATGATGAGAATGTGTGCCATGTCTAACAGTGTTCAGAGTGCGTCACTTAGCATCATTCCACTGGATGCTTACAAAAACCCCATTGGGGAGGTACCACTTTGGTTTTTATTTTGTCAAAATGAAAACTAAATGAAGATGGGTCTAATTGCAAATTTAATAAACGATGAGACAGTTTGACTTTTGTGGCCTGCCTCTTGGTAACTGTGCATCCTGAGTATTAGTCTCTCTTTCCCCTTCTACCACTGATTGGAGTTGAGAGTTAGATATCAAATCACAAATCTCTCTGAATAGCTTTAGTTCTTTTTTATTTTAGAAGTATTTTTTTCTGTCTTTGGTAAATAAGCAAAAAGAAGACAAAAATTACACATAAGTGTCCAATAGCAGACCTTGTTACCTTCTTTTTATGTGCAATTCTCATGAGCATGCATTTCACAATCATCGGGCATGTCTTAATGCTGTTGTGGGGATACACTATACCCTTCAGTAAATTTCATATATACATTCAGGCTGATTCACTTGAAGACTGTTTATGGAAAGAGTTCAGAATAACAATGATTCATTAAAGATGCTTAAGTAGCTAGAGTACCTGCCCACCGTAACTGTAAAATTGTCCAAGAAACAGACAATTCGTCAGTGAATGTGCATACTAATAAAATCTGTTTTGCTTTACTGTTTCCTTTATGGTGTGTCCACACTTTCTGGTATTTTTTTTAGACTTTTATTTCTCTCTCTACTGCTTTTATTGTCACTAAATAAGTCTTCTCTCTTTCCTGCTCTCCACTACTTCTTCTTTCTATTGACCCCTTTATGGCTAAAATATCAGAGCAGACTTCCTTTGTCTATATCTTCAGGAGAAGGAGAGAAGGAGGAGAAGTTTTTCCTCTGACATGACTCCGGTTTGAGTGTCATATGTTGAAATCCTCCAATACATGGCCGAATATACTACTTAAAGCACCATCTAAGCCAGGATAGAAATACCCATTGGATGGAGCTTTCAGAAAATATTATCTTGGATTGACTCAGTCTTATATATGAATATCCTGCATAATAATTAGCAGTGTAAGTTGATAAAATATTTATCAAAGCTTTCCAGCATAGATGACAAATCATGTATTTTGGTTGTCCATAGGTTATCAGTTAGCCAGTAATGATCAATTGTAATCGAGTAAAAATATATCTGTGATGTAATAGACAAAAGTATTGTATTGATATCTGAAGAACATTGACAACAAGTAGACGAACGCATTTTAGACTTCATTCAAAAAGCAAGAGTAATAGAGCAAAATTAGCTGCAAGCTGGAAAGAACATTGCAGCTGTGTGTGGAAATGCACCTGCTTTTCATGTGTTTGAGCATCTTTTCAAAAGGAGCAAGGATCGGATCAAATCCATCTGAATGATGCATAAGAGCTCATGTCCTATGGGTTATGCTTTAGGATGCACACATCACAGTAGGACCAAATGATGAGAGTGGAATTAAGATGTGCCAAGTACATGGTTTTAAAAGTGTTCTTTAAAGTGCCCAAGCCAGGGAAGGAATCCAGAACAAGAAAATGTAATGAAAATATAAACACCATATATATATAAATGTATGGATTAGAGCCAAAATAGCACTTAGGGAAAAATTTATCACTCAAAATACCTCCCATTGGGAGAACAAAAGAGAAAAACAATTAGCTATGCACCTATCCAAAGTCATAAAGAAAAGAAAAGATCCTTCCAAAAAAATAAGGTATGAAAAAAGCAACTGCTAAAATATATAAATGGAAATTATGGAGATAAAGATCAAAATGGAATGTGATGCATAATAAAGCAAAAATTAAACAGCTATGTGTAAATGCAGAAGCTGTAAATGGTGTTTCAAACGACCTCCACTTATGGGAAGAATACTGAAATCAATGCAGAGGCAAATCACCGAGACATAGAGACACTATTCTAAAGGTGTGTGATGCTTTTATTGCTCGTTACTCTGTAATACCGTCTCAGCAAAAGCATAAACAGAGTTTCAGGATTTTCTTCATAAAGCGTTGAATAAAAGTTAAGAACATAGCTGGGAGCTGAAAAGGGTAAAGATCCTGAAAAGAATTCTCTAAGAGGGAAATGAAAGTTGTTACTTATCAGGTTTGCACAAAGACCCCAAGTATAAAGCAAAATTTGTTTTTTTTTTTTTGGAAAGTAAATTGGTACATATGTATTAGTAATAATAAAGTTTTACCTTTAGAAATTATATGCATGAAATAAAGAAGAAAGGGCTACAAGTATAAAGATTGAAATTCCAATTTTGTAAATAAAAAGATGAGTATGAATATAAAAATAGTCACCATGTGTACTTCACAGTCCGAATACTACTTCAGATGGAATGGGTTCCAGATGAGGTTTGAGTGAAGAGCAAGAAACCAAAACCAACTTTTATAACATGTTCATTAGCACAGACAGACAATTCTAAACAACATAGAAAGTAAATCAAAGATATCAATGAGTTTTCATTCCAAAAGTCACTTATTTAACGTCTAAACTCCCATGATTGTTAAAACCATTTTATTGTCAGCTACAGTTGTCTCTACTCCTGTCAAACAACTCACTGTGGTACAGAAATGCAAACTAGAAAATGGGCATTAAACTACTTTATACCAATTGAAATGGTTGGCCTAAAGTTCAGTGTAATTCTTAACATAAGTGAGTGTTTTTAAAAAAGAAAACATTCATTTACATCAAAAGTATAAATCCTCCAAATCCTTTTGCACTTTTAGACTTTCACTATAATCTATATTAATGGTTTTAACCATGGAATGTATATTTAGGAACATAAAAACATCAGTGATAACATCAGAAGTGATTGCTATTCATATTTTTATGTATATACTTCTACAATTCTACTCTACACATTCTTAGCAAAACCAAGAATGTAGGATGTGATCTGTCACAGTACAGTATACAAATTTCTGTATCAATAATAAATTTCCAAATTTTACTTTCTATTCCCTTAATGTGGTTCCACTCTAAAGATACACTAGTGTGCCCTTGGCTTTTGACCCATCCCCCTCCGCTTTTTCTCTGGGACACCTTCAACCTTTCACCATTAATCTCAGTCATTTATTCAGTGAATAATTATTCCCTTATTTGATATTTCAGGCCCTGCTCACAGTGGTAAGCATATAGATAAGGTGCCATTTCCCATGAAATTTACACAAGATAGCTGTTCTGATCACCTGCACTCTTTTGGCTGTAATGGTTTGATGCATAATGGCACACAGACTCCATCTGCTTTTCTTATAGTATGCTTCGTGAATGCATCTCTACAGCCATGTCCCATCCATTAGCCTGGACTGAGTTATAAAAGAGTTGTCTGGACTCCCCATATAATCATCGGTCTTTTTAGCCCCGCCTAATGCTGAAATATGGTATTTGGAGTGCTTCCTACTTTCACGAAACTGTTAAGATCAAGCTCATCGTGATTAGTATTTTCTTTAAAGTCAGGTAATTTTAACTTTGGCATGGATTAAATTCGATTCCTATTCCTCAACACTTAAAAATGCTTTTATGGGGATTACAATCCCATAGGAGGAACAACAGTATCAGTGATCTGAACCCTTCAGAGCTCCTAGGAAATGGCCAGTCCATGGCCCCTGCTACACAAGTAGCCTTATCCGTGGGGGTTCCTCTAGAGGACCTATAGAGGCTTGATGCCCTGGAGGAGAAGGATGATATGGCAGTGAGGCGGGAGTTGGTGGGAGGATGGGGTAGCACCCTCTTAGGGGCAAAGGGGAAGGTTGGTGGATTCAAAGAGGAAAGACTAGGAAATGGGACATTTGAAGTGTAAACAATTAAAATGCGTAATAAATTTTAAAGGGAAAATGCATTTCTCTTGGTTCAATTTGAGCATCTTCTCCATCTCCCCAATCTCCACCTTCTGCTGTACAATCCTCCGAGAACTGCACATAAGCTTACCTATATCCGTAGTCATCCCTCATTCATGTTAAAATCCTGATGTCTTTGTAGGAAACCTCTGCCAGCCTCTTCCATGCAGCCCCTTTCCCCATCACTGCTATCTTTCTATATTTCTGTAGTTATACTGGAACCTTGTTTTGGGGTAAGACACTTCTAACTTGGATTCATGTTTCTTTGCTTTCGATTTTCTGGAATTGGAATACATGGAATTTTTTTCAAGTGGAGCTTATCCTGAGAAGTGCTAGTGGAGACAGACTATCCTCTGTGCTGCGTGAGAATTATACACTGTTTATTCTAGACCATACTTCTTATCTTCCATGACCCTTTCATTGCACATGCTGACTAGCACTCTGCTGAGCATCTGATGTTAATCCCCTTTTAGAATTTTGAGAATTTCTTCAGATTATAAATAAGGTGGAGCTGACAGCCTGAGACATTGTTAATATACTTCTCTTCCCAGGAACAGCTGCTGCCAGAGGCCTGCATCACAGCTTCCATGTTGAAAGGTCTACGTGCTCTTTGCACCTTTGCATTTCTTTTTGTTGCCAAGTTAAAAAATAAAATAAAATAAAATACCATCTCAGGAAAGACACTTTCTGGTCAGTTCGAGCTCCGGTGACCAGTGTCTTAAGCACATTTTGTCTTCAGTGACACAGACTAACCTTCCACCTTGGAGGCAAGTGGCAACCAAGAAAAATAGCAATAGCGGGCAATATTTTGAGAGTGTCCAGGAAACCCTGTCTAAAAACTCAAAAGAATGATTCTCACATCTGGTATTAGGTTGTTGAAAATTCTTTTCTGACAGCCAGGAGTAGGCAGGCCCCTCTTTTGTCCCCTCCCATCTCCCATCCAGTTTCCTTTCTTTATCCACCCCAGATATCTATTTTATTCCCCCTTCTGAGAAAGATTCAAGTATCCTCTCTTGGAGCTTTCTTGTTATTTTGGCATCTGTGGGTCTGTGGATTGTAGCGCAATTATCCTGTACTTCACGACTAGCATCCATTCGTAAGTGAGCACATACCATGGCTGAGTAAACATAGTGTTCTGAAAAAAATCCCCCAATGCACATGGCCATGTGATGGAGGGTCTTCTACCGCGGCTTCCCACCCATTCTTTTTGTATCGGTTTTGTTCCAAGCATTAGGTGATGTCCACACCAGGGAGTGCTTTCTGGTATCCTTTGCAAAGTGGATTCTTTTTAAATACTTTAATCTCAATGTAGATTGTTTTGAGATATATAGAACCAAGAATTTTCTGATGTCAATAATGAATGACTTTACCACATATAAATAGAAAGAATATTAGATCTAAATCACGTAGAGAAGAAAGAATGATGATAAGATAGATTAGTCTAATTGAAAACAGATGTCTTATAGAGGAAAATAAATAAAGCAAAGCTACTTTATTGAAATTTCAATCAAAAATACGAAATCTTCAGCAAGCATCAGGAAGCATTCTCTGCAAAGGGCCAAATGTTTTATATTTTAAGACTTACTGGCACAAAACCTCTACTGTATTCCTTGGATATAATGTGAAAAAAGCATCAGACATTTGGAAATGATTCTACAGAGATATGTCCCAATAAACCTTTCTTTTCCACCACCGACATTTAAATTTCACATCATTTTGATGTCTTGAGGAACAGTAGTACAGATTCCTTTTATGAAATATTTAAAACAATAGGAAGTATTTTTAATATGTTGACTACAGAAAGACAGTCAGTAGAGAATATTTACACATGTGTTATGGTTTGTCTTTACTCATGAGAGTACCTTGACAGATTAAAAAGTAATAACAAAACTAACAATAGAAGAAACAAAAATTGTGAATTCTTCTAAAAAGCTAAATTGTTTTATCCATTATGGAAACTGTCTTGAATAATTCCTAAAATAAACTGAGAAAGAATAGCATCCATAAATAGATTGTTGCAGAATAAGAAGGAAATTAATATTGCATTTTATTTTTTTTATCAGAACTGTGTTTTAGGGTGTGCATGCAAAATTATTTTAAGAAGAGAAAATAATAAATCGTTATGTCTCATGAGCACAGATAAGACAATACTAACAAAATACATAGATTAAATCTATATATCTAGATATACAAAACTTTCTGTATGCTTTTAAAGTGCACACACAAATAGAGACATACAGGAACACAAATTAAAAAAAAAACTTCTAACTTTAGAAAGAAAAATTTTGATTACCTGGAATAACAATTCTACACATTTGGAGCAGACTTTTTTTTTCTCTCCACTTTGAAGGAGTAAGCTAGTGACAAGTCTGAGAACTTTAAGGACCTAACAATTTTAATATGCCAGTGTACATAAATAAAAGACACAGTTTGAGTAAGAAGAAATAAAAATCCAAACCTCAGTCAGTTATTGGTTACTATTAAATTTATATGGGAATGGAAGTGAAATAAAAAAAAATAGACAGAAGAACCTAAATCATACTATAGGTCTTAAGGTGTTCATTAGGGCTATAATAATAAAAAGAACGTATTATTACCAATACAATACAAACTGATGTCTTAAGCAGCCTAGAGTCAAGAAATTGACTTCACAAGAAAATAGCTCTAAAAGTGTAACCATATAAGGAATGAATGTTCTGAGCTGAGCCAATGTTATTTATGTATTTCAGAATGAACCCACATATATAAATGTTGTCATATAGGTCATAATTATATATTTATGTATAAGTTATAATTTTATACGCTATGCACTACAGACATAATTGCTTATGTATACATATATGTTAAATTATAAAATATAATATAGTATAATATATAATATTGTATATATAATATAAACATATATATATATATGTTAACATGTATATGCGAACTATCAAAGAAAAAAAAATCATGCTTAGAAACATAGTAAGAGGAGTTTATAAAAGGACTTGAAAGGAAGAATGGGAATGGAGGAAATAAAACAATTAGAAAAAAATTATTATTATTATTATTTCAAAACAAAAGTGCCCCTGTTCTTTATTTCTCTGAGCAAGTGTAGGGTAATTTGGGCTCAACTATATTGTAGCAACCAGAATTTTCCCAGGGTTTTTACAGAATCTTCAATTTCCACCTTGAGTGTGAGAATAAACTCTGCCTCAGAGTGAGAATACACTCTGCCTCAGTGTGAGAATACACTCTGCCTCAGTAGTTTCTTCATCTCCTCAATCATAAGTAATTTTAATTATAGCAAGGCTAATGTGTAAATAATGTCATTCCATTGAGGTTTTAATTTGCATTCTTCTAATGATTAGTGACAGTAAGCATCTTATTGTCAACTCTTCAACTATATAAACAACTTAGTTTGTGAAATGCTTTAAAGATTTACTCATTTGGAAGAAGCTGTTTTATCACCATGAAATTTTTTTAAAATATTTTTGATACATTTTGCCTTAGATAGATAAATGTATTAGTAATTTCTCTTCTTTCATGGTGTGTGCCTTGTTTAGTAATGATATATGTGTACAACTGTGATTTATCACTTTATATTCTTGGGTTGTGAATTTTGTTTTTCTTTCTGTGAAAGATATGCTTGGCACTTCAAAATTTTTATTCTAGCTAAATTTTAGAAGTATTATATATATATATATATATATATATATATATATTCATATAAATGTATGAATAGATTACATATACCTTATGTATTATAAGCATTTGGTTAGGGTGTGCATAACAATTAAAAAACTAAAACTGGACTTTCATGAATTTATACTTTTTTATGGATTTTCTTTTTCTTATTTTATTAAATTGAACAACTTTATTTTTTTTAAATGACTTTATTTTACAAAAGAAAGATAAATGTACAGATTTTAAACTTTTTGCTTAAAATTATACATTTTTGTCGGTACTGTTTTTTCAGACATTAAAATAATTTTTACATAAAACCATGTGAATATATTTTTTTTTAGTCAGTACTTAATTTTTTTCAAGGGCTTGACATTATGCATTGAAAACCTAATAGTTACAATAAGCGTAGAGTACATGCAAAACAAAACGCAACATGGAAATAGTCAAAGTCTTCTTGTTTTGTAAATATATGTATATTTTTTTGTTTTCTTTATTTCTTGGACTTCATACAGTCTGTGAGTTGTTTCTGGGAGAGTGAAAGCCTCTGGGGTTAGCATCCCACTATCAGTGACTGCATATTATGTCTGTTCTTTTGTGACTGGGTTATCTCACTCAGGATGATATTCTCTAGATGCAGCCATTTTCTTAAGAATTTGGTTAAGTCATTGTTTCTGGTGGCTGAGTAGTATTCCATTGTGTATATGTACCACAATTTTTGTATCCATTCATCTTCTGAAGGACATCTGGGTTCCTTCCAGCTTCTGGCTATTATATATAGAGCTGCTATGAACATTGTGGTGCATATATCTTTGTTGTGTATTAAAGTGTCTCTGGGGTATATGCCCAGAAGTGGAATAGCTGGGTCTTCAGGTAGTACTATATCCAATTTTCTGAGGTATCGCCAGACAGATTTCCAGAGTGGTTGTATTAGCTTGCAACCCCACCAACAGTGGAGAAGTGTTCCTCTTTCTCCGCAGCCTCGCCAGCATCTGCTGTCATCTGAGTTTTGGATCTTGGCCAATCTGACTGGTGTGAGGTGGAATCTCAGGGATGTTTTCATTTGCATTTCCCTGATGGCAAATGATGTTGTGCACTTCCTTAGATGCTTCTCAGCCATTTGATATTCCTCAATTAAGAACTTTTTGTTTAGCTCTGTACCCCATTTTTAATAGGGTTGTTTGATTCTCTGGTGGCTAACTTCTGGAGTTCTTTGTATACCTTGAATATTAGGCCTCTATCAGATGTAGGGTTGGAAGTAGAATTGTGCCTGTGTCTTTCTTCTTTTGGTTTTCTTGCTTAGGTGTTTTCTTGTTTTTAGTAGGATGTGGATTCCCTCCTTGTATTGGGTTTTCCACCTATAATAAGTTGTAGTGCTGGGTTTGTGGTCAGATATTTTGGAAATTTAGTTTTGTCTTGGAATATCTTGTTCTCTCCATCTATGGTGATTGAGAGTTTTGCTGAGTATAGCAGCTTGGGCTGACACTTGTGTTCTCTTAGGGTCTGAATGATGTCTATCCTTGATCTTCTAGCTTTCATAGTCTCTGTTGAGGAGTCGGGTGTGATTCTGATTTTTGTGCCTTTATATGCTACATGATCTTTTTTCCTTACTGCTTTTAGTATTTTTTTTTTTTTTCTTTTTTTGCTTTGGGCACTTGGCATTTTGACTATTATGTGTAGGGAGGAACTTCTTTTCTGGTCCAATCTATTTGGAGTTCTATAGGCTTTGTTTATGCTCATGGCCATCTCATTCTTAAGGGTAGGGAAGTTTTCTTCTATGATTTTGTTGAAGTTATTTACTGTGCCTCTTAGTTGATATTCTTCACCCTCTTCTATTCTTATTATTCTTAGGTTTGGTCTTCTCATTGTGTCCTGGATATCCTGGATAATTTGTGTTAGGAGCTTTTTGGCTTTTTCATTTTCTCTGAATGTTTTGTTAATGTTTTCCATGTTGTCTTCGGTCCCTGAGAATCTCTCTTCTATCTCTTGTAGTCTGTTGGTGTTGTTTGCATCTGTGACTACTGATTCCTTTTTTAGGTTTTCTACCTCCAGAGTTGTCTCTTTTAGTGTTTTCTTTATTGGTTCCATTTCCATTTTAAATTCCTTCTTTAATTCCTTCATCTCTTTGGTTCTGTTTTTCTCTTGTTCTTTGATTTCTTATCATGTTTTTCTTGTTTCCTCTTTAAAAGCTTCTATTTCTTTATGCTTTTCCTCCCTTTTTGTTTAACTATCTCTGTCATCTTCTTTAGGTATATTTTCGGGTCTTAGTCTTCTTTTTCTGGAGTGTTTGGCATTCTGCTGTTTGCTTTGATGGGCGAGGTGGGTTCTGGTGTTGCCAGGTTGTCTTCCGTTCCATTGGGTCAGTTCTTTCTCTTTCCTCTTGCCCTCTTGTTGTCTGTGACTATACATGGTCTTGTTGTCAGTGATTGATTCCTGTCTCTCTTGTGTACCTGGACTGTTTCCCTGGATCTCCACTGTTCCTGGTGGCAGATGACCTGAGCGTTTGTTCTGCATGCATGGGTCCTCCGGGAGTCCCTACAGAGTTCCTGCACTCCTGAATCAATGGTGGGCTTGCATGCTTTCAGTGTGCTCGGCCCCCGACCTCTCTGTGCCCTGGATACTCACAGTACAGTCTCACCAGGCCTGAGTCCCTGGATTTCCACTGCTCCTGGTGGCAGTTGGCCTGGCTGTCTGTTCTGCAAGCACAGGCCCTCCGGGTGGAAACTTGAGTCTCTATGGCAAAATTCCTGCTACCCTAAACCAATGGGGGAGTGCTTTTCGCTCTCTGTGCCCTGGATTCTTGCAGCGCAATCTCACCAGGCCTGTGTCCCTGAATCTCTGCTGTGCCTGGTGGCATGTGGCCTGAGCGTTTGTTACACACGCAACAGCCCTCCGGGTGGAAACCGAGTCCACAAAATTACACTTTTAACACCAGTTTTAGAGTAGTTCTATTCGCACAAGTCCCAAAGCAAAAGCTATTCAAATGTTTATCATAACTGTAAAGGATCTTGAGAATGAGAGTGTTTAAAAATAGCAGACAATACAACATCTAGAGTACCAGGCACAAATATATCATATGTAAATGTCAAAATATCACTTTCACTGAAAGTAAACAGGCAGAATGCATACACACAAAAGAATTTGATCTATATGAAGTTCTATAAAATGCAAATTGATCGTTAAAATAAGAGTATTGCTTTTCTGGGATTCTAAGATTTAGGAAGGAAATGGGTTTTTGAAGAAAAAAGTCACGAATGGTTTTGTTTCTCCATTCTGGCAATGGCTTTAATAACGTGTATACCCGTGAAAGCATTTAAATTGAACAACTTGAATGAAATCAAATTATAGTTCAGTAATTATTGGTCTAATTTTAAATAATATTTGGAGGGAAGTCTAATATTGAGAAAACAATATGTGATAGTCTGTTTCCAAGTTTCTACATTATTAAGTATTAGAATTTTATGGGAGTACTTTTTTTCATTCACGTAAATAAAGAAACAATTGTGAATAAGAATATGCAGGAAAAAGTTATATCTCATCAGTTGTAAAAATTATTCAAAGTTTAGTACTATAATCAATGTAATTAAAATTCATGCTCCCTAATACAATTTCAATGTCTAGTTTTCATGAAATACTCTCTCACGTTTAAGTGATATATTGTATCAAGTATACAGTATTAAATGAAATATTAAAATTTAAGGCATTCTTCTTTACTACTCTGTAGAATTAATACATTGTTATTTTCATAGATTAAAAGCATCAAAAATTGGCTAACTTCTGCCTATGTTGGTTCTATTTAAATATTTCTAGTTATAGTGTGTCACTTGGAAATTAACCCTGAAGGAAACATATTTGCAAAACTCACAACTAATAGTCTAGATATTTCTGAGTAATTTCTTCATATATATCTACAGGTATGAATGTTCTTAAGACAAGTGTTCAAAGATATCCACTGAAGCACTACTTATGATCAAGGCCAAATCCAGTGTTTCAAATTGAATTGCATTGAGCACACACAAATTCATTCAACTGTGGTTACTATAGTAAAATCTTGTTATAGCATATTATAAGATGAAAATATGCGCAAGTTCTGTATATGTGTGTATATGTCTGTATGTATGCTGATTTTGTGTACACATGCATGTCTGCCTGTAGTGATCTTCAGTATATATGTGTATGTCTTTGCACATGTGTGTGGCTGCTGATAGTCATTATTTGTATATTCTAAATCTGTAAATTTTTTATCCATAAAATGTATTTGTATCCCTGAAGAAGCCAAGCACTATTCTATTTGTTTCTAGATATAGATTTTTACAAAGTTGGAGAATATTTTAAATTTATAATGCCCATATCAGTAGCTATTTCAAAGTCATAATTTATAGCAAGGAAAGACTGGATAAATATGAAGCAAATGTGGAAGAAAAGATGTAAGTAAGGAGAAGTGGACACATCTTTTTATTCCTAACTCACAAGTTATCTTTAATTAATAACCACTTGCAAATGAAAATTTTGTCTTCTAGAAAGGAATCTCATGGGGTAAAGAAACCACTCTTAAGGATAGGCCATGTCTAACAGTAAGTACAAGACAACAGAAAAGGAACTCAACAGAACTTGAAGTTCTTTGCTCCAGGATTTCTTCTTTTTTCTGCTTTATCTGTCTATTGAATATATTTTATGGATTCCGGTCTTGTTTTTTTTTTTTTAATGAGATTCCTGAGTGTGCAAATGTGTCTGTGTCTATATACATTTTTTGGCTATCGTTTCTTTGTTTTATTTTGGCTTATTTTATCTTATTTTATTATTATTCCTTAGATGCCTGGTTGCTTTCTAATAAGAGTCAGAAAGGCTGTGGATACAGATGGAAGGTTAAATGAGAATAAACTGGAAAACATTGGGTAATGAGAAACTGAAATTAAAATATATTATTATAAAAATATCTTCAATAAAGAATACCCTGCACTTTGTATAATATTCTGGACTAATCAGGATAACAATTTATAATGCCTGTCTCTTATTGAAAACGTGCTAAGTCATCCACTGACAAATATAATTCCATAATATTTCAGAAATTAATTTTAGCTTCATTTCCCCATGAATTTTTTTTTTTTACTTATAAAAGGCCTGCCCTGTTTAGTGTCTCAAAGGAGATGTGAAGAAGTGCATAAGGTGGAAAGAGTCCACACACTTTACTGGGTTTCATGTTCCATTAGTGAAAGCCTTGAAGGAGATTAGGTAATTTACAGTCAGACTAAGTCAGGAGAGGATCGTGTCAGATACAGTACCTTCTTCCTAATATTCACATGCTTCTAAGCAGCTTCATTCTCAGTTGAAGACATTTCAACCAAGAATAAAAAGGAACTTACTTTGTTATTTCCATTCTTTGCAAATCAAATTTGTGCATGTGAATTAATTACGTCTGTGGTAAATTAAATAATACAATGGTGGCAGAGTGTAAGCATTTGCATTCAGGTATATTTGTGTCTCTGTTTCTCTGTGTCTCTGTGTCTCTGTATGTCTGTCTCTCTGAGTGTGTGTGTGTGTGTGTGTGTGTGTGTGTGTGTGTGTGTTCTTGACATGTTTGGTTTATTCTGTCTTCTTGGTTGTATCTATCATAACTGTCATCACAGGGCATACTCTAGGTTCTGCCAGATGTGGGTATTGCTAATATTCATGGCACGTCCACACAGTAGCTTTGGCATAGTGGCAATATGCTCTCCCTTCCATATGGCACATTTTTGGTCATTGAATAACAAAGAATTGCAATTCTACTTTGTTTAGCCACATTCTTTTGGGTTTCATAGCCTATTTATAAACAATTTTTGGATATCAAAAAGAAGAAAATATTTGTTACCCAAACACTCATTATGGTTGGTAATCTGAGAGTAGCAGAAAGTTCTGCATACTTGCTAACCCTATGAACCAAGTGACTGTTAGAAGAATGTGCCCTGTTCAGCCATGCAAGCTTTCTGTTCCAGTGAATAACAGAAATGTCACAAACCTTTTTTGATTTACATATTATCTAATTCTTGAAAGAGTTACAAAGTGTACTCTTCTGCCATTTCTGTTTTTAGCTAAATTGGTTATTATAAGTGTGCTCAAGACTCATCCAACAGGCAAGCAAAGGGATCCCGTTTAGCATAGACCTAGGTATGAGAGTGTCAGGAAATCAAAATTATTCTTGTTCTAGCTTAGAAGGTGACTCAGTATCTGTACCTGTACCTGTATATGCATCTTAGTCAGGGTTTCTATTTCTGCACAAACATCATGACTAAAAAGCAAGTTGGGGAGGAAAGGGTTTATTCAGCTTACACTTCCACATTGTTGTTTATCAACAAAAGGAAGTCAGGACTAGAACTCAAATAGATCAGGAAGCAGAAGCTGATGCAGAGGCCATGGAGGGATGTTATTTACTGACTTGCTTCCCCTGGCTTGCTCAGCCTGCTTTCTTATAGAACCCAGGTCTACCAGCCCAGAGATGGCACCACCCACAATGGGCTGGATCCTCCCCCCTGGATCACTAATTGAGAAAATTTCTTACAGCTGGATCTCATGGAGCCATTTCCTCAACTGAGGAACCTTTCTCTGTGATAACTCCAGCTTATGTCAAGTTGACACAAACCAGCCAGTACAATATATGTCTTCAGAAACTAGGAAGCAATAGTTAGTCTCTTTGCATAATCAAGTTTGGTTCCAGGCATACTTCATCACCTGAGTCCATATATGCTTTCTTACAAACTGGGGCAGAATAGACATTCATACATTTCACTTTCTAAGAATCTTCCAACCTTCAACATTTCTTGACCTTGTTCTTGCATACTGAATACATGATGGGAGAATTCTCGGTTGAAGGATGGTAGAATCAAAGTTTGTGCTCTTTGAGTTTTGTATCATCAAGGAGAGCAATTTTCTTTTTATTTTCTAGTTTCTGAAAAAATGCAGGTGCTAAAATCTTATCCTTATTATGGGTCCTCTTGACAGACCAAAGTTTTTCTAAATAGAGTTTGATAACTGGTTAAACCTTCTTTCTAATTTCTTCTCAATTTAATTTTCCTCCTCTATTTGAACAGCAAGTTTACAATGTAGTCATCACAAGGTAAATGGTTTTTAGATGCAGACAAGAGGAACCCCACCTTAAATATCCTAAATAGTGAACAGCAGGCTTGCATAATGAAGTTTCCTGAGGCGGCCAATGAAGAACATCATAAATGATTTGTGGTCTTTTGGTCTGCATCTAGGGTTTCTGATCAGATGTTTCTGTTGTAGCACCTGAACAGAGTAGGAGACAAGGTATGTCAGAAGTAATGCACTCATTTATATCTTCTAGGAAACTTGTCTAACATTCTAACCTGACCCAGTAGTCTTTCTCTCATGGTTGAATTGGTAAATATGTCAAATGCTAGGGTAGAAGTTTCTTGATTTGTTCAATGAAGATTTTATTCTTTATGGGAGTAGTTGGAAACAAGTTTAAAATGTTCCCTTTGGCTTTAAATAAAAGAGCAGTAACAAAATGAGAAAACAGAAAAATCAGCTCTTTTGTATTTATTCGACCTTCTCAAATATTATTCTTGAAGCAATGGCTGGTATATAGATCAATCAGGACCTGAGATAAAAATATATGACTTTATTTTCTCTCGCTTACAGTATATGCTGGATTTCACTACACTGACAATTTCACTGAAATCTGAACCTTAATGGTCTGTGTATTTGTTGTCACAGATATCAAATGTCAACTTGTCATTTGATAAGTATGTTTGACAGAAAGTTTATTTCAATAAGCTTTACTAAAGGTGTTCCCACCTAGTCAGGAAAGAATTTAGACAGTGTTTTGCTGTGTCAGTTAGCAATATTGACATCAGAGACAGTAACAAAAAGTGTTCAAAAGATACTATAACTAAGATGTCTCTATACATGCATGTCATATAGAGAGGACTAGGTCTGGGTAAGAATGGCTGAGCTGACCAGAATGTGAGATTATCATTTAAATGATTTTTAAAGAATAGGAAGTAAGACAAAGTAACATGTGATCATGTTTTTTAATTGTGGTTTGCTGGATGTGAAGTTCCTGGCAACATTTACTCTCAGTCTCTGGATGGAGAGGACTCAAGTGTAGTTATAACTGTATTTAGCTTAACCAGGAACAAAGTGCATGAATTTGCTAGACAAAGGACTGCTAGTGTAGCCCAAGGAATATTATATTTTAGAGATAATATATTTTGCCTTTATGAATTGCACACAATCTGAACACAGGATCTTTGCAAACATTTCATAAAGGCATAAATAAGCCATTTGTGACATCAAATTGTGACCATCTTGAAAAGCCTGAAAGCTTCTCCAAAAAGGAAATGCCAAAATTATCTCAAGTCAGTACAAAAGGCAACACTTGTCTGTTGGCTACACTGCAGAGTTGCATACTTGGGAGGATATTCACGGTTAGAATAATAGCCTCATGGTTTGTGCAATTTTCGTTCGATTGTTGACTATCTAGAGAGCTAATATGAAATCAAATAACTCTGTGAAACCCTAGGTTTTTCGAATTGTTTTCTATAGGTGAGCAGCAAGAACAGACAGACAGAAAAATAGAAGCGACATAAAAAAATGAAGATTGGAATTAGCTATGTTTTTGTTGTTGATACAATGTTTAGATGAATATAAGCCCATATTTCTATAGATTTTATTTGTTATTCACAAAAAGTGATGTGGGATTAGAAAAGCATATCACATAAGGAACGGATACTAGTTCATTTTTTCACATAAAAAGTACATTTAGAATAAAATGCCTTAAAGTCCAAAGTATCTACACCGTTGTCAGCTATATCAATAAAATGAAATTTTAGGTTTGTACCATAAGTTGTTTTCAAAGATTATTAATTCAAAAATCATGAGTTATGTATTTCAAAGATCATGAGTTACATAAGTGAATCCATAGGGAGTTGTTAATGACTTATTTGACTGATGTTCTTTATGAGCTGTAGAACATATGGTATGTCCATGACTTTAAGGGGAAAAGAATATATCTTATTTGCCCCGGTGGTTTAAATGGATTTGTCTTCAAGGCAGATGTTTGATCATGCTTTTGTAAAGTATAATGTGTGTGTTAGTGTGTATGTGTGTGTGTGTCAGTGTGTTTGTGTGTGTGTGTGTGTATGTGTGTGTGTGTGTGTGTGTGTGTGTCAGTCTCTCTCTCTCTCTCTTTCTCTCTCTGTGTGTGTGTCTGTCTGTATGTATGTGTGTGGTGTATGCTTGTAAAAATTATCGACATACCCTGTGATTTTCAGATGGACTAAATCAGTATCAGCATCTATTGCCATAGATCTTCTGAGATGGAGCATCGAAGGACTTAGCCATGGTTATTTTATGCATCATCACTATGGTGTATCAGCATTAAAATTCTGTGGATCATTCATTGGGATTAACCCACAAGGAGAGGGCAAAGGTACAAGCCTTAATTAAGAAGAGCTGGCCTTGCCTCTTCCTAGCAGTGTCTGATCTCCTTTCTTTGTTCTTTTCTATCTTGTGGCACTCCTGCATCACACTCTCTGGGACTAAAATCATCCATCATTCTTTGCGTGCCTGCTTTCTAAGTCTAGTCAGAGGTGAACAAGACTCTGCTCTTTTGGCGAAGTGCAGCACTATTAGTTTTAGAAAGCAGATGGGCAGCTCAGTGTGAACAAAATGCCATGCAGCTTGACCCCATCACCTCTGAGACTTTTAGCTTTAGACAGCTGCCATACATAGTTCACTGGAAGGTAGCGCTGACTCTAGGTGATTTGCTCTTATAATCAGATTTAAAGCTGAGAATGACAACTCTGGAAAAGTTACTTTAACTTAACTTCTATTTCACATATAGCTCTAAATTAGTTCTCTATTTCTCTATAGCTGCCTCTGACCTGCTTCTCAGTGAAATTCCCATCCTTTCACTCCTTCATCCAAAGACCTGTCATTATTTTTCACCATAATTTGACCCTTTTCTTTTTACATTTGTGTCAAGTTAAGTATGCTATCACCTTCCTGGATTTCCTAAATGACAATTTTGATGTGCTTCATTTTAAAATTTATTTTCCTTATATATGCATATTTCCCGAAAGCTAAAACATTGACATATGACAATTGTTTTTTATAACTTTATTTCATTATAACTTCATATCTTCTATCAAAGAGTAAAATACCTTGGGAGCACGAAATTCCCTATTAGCTTTTTTGCCTTATTTTGTTAAATATAATGGGAAATTACCCCATCGAGGTAACCTTGTGTCTTCCAAGTTTTTTTACTCTTACTTGGGTTATAATTACCTGAAAGAGTTCTAAGAATTTTAAAGTGACTACAATAATGATTGCGTGAAATATACTGGATGTATCTGATGAACCAACCACATTATTACACTTTTAATTTCTGAAATGAATATATTTGGAGTGTTTTTTTTTTCTTTTCCCATTTCCTTGGTACTGGCATGCTTTTCTGAAATATATTAGAAGAATTCTGCTTTCACTCTTTTTTCAATATTTTATTAGTCATTTTATTCATTTACCTTTCAAATTATATTCCCCTTCTCTGATATTGATATTACCCCTCCATTGACCCCCATTCCCTCCACTCTTTCCCCTCTCCTTTGCCTCTATGAGGGTGCTTCTTCACCCACTCACCTGCTCACCCATCCTACCTCACTGCTCTAGCATCTCCCTTTGCTGGGGCATCAAGCCTCTACAGGACCAAAAGCCTATCTTCCCATTGATGTCAGATAAGGCCATCCTCAGCTACATACATATCTGGAGGCATGGATCCCTCCATGTGTACTCTTTGGTTGATGGTTTAGTGTCTGGGAGCTCTGTGTGGTCTGATTTGTTGACATTGTTGTTACTATGGGGTTGTAATCCCCTTCAGTTTCTTTAGTCCTTCCACTAGCTCTTCCTTTGGGGTCCCGAACTTACTCTCATGGTTGGCTGTGAGTATCTGTATCTGTATTTGTCAGGTGTTGGTAGAACCTCTCAGGGAATAGCCATGCCAGGTTCTTGTCAGAAAGTGCTTCTTTGCATCAGCAATAGTGTCTACAAATGGGATGGAACCCTAGGTAGGATGGTTTCTGGCTGACCTTTTCTTTAGATTCTGTTCCATTTCTTTGTCCTTGTCTTTCCTTTAGACAGGAACATTTCTGAGCTAAAGTTTTTTGAGATGGGTGGTTGGCTCCATCCCTCACCTGGGGGCCATGTTTACCTATTGGAGGTGGTCCTTTAAGAAGCCTTGAAGTTTTCTGGCAGCTACTAGAGTCAAATTTGTGTTGTGGCTCTTCAACATAGCCTCCTTTTTCAATCATTCCTAGTCCTTAGAGTAAAATTTTTGCTCCAGTTTCTACTGTCCCTTAGTAATGTGGGACTAAATCCTCACATAGTAAATATTAGCCCTATGTCCATGTATGAAGAAAGGGTCTGTTTCTCACTGCTTTCTGTGTTTTGAGATGAGTTTTCAAGGCAGTAATTTTCATATAATTCTCCAGTTTGTTTTAAAATATACATATAGGATATGAGCTGTAGTTCTTTTAGCAGATCATGCATCTGTGATAGAATCTCTGTGATTTTCACATTCATGAAAATCTCATATAGACTCTATGTGCCCTGAAGGCAGGACACAAACTTTCTGCCCTTTCTGAACCCATAGCACCTGCAACTGTGAAGGACACAGAGGGTAATTGATCAACAGTGCCTATGTTAGTTGAGTAATGGTTTCAAAGTTTTTTTTCTGCCTTCTGTTGTTCGTTGTTGGTGCATTTTTGGAAAAGGTCCAAGAAAAAGAGAAAATAAAATTGCATTTTGTCTTGAGAATATCTTAGAGCCTAAAATAGCTAATTAAGAATAAAATTTCCTACTTAGGAAACTGACAGAGTAAACAGTGCAGTTTTTTTAACACAAGGATATTTTTTAACATGTGTGAAGACTGTTTTCTTTTATTCCCTATTTCTTTGAGCTACTATGTCTTATTTGATAGTTTCCTTTATGTAAATTCTTTAAAAACATATAGTGGTATACTTTCCTATTTCACCAATCCATTCAGTGTATTTTGCATACATCTTGTAGACAAGCCAGATACTCCCCTTACTGTTAATTGAACATACCAGGGTCTTTGCAGATATGTCAGGACTTTCATTAGCTGTTTCCTTTGCAGGGAACAGTCTTCTTCCTCATCTATTGCTTTTTTTTATATCATGGAGACTAAACATTTGTATGTCCCTTCATTGTGCTTTCCCTTGACCATTATGTTTAAAGGATGGTCATGTTTTCTAAGGTCACCTTCTGTTAGATCACCTTTTCGTCAAACTAGCCTGAATCCACGACAGGCTCTGTTCCGACTCCATTGTTGCTGTCTTGCTTCACTGGAGTGTGTGCTGCACAGTGAACGTGTCCTCTTTATCTGTGTTGATCACTTTATTTCTATTACTTACCTGAGCACCTGACAACCAGAAGACACTTGCATAATTATCAAATGAATAATAAGGTGACAGTTTAAGCTACAAAATACGTGCATCATGTATTGGGAAGTAACACAAACATCTAAAAGAACGCTTGTATGCTTGAGGCATGAGAAGCAGGCCACTTATTTATTTTCCACAGAGAGAAAAGGAGCCTCAGTGAAGTTAGTCTCATATAATAACCCAATTACTTTGATAAAGCAGGGTTTCATTTCTCCCCAGCTGTGAAAGCACTAATGGATGTCGGGTATATGTGTTTTTCTCCCATGCGTTTCCTGTCTATTGTATAACAGATGAAATGAAGAGAATTATTTTAATAGTTGCTAATGTTTTCAAGCAAAAGTAAAACATGTCTTGGCCTCAGAGCTTGCCAGGGCTTCTGACTCACTATGCCAGTCAGCACAGAGAGGAAATAAAATTTACCTCTGCAATTTCAGCAGCGTCACAGAGATGTGGAAAGAAAACAGCCTCCCAGTTTATAGTATCATACAGAATGTGATGACATTCCATGTATAAATTACACAAGCTTGCTAATCGAAGGGAACTTTTATATAGTCTCCTCTGGCCACTGTATCATATTTCTCTTCTCAGTATTGTTTGTTAGCAGTTTCTTATTTATCTCCCACAGACAGCTGTCTAGTCCTTCCAGAATACAGCTCCTAATTCCCAGTAATGCCTAATACTCATTTCCTTTTCTGTATCATCATTGATACTGTCTCTCTTAAAAATGTCATTCAAGGTCAAGCTCAAGTCCTCTATGTTGAAGGATTTAGTTTCTTCTCATCCCACTTTCTAAAGTTTTTATTTGCATTGCTATTATCTGTTAGTGTAAGAGTTGATTATATATTTAAGCATTTAAGATTCTCTAAAGAAGGAAACATTTTATGCCTTACCTCTTCAACCCTAGTCACTCCCACCACTGCCCCAGCCCATTCTGAACTGAGGCTCAAAAATGGCTATTGAAGTGAAAAACATTGTAAGTGATTTGATAGGTGCAAAATGACTCCAGTGTCTCATGAAGCTCGATCAGGTCTGTGTTTTCAACTTCCTCTTTTTCTTCATTTTTGAAGGAACCTTCACATGAGTGAGAAAACTAAATGTTCATATGAATTTTCTTCTTGTTACAAAATGGGGTATGTAGATAAGAATGATTATTAGGCAGGGCCTATCACAGGAGATGAGTTAAATCTTACTTATTGGGCAATTTACGTTATGATAATTAATTAAATATTTTATTAACACACACACAGAGAAAGAGAGAGGGAGAGGGAGAGAGAGAGAGAGAGAGAGACAGAGACAGAGAGAGAGAGAGAGAGAGAGAGAGAGAGAGAGAGAGAGAGAGAGAGAGAGAGAGAGAGACAGAGAGAGACAGAGAGAGGAGTATTAACTCTGTTCTTTCTGAGGAATTCAATCTTTGAAGTTGAAAAGTACCATCTGTTGCAAGGTGGAGACCTAAGACCCAGGAAAGCAGTGTGATGCCTCAACTCAAGCAGAGAGGGAAAAAAATATCACCATTTGTTTTTTTCAGGTCATCGAAGGGAGGGCTGATGACTACCCTTGTTAGTGAGGGAAATACAGTCTATCAATCAGTGCACTGGAGCATCAGTTTCACTAGGAAAGACCAGCACACAAAAGCAGAAATAAATAGAAATTGACAGCTCATATACACACATAAAATGAATCATCATATATTTCTAATTGGGCTAACTTTGCTTTCCATGGAGAAAGTGTATATATAGCTGTAATATAAGTGAAAGATAAGAAAATCTTTGAAATATTGTCTATGTGGAAGAAATATGTATTAAATCAAGGAATCAATGACCCCCCAATTTTAGCTGGCATTGTGTACTTTAAATGCCTCACTGTGTACTGGGCCCTGTCTCTTTTCTTGACTCTCAAAGAAACTTGTATTGGCTGAAAGCATGACTGTCTAGAAAGTATATTACATGATCCTTTTCTTCCACAGAATCAATCCTCTGCATCTCAATGATAAAATGGTAGCCTTTTCTTTATTACTTCAGTCAACAGAAAACTTTAATAACACATATGATTATCTAAACTACAAATTTCTCACGTTTTTATCTCTCCATTTCTCATTTTCTCAGCATAGCTTTTCTGGTGAATTTTAAATTTTTTACATATGCCTTTAAAATTTACTTTTCCAAAGAATTTTCAAACTCTTTTTGGGAAATGCATGGGTCAATGACTATTGTTTTCAAAAAAAATATCTTGACCTAAATTTATAGTTGATACCTTATTGTAAGCAATCAGAACCTAAGGGATGCTTCAATTTGCTTTTCCTATACTGGGCCATTCTGAGAATATGGCTGTCCTTTGAGTGAATGAACTTGCAGTAGAGTTTCACAGTGACTCTGGCGTGAGAAAAAAAAAAAAAAAAAAAAAGGAAGTGACATGCCCATATTTCCTTTCAGCATCACTATGACTAAAAGGACCAAGTTAGTGATGCTGACAGAAATGGAAATTGAGAATGTTAATGCAATTTCAGTGAACTGTCTCTTTATGTCTGCAATAAAATAAAGAATGGACATTTATCTGACCTCTGTATTTAGAGGTTTAACTGGGTATATGGATAGAATTTACAGTTCAGGATTCTTGATATGTACATCTCCCTCCTCCACAAAATGAATTAAGTTCAACAGAAGACTTGATGAAATCTAGTTGTACAGTTCCAAATCTGCTCTACTCAAATTCACCTCCCAAAGAGGTAAACGAACTTTGTCATCTTTATGTATGGACTGTGGACTCATCTTTGGATATGAGAAAGGACTCACTACCTTATGCAAATAGAATATAGTCCTATGACACTGAGCATGTGCTGGCAGAACAAACTTCATTGTAAGTTTGGCCAGCAAGGAGTTCAAGTGAAGATGCTGTGAGCTACATCTTTTACTGCTTAGTAATAGGAAGGACGGGAACAGAACTTGGCTGATTAAAGAGCACATGACTTGAGGGTTCTGGAGCACAGGATGTTCAGTGTCTATGTTTCATCATATGTTACTTAGGGATGCTGGTAAGAGGAATATTCTGAACAGGACTTTGAACTTGAGGCAGCCAATGCTCAACGGTGAGCACATCTGTCTTCTTTGCACATCCATTCTTTAAATATAAATAGTTCAGGAGTGGAAGCTAGAGATATAATTTCAGGAAGATGAGCATATCCTTATTTCAGGAGTTTATACATGGGTATGTCAAGGCCTTTTCCTGTTGTATCTCACCTGAAACATTGCTTGTAGCACTTGGGATTCCCTACGGTTTCATCTAAATTTAGTTAAATATGGGAGTCTGTTACAAAGGGAGAAATACCACACTCAGTCTCTAAGACATAGAAAAGGTTTATACTGGAATAGACTTTTCATAACTATTTTTATATTTACACAATAGCACTTGATATGTATAAAATAGTAAAAAAACAAATTAGTTCAGGCCATTATTTTCTTGATTAAAACAAATTACTTTTTATTTGTTATGGTTTTATATTTTTTATCTTTGAGATAGCACTCTATTTAAGATGCATTATTTAGTGGTTTGTTTTTCTAAAGAGCAAGCAGTACTCATTATATCCCCTTTATATTCATGACCAAGAGTCCCAAAAATGAAAAACAATTACTGTCTGACAGTATAATATGAAAATACTATTTTGTTTTCAATGAGAAGAAATCTGAAAGAATCATTAGTGTAATGCAATGGGGACCTCAGCATTCTTCTGGCACCGAGTGGGAAAATGCTATTCAGTGAGGAAAAAGTAAATATTGAGGCACCAACAACTTAAAGATACACTTGTGTCAGGAGCCCTAAACTCAGTGTTATTGTCATTTCAAAGAAACTTGGTGATAGATTCATATTTCCTCTAAAACTTAAAGTGAATTGATCAAAACAGGCAGAACAGTTACAGGAGCAGTATCTGCCAAATGCTGTTGGTTGTTCTCTGCCATTTTTGATGATGCCCAAATGCAGCATTTAGGGGAAATATTCTGCTCTCTGCAGAGTTGCCTTAATGGCTTTCAATTATTCCCCACATTCCCTGTATTACCTTCAAGATACAAAGGTATTTAGGTTAAATGCCAGCTGCAGGGATACTTTCTGGTGCTGTTTATCTCTGAGTATAGTTAGTGTGATGACCATAGGAGTGCAGCACTTCACAGATACTTTTCTTAAGAACAGGAGTGACTTTGATGTCCGTGCCTCTTTAAAGATGGTGGTTTGATTCCCCTTCTTCTAGGTCTAAAAAAAAAAATGTAATAATGATGTTACAGACATGGTTCTGTCCCAGTTGCCTTACTGTGAGGCAAACTATTTCCCCCAGGCATGTCATAAGTTTAGGAATGTGAGTTTTGTATTGGTGTGCTGTTAGAATAGCAGTTACCCTCTATGCACCCCTGTTCCTAAGGCAGAAAATTTTAAGCCTCCCTCTGCACTCCTCTCCTCACCCTGGATCCACTTTACAGTGGTAGGGCATCTCCAGGGAGCTGTTACTCTGCTTGAACTTGGCCGTACACACTTGTGGGGAAATATTCTTGAAGAATTAACTTGAGTTTTCCTATTAACACCATTAGTAAGTATTGTTTGTTTGTTTTTTTTTTTGTTTTGTTTTTGTTTTTCTTGGAAACCTCAAACTTGCCTAATATATAGTCAGATAGAACACTGTCATCTACGCATTTTCTGCTTGCCTCTAGGGGAAAAAAAACTTAGGGAAGAGAAGTTGGTAGCACATTAAGGACACAAGGCAGAGAAAAATGTAGGTTCCTGAAATGTTTAAGGAAGATGGACATCCTCTGCTTTTAGGAACTGCCTAACAGAATTTAGCTGGTGCATTAGTTATCCAAATTACCCATTGCTTTTATCGTTCTGACAATATACAGCTGGATTGTTAAATGATGTGCACTTTTTCCCCCCAAGAGCAGGATTGGGCACTTAATCAGGTCAATAATTATTCACACATTAGCACGCTCTTCCTCTTAAAGTGTAGTGGTGACTCACTGGGCATATAGTCATTATTACTGATTAGCACGAAATTATATTTTGCACATCAGTGGTTCATGTGAAAACAGCTACATTTTTTTTTGTACTGAGTTATTTAACAGTTGGACCATGTGATGAATATGTTATTACTGCTCTGGCTGAAGACTGATATCTTTTTCCAAGTCACAGTAAATAGTCATGAAACTACAGTAGCCCACCTAGTGTCCTGTACTGATAAAACCAGTTTATGACCATTAAACATTATGCCTGGGGTTGGTGAGATTGATTGTTCAGTGGTTACAAGCCTTGACTGCTAGGCCAGAGGACCTGCGTTTGATTCTCAGCATCCACGTGGCAGCACACACGGGTTTTGACTCCTGACCCATGGAATTTGGCACCTTCTGCAGGGACTAAGCAGGCAGGTGGTCCATACATACAGCAAAACCATATACACATAGAACAATTAGTCAATAAAACAACTGCAGAGAAACTGTCGGAGGAGAATGATATAAACAACAGATCCAACTTTTGAGGTTTAACAGTTGTTGTACACATTAATAGTGAGATTTCTTTTGGTAGTAGGTGAATTTCCTGGGTAAAGAAATAAATAAAGAACAAAATAGTGAATGCTAATAGAAATAGGAGCAAGTTGATTTAACAATAGGGAAGGATACTGAAAGATGAACAGAAAAGAGAACAAGATGAGATGAAGGAAATGAGAGACAGTGGCTTCAATCAATTTGAAATGCTAATTAGATGAGAGGTAGTGAAAAATCTAAAATTGTTTTTGATTTATACTGAGTTTTTTACACAAATTAAAAAAAAAAAAAACAAAACAAAACATTTGCCACAACATTTACGCCAGCCAAGAAAGGTATGAGTTAGAAACTATATCAAAGGCCACCAGAAAAACCGGAGATCCAGGGACACAGGCCTGGTGAGACTACGCTGCAAGTAGCCAGGGCGCAGAGAGGTCTGAGCCGAGCAGCCGGAAAGGGCGACCCCCACAATTGGTCCAGTGAAACAGGAACTCTGTAGTAGGAACTTGGTTGCCACACGGTGGGCCCGTGCATGCGGAACAAATGCTCAGGCAATCTCCCACTGGAAACATTGGAGACCCAGGGATGCAGGCCTAGTGAGACTGTGCTGCAAGTACCCAGTGCAAGAGAGGTCTGGACCGAACACATGAAAGCTTGAGCCCCCGCAGTTGGTTCAGGGGAGCAGGAACTCTGCCTTAGGGGCTAGGTATCCACCCAGAGGGGCCATGCCTACAGAACAAATGCTCAAGACAACTGCCACCGGAAACAACGGTGAACCAGGGACACAGGCCAGGTACACGGGAAAGAAGAGAGACAGGAATCAATCACTGACAACAAGACCACTTATAATCACAGACAACAAGATGGCAAGAGGAAAGCAAAATAACTTACCCAATGGAAACCAAGATAACCTGGCAACACCAGAACGCAGCTCTCCTACCACAGCAAACAGCTGAATGCCAAACACTCCAGAAAAAGAAGACACAGACCCGAAATCATACTTCAAGATGGTGATAGAGATCCTTAAACAAGAACAGGAAGAAAAGCATAAAGAAATAGAAACTTTTAAAGAGGAAACAATTAAAACACTCAAAGAAATCAAAGAACAAGAGGAAAACAGAACCAAAGAGATGAAGGAATTGAAGAAAGAGTTTAAAATGGAAATGGAAACCATAAAGAAAACACTAAAAGAGACAAGCCTGGAGGTAGAAAACCTAAAAAAGAAATCAGTAGTCACAGATGCAAGCATCTCCAACAGACTACAAGAGATGGAAAAGACAATCTCAGGGGCCGGGACAACATGGAAAACATAAACAAAACAGAGAGTGAAGATGCAAAAGCTAAAAAGCTCCTAACCCAAAATGTCCAGGAGATCTAGGACACAATAAGAAGACCAAACCTAAGGAAAATAGGAATAGAAGAGGGAGAAGAATGTCAACTAAGAAACACAGGAAATGTCTTTAACAAAATCATAGAACAAAACTTTCCTACTTTTAAGAATGAGATGACCACGTGCATATACGAAGCCTACAAAACTCCAAATAGATTGGACCAGAAAAGAAATTCCTCCTGACACATAATAGTCAAAACGCCAAGTACCAAAAGCAAAGAAAGAATACTAAAAGCAGTAAGGGAAAAAGGTCATGTAACGTAAAAAGGCAGGCCAATCAGAATCAAACCAGACATCTCAACAGAGACTCTGAAAGCTAGAAGATCAAGTACAGACATCATGCAGACCCTAAGAGAACACAAGTGTCAGCTCAAGCTGCTATACCCAGCAAAACTCTCAATCACCCTTGATGGAGCGACCAAGATACTCCAGGACAAAACTAAATTTACACAATATCTGAACACAAACCCAGAACTACAACAAATTATACGTGGAAAACCCAATACAAACTGGAAAACTACATCCTAGTAAAAACAAGAAAATACCTAAGCAAGAAAACCAAAGGAAGAAAGACACACAGGCACAATTTTACCTCTAAAAGCAAAAATAGAAGGAAACAGAAACCACTATTACTTAATATCCGTTAACATAAATGGACTCAATTACCCAATAGAAAGATATAGGCTACCAGACAGGATACGTAAACAGAATCCAGCATTTTGCTGCATACAGGAAACTCATCTCAG
Source organism: Micromys minutus (assembly GCF_963924665.1). NCBI lineage: Eukaryota > Metazoa > Chordata > Mammalia > Rodentia > Muridae > Micromys > Micromys minutus. The sequence goes on along the minus strand of NC_137976.1, from coordinate 41,516,457 downwards.
AGACAAAGACAGACACTATCTCAGAGTAAAAGGTTGGGAAAAAAACCTTCCAAGCAAATGACCCAAGGATGCAAGCTGGAGTGGCCATTCTAATATCGAATAAAGTAGATTTTCAACAAGAAGTTATCAGAAAAGACAAGGAAGGACACTTCTTAATCATTACAGGGAAAATTCGTCAGAAGAAACTCTCAATGCTTAACATTTTTGCTGCAAATACAAGAGCACATATATTCGTAAAAGAAACCTTACTAAAGCTCAAAGAATACATTGTACCACACAGAGCAATAATGGGAGACCTCAGCACCCCACTCTCATCAATGGACAAAACATGAAAACAGAAACTGAACAAGGACACAGTGAAAGTAGCAGAAGCTATTGAAATTAATAGACATCTATAGAACATATCATCCTAAAACAAAAGTATACACCTTTTTCTCAGCACCTCATGGCATTTTCTCCAAAATTGACCATATAATCAGGCACAAAACAAGCCTCAATATGTATGAGAAGATTAAAATTCTCCCATGCATCCTAGCAGATCACCGGGGACGAAGGCCGGTCTTTAATAACAACAAAGACAACAAAAAGCCTACATACACATGGAAAATAAACAATGCTCTATTAAACGATAGCATGTTCCAAGAAGAAATAAAGAAGTTAAGGATTTTCCATAATTTATTGAAAATGAAAATACAACATACTTAAACCAGTGGGATACAATGAAAGCAGTACTGAGAGGAAAACTCATAGCTCTGAATACTTCCAAAAAGTAACTGGAGAAAGCACCTTGACAGCATAGTTGAAGGACAAAAAGAAGTAGGTACGCCCAAGAGGAGTAGGCAGCAAGAAATAAACTCAGAGCAGAAATTGACCAAATAGAAACAAAAAGGACATGTACTTTTTGCTCATTGTAACTAGTAAGGCCTTAATGCAGAGTATTAAACCTTAAAAAAAAAAAAAAAAAAAAGCCAAACACTGACAAAAATGTATTTGAATACATTTATGCAAAAAATGTTTAATTTTTTCCTTTTATCTTTGTTTTGTAAAATAAAGTTTAAAAAAAAATCAAAGCATCAACAAAACCAACAAACTCAAATAAAAAAACCATATGGTCATCTCACTAGATGCTGAGAAAGCATTTGACAAAATTTAACACCCCTTCATGTTAAAAGTCTTGGAATGAACAGTAATCCAAGGCCAATACCTAAACATAATAAAAGCAATATACAGCAAACCAGTAGCCAACATCAAACTTAACAGTGAGAAACTTGAATCAATGTCACTAAAATCAGGGACTAGACAAGGCTGCCCACTCTCCCCCTACCTATTCAACATAGTACTGGAAGTCCTGGTTGGAGAAATTTGACAGCAATAGGAAATCAAAGGGATAAAAATAGAAAGGGAAGAAGTAAAGACATCACTGTTTTCAGATGACATGATAGTGTAGGTGAGTGACTCCAAAAATTCCACCAGAGAACTTCGACAGCTGATAAACAAGTTCAGCAAAGTGGCTGGATACAAAATTAACTCAAACAAATCAGTAGCCTTCCTCTACTCAAAGGACAAACATGTGGAGAAAGAAATTAGGGAAAAAATACCATTCACAGTAGTCACAAACAATATGAAATACCTTGGTGTAACTCTAACTAACCAAGTGAAAGACCTGTATGCCAAGAACTTCAAATCTCTACAGAAGGAAATTGAGGAAGATCTCAGAAAATGGAAAGATCTCCCATGCTCATGGATTGGAAGAATCAACATTGTGAAAATGGCCATCCACCAAAAGCAATCTACAGATTCAATGCAATACTTATAAAAATTCCAACCAAAATCTTCATAGAGTTGGAAAGAAAAATGTTCAATTTCATGTGGAATAACAAAAGACCTAGAATAGCAAAATACTGCTTCAACAACAAGCAAACATCTGCGGGAATCAGCATCCCTGACATCAAGCTATATTACAAGGCAATTATGCTAAAAATTGTACGGGACTGGTACAGAGGTAGGCATGTGCATCAATGGAATAGAATAGAGGATCCAGAAATGAGCCCTCACATATATGATCACTTGATTTTTGACTATGGTGCTGTAAACATTCAATGGAAAAAGGGCATCCTCTTCAACAAATATTGTTGGTCCAACTGGTACTCAGCATGTAGAAGAATGAAAATAGACCCTTTCTTATCTCCTTGTACAAAGCTCAAGTGCAAGTGGAACAAAGATCTCTACATTCAACCAGGTACACTGAAACTATTAGAAGAGGAAGTAGGGAAAATCTTAGAACACATACGCACAGGAGAGAGTTTCCTAAATAGAAACCAATGGCAGCCAACAGTTTGGGAAAAGATCTTTACCAACCCCACTTCTGATAGAGGCCTAATATCCAATGTATACAAAGAACTCCAGAAGTTAGACACCAGAGAATCAAACAACCCTATTAAAAATAGGTTATAAAGCTAAATAAAAAGTTCTCAATTGAGGAATATGGAATGACTGAGAAGCATATAAGGAAGTGCTAGACATCATTAGCCATCAGGGAAAGGCAAATCAAAACAATCCTGAGATTCCACCTCACACAAACCAGAATGGCTAAGATCAAAAATTCAGATGACAGCAGATGCTGGAGAGGGTGCAGATAAAGAGGAACACTTCTCCACTGTTGGTGGGGTTGTAAACTGGCACAACCACTATGAAAATTAGTCTGGCGGTTCCTCAGAGAATTGGACCTAGTATTACCTGAAAAGCCAGTTATTCCACTTCTGGGCATTTACCCCAGAGAAGCTCCAACATAAAACAAAGACACATGCACCACTATGTTTATAGAAGCCCTATTTATCATAGTCAAAATCTTGAAAGAGCCCAGATGTCCTTCAGTAGGTGAATAGATTAAAAAATTGTGGTATATTGGAGTACTACTCAGTTATCAGAAACAATGAATTTATGAAATTCTTAAGAAAATGGATGCATCTAGAGAATATCATCATGAGTGAGTTAACCCAGTCACAAAAGAACAGACATAATATGCAGTCACTGATAATGGGATACTAACCCCAGAAAGCTCTCAACACCCGAGAAACAACTCACAGAGTATATGAAGTTCAAGAAAAACAAAGGCCAAAAAAAAAAAAAAAAAAAAAGAAAGAAAAAAGAAAGAAAGAAAGAAAATGAAAAACCAGTATGCTTAATTTTTACACACCAAGAAAACTTTGACTATTTCCAAGTTACATCTTGTTTAAATGTACTTTATGTTCATTGTAACTAGTAAGATTTTAATGCATACAATCAAACGGTTAAAAAATCAAGTACAGACAAAAAATGTATTCATATACTTTTATGCAAAAATGCTGAAAAGATATACATTTACCTTTGTTTTTCAAAATAAAGTCATTCAATTTAAAAAAATTAAAAAAAACTATATCAACAAATGTCAAATTCAAATTCAAATTTCTCCATTTATATAATTGCGTTATTACAGTTCATTTGTTTGAATTAGCATTAAAGCAGGATTAATACAATGGCTTCATTCTGTAGGTCTTTTAATAACTGTTTTTTTTTTTTTTTTTTTTTTTTTTTTTTTTTTTTTTTAATGAAGGTAAGAATACCAGCTTGTCTTTCTCTGATTCAGGTTGGTTGATTTTATACTTTACATCTTCTATCACAGGAATGCATCTTACTCTCTTTGGTTTGAGATTATACTTGAATAATCTGGCATCCAAAGTAATGTTTTATGTGAAAGAAATATTAAACCATTTTTCCTTTTTCCTTATCTTTTAGATAAAGCTTTATTATTAATCACTAAGAGTATTTGACAGATTTATAAAAGTTCTTTTATATTCCCCAGCGATAATGTTTTTGAATGGAATAGATACATTGCAGATGTTTACTTTCAAGCTGGTCAGTTTTCCCACCCACACTATAAAGAGGCTTTCCAGGTTAACTCCTCCAGTCTGCAGATGTGACTGCTGTGATCTTTGATAGAATCTAGGCATTCAGCTCATCCCCCAAATTTCCTGTCCGGTCTCAGATGGCCCCAATAATTCCTGACTCCTCTTTGTTGGACCTGGTATGTTTAGAACAAAACCGAGCCAACTTTTAACAGCTAATGGATTTATTTTTTTTAATTTATTTTAAAAAACAAAGATAAATGTACAGATTTTAAGCATTTTTCCATAAAAGTATACAAATGCATTTTTATAAGTTTGTAATTAAGTATTTGTGGGTACATATACATACACATATGTATATATGTAACAATAATATAGGAAAAGAGGTTATTAATTTGAGGAAATAGGAGAGAAACTGGGAGGGACTGTAGGAAGGAAAGGGGGATGTGATACACTTCTATTTTAATTAAAATATATTCTTTTTTTCCTTTTTTTTCTTGATCTTCACACAGTCTATGGGTTGTTTTTGGGGTGTTCAGAGCTTTCTGGGGTTAGTATCCCATTATCAGTGACTGCATATTATGTTTGTTCTTTTGTGACTGGGTTATCTTACTCAGGATGATATTCTCTAGATGTATCCATTTTCTTGAGAATTTCATTAGACCATTGTTTCAGATAGCTGAGTAGTACTCCATTGTGTAAATGTACCACAATTTTTGTATCCTTCATCTACTGAAGGACATCTGGGTTCTTTCAAGCTTCTGGCTATTATAAATAGAGCTGCAATGAACATTGTAGTGCATATATCTTTGTTGTATGTTGGAGCATCTCTGGGGTAAATGCCCAGAAGTGGAATAACTGGTTCTTCAGGTAGTACTATGTCCATTTTTCTGAGGAACCAACAGACTTATTTCCAAAGTGGTTGTATTAGTTTACAACCCCACCAACAGTGGAGAAGTGTTCCTATTTCTCCACATCCTCCCCAGAATCTCTTGTCATCTGAGTTTTGGATCTTGGCCAATCTGACTGTTGTGAGGTGGAATCTCAGGGTTGTTTTGATTTGCATTTCCTGATGGCTAAGGATGTTGAGTACTTCCTTAGATGTTTCTCAGCCATTTGATATTCCTCAATTGAGAACTTTTTGTTTAGCTCTGTACCCCATTTTTAATAGGGTTGTTTGATTCTCTGGTGTCTTTTTTTTTTTTGAGTTGTTTGTATACCTTGGATATTAGGCCTCTATCTGATGTGGGGTTGGTAAAGATCTTTTCCCACTCTGTTGGCTGCCGTTTTGTTTTCATGATAGTGTGTTTAGCCTTACAGAAACTTTGCAATGTCATTAAGTCCCATTTGTCAATCTTTGACCTTAGAGCTTGAGCTATTGGTGTTCTGTTTAGGAAATTTTCTCCTGTGCCTATGAGTTCTAAGATTTTCCCTACTTTCTCATCTAATAGTTTTAGTGTACCTGGTTTAATGTGGAGATCTTTGATCCACTTGCACTTGAGCTTTGTACAAGGAGATAAAAAAGGGTCTATTTTCATTCTTCTGCATGCTGAGTGCCAGTTAGACCAACACCATTTGTTGAATAGGCTGTCCTTTTTCCATTGAATGTTTACAGCTCCTTTGTCAAAAATCAGCTGACCATATACGTGAGTGCTCATTTCTGGATCTTCTATTCTATTCCATTGATCCACGTGCCTATTTCTGTACCAGTACCACGCAGTTTTCAGCACAATTGCCTTGTAATATAGCTTGAGGTCAGGGATGGTGATTCCCGCAGATGTTTTCTTGTTGTTGAGGATGGATTTCCCTCTTCTCGGTCTTTTGTTATTTCACATGAAATTGCACATTGCTCTTTCCAACTCAGTGAAGAACTGGGTTGGAATTTTGTTGGGGATTGCATTGAATGTGTATATAGCTTTTGGTAAGATGCCCATTTTTAAAATGATGATTCTTCCAATCCATGAGCATGGGAGATATTTCCATTTTCTGAGATCTTTCTCGTATTCCTTCTTTAGAGGTTTGCAGTAGCTAATGGATTTAATCAATGATCATTTACTGTTTCTAGACCTTTGGTCTTTTTAAAGGACATGTTGATCAGTTCTTTAGAGAAAGTAAAGCAAGAGCTTATAGTAACATTTGTAATTTTAATTTATCATTTTGGACTTATAATTAAGTCAATTGATTTCATAGTTGCTTAATTGCCTTTTGTATGATGTTCTTCACGGGCCTCTTTAACAGACAATCATAGAATACTTTTCTTCCCTGTTTTTTTTCTTTTTCCTTTTATTTCCATTTCAGGAAAATTTTACTCACTATTTTTATCACTCATTTATTTTTTGCTTTGTCGACTGAGCCATTATTGAAATATATAAATATATAACAGGCCTGATTTTCTTCTCAACCTTGTGCAATCAATGAATTTTATGTTTTTATATCATTGTATCTGAAAGATATAAAACATTTATGTGATTGAAAACACATGGTGGAAGTCAGTTTTTCTCACCCTTATAAATAAATGATATATAAATTTTGTGGCTTAATTTGTCAATGTTTTTCCAGACACTGATACACACACACACACACACACACACATACACACACACACACACACACACACACACACACACACACACACACACACACAAACACATATGTATATATACTGTATCAGAGAAATTGTTTCTTTTCCCCTTTAATTATAAATCCTAGTTATCCACTACAGTAAATCTCCAGTCCACATTCTATAATCCCACTCTTGTAGCAGTGTTCTTGTGTTTCATTGTAGAGCTTTTGTATAGTCTACTCATTTAGTTTGCTATTGAAGAATGCAAATTTGTGTAAAAAGCTTGAAGGGTAGCTTAGTGCCTAATTTCACCAATACTTTAAAATTTTCACTGTAAAGGACAAATCCTGGAAATTGAAATTTGTGTGTCACAAAACAAATGCATATGCAATTTTTTTGCAATTTTTTTGCAATTTTTTTTTGCAATTTTCTATTTATTGGCCATTTAAATTTTTTTTTGTTTTTAGTGTCATGCTTGAGTATATAGTAAAACATTGTATAGTTCCCCAGACTACTATTGAGCTTTTGAATTTGTAAGATATTGGTAAGTAAAAATATTGTATCTCAGTATAATTTATTATAGAATCTCTATGCTAAATATTTAATATTATTTTGATTATGTACATTTATGTTTTAAACTTTTATTATTTGTTAATTCAGTGTGGGTGCATCTGTGGACATACATGGAGTTCAGAAGATAGCCTGAGGTACTTCATTCCATTTACAATGTGGGTCCTGTGGATTCTACTCAGATTTACCAGCCTGGCATACTCATTACATGGAAAGTTGGTGTTCTGTTTTCTCTCTGCTTGAACCAGGGCCAGACTCTGGCCTTTGAGAACATACAATGTGTTAGAAGAGATCTTGTGCCAGTCTTAATCCTAGGATTCAGACATGCTGCTTGGTTCATGCTGATTCAAGGCACTCTGCCATGTGAAGAAGGCCCAGCCAGCTTGCTGCAAGACCAGCATGGAGCAGAGGGGAGACCTCATTGCTGAGGACCACCTAGAAGTAGAACCACCAGAGCCCTAAGAAACTGTAAAAGGTGTACACTTAAAATTCAGATGTCAGAATGAGAACCTAAATAAATACATGTGTTTAAACCTCTAAATGTTGGGGTGTTTGGTCAGACTGAATAAAGTCTTCAAAAGAACATTCAATTTTCTCAAGAAACAATATAACCATTTTCCCCAGGTTATATAAGCTTCATTAATGAAAATCTTTATTTTTTTGCTGTGAATTTCTTCTTCATTATAAATTATCTTTTTTAAAAAAATTTGTTTTGATTTCTCCTTGCTGTTTATTTTCCCACAAACTGTGTGATTTTAAATAGCGGCAACCACATTGGGCCTAGGAATTGATATTTTTCCCTTGATGTTTGTCTGCATATTGTGAACATTTTTCTGAGTCTGAGTTGTACTTGTAATTACAAACTTTAATTACAAATCCGATTATATCTTTAACTTTACTATCATTTTTTAATTCTTTCTTCTTTAGACATTTATTTTACAGTTGTTGCTGCCAGAGATAATTCAAGAATGCATCACACTTATTTTATTGAATTGGTTCCTCTTGATAAATTACCATGAAAGAATTACTGTCAAAATGTATAAAATCTTTATAGTCCTGCCGTATTTTGACATATAGTATTTTCAAGTAACATAATTCCCAGTGCCACCAGAGGGGTATCTTTGTCTTAGAGTCATTCTAGTTGTGGGTCTCTGGTTTTGCAGATTAAAAAGCCTTTTAAACTTTTTCCCCAAGCAAGTCTCAGAATCCATGACCGTGTTCACACTGTCAGAGCCAACTCCAGCATGGTCATTAGATTTTCCCTTTACAAAAATAATTTCCTTGTTCCACGTGTCCATTGTTTATTGTCTGTTATTGTTGTTAATTAGTTTATGATGCCTGGTCAAAGATTCTCATAATGCCTTACACTGTGTATTCTCAGTTTTTAATCATCAAGCTGAGAAATAATCTTATTTATTTTTAATTTCTCACTAAGTTATAATAACTGAGTCTTTAGAGTCAAAGCAGCCTTTTCAGTCTGAATGCTCATCTATCTGCCATTTCCTCACCTGTCCTTGCCGGTCCTTGGATACGGTTTCACAGCTCTTGTATCTAGGACCCATTGTATCATGGTTGCCATCATGAAGGACATTTTCTATGTGTGTTTGGCATCTGTGGTCGCTCTGTAACTGGGATTTTCTCTCTGGTGGATGTTGTGAGAGGTAAAAGACACAGCACTGGCTGGAGCTCTCATTAATGGAGTCTCTTTTATCCAGGATAAAAATAGATAGCTGGGATGGTTTTGCAAACTTGTCCCTGGTGGTTTTCAGACAGAGTTTGTCCTCCCCACATGAAGTAAAGCAAGGTTTCTTTGGTAGTAATAGACATGGCAGTATCCATGAGTTGACATTCGTAGTGGAGAAATGGCTCACACATGTCTGTTGACAGAATCACAGGGTGATTTATTTTACTTTCCCTTCTAGGGATTCTATAAATCACCTCTATTTTCTAGATAAAGCTTGTCTAGATAATCATACAGAATCTCCCGTTCATGCCTGGAACTTGGAACACTGATTGATACAGAGCTGGAGGATGTATTGACTCTTTCTTATTAATTAATTTGGTTTTGTTTGAGAAGATTTCCCAGCACCTTTTAAATAAAGAGAAGGACAAATTATTTTAAGAGGCTGCATATTAAATACATTAAATTTCTATTTTCACAAATGGTAGATTTGCGTTAAATGTTTACATGGCAAGCCATGTCTAACCAATAACTAAAAATCACCTTTGCCCTTTGGACCACTCTTTCAAAGGATGATGTTAATTTTGTTTGGAGTTTTTAATATGTTTTTTCTCGTTGTCTTTCTAGACATCAGAGGTCTCTTAGGTCTTCAGACAATGAGATGTTATAGCTTCAGAAACTTGTGTGTTCCCTTAGCTTCCTTATCTGTGAGTGGTTGTTGGACTTCTCATATGAATATTAGTTAAATGTGTCTCAAATAAATTTGGGGACTTCTTTGTTATTTCTGTCATACTTTTCCATTCATTTAAGAAACTTTTATTTTTAGAAATAATACATATTGTATTTTGATAAGTTTCTATGTGCAGTGAATGGCATTTCCCTTGGTTCTATTGTTTCGTTCCACACAAGGCAGCCCAGGATTGTTTCCTTTAACAGTTTCTTTACTTTCAGGTGGATATTCCTCTTTGTGGATTGGAGAGGGCATGCTGGTGATTGAGTGCTTACTTGTTATATGTAATGTCATGGACTTAACTTAGCATTAATTAAACAATTGTTTGAATTTTAGTTTTAGGTGATTTCATCCATTTTTTTTATGTATTTTAAACAATATTTTTGTGTTCTCTTTTACTATTGCATATAGTATTATATGGTAATCTTTACTTCTCTCTCTCTCTCTCTCTCTCTCTCTCTCTCTCTCTCTCTCTCTCTCTCTCTCTCTCCTCCCTCTCTCTGTGTCTGTGTAAAAGCATGCATGTCATGGTGAACAGGTGGAAGGCAGAGGACCTCTTAAATCTTTATTTACTATCCCTTCATTATGCAGACCCTGGAAATGAAATTCAGTTAACCATGGCCTTTACTCACTGATGCTTCTTGATGTCTCTCATCTTTTGAAATATTACAGAAAAAAAAACTCAGCATTGTAATTTGAATGCACTCCTTCTTTGCTATAACTACAATATTAAAATTACTATTGAGAGATTTTTTTCCATTTATAATGCCTTGATCTGTTTTTCCTGTTTGTTTTCATCTCCATGATTCTGAATTAGCAACTTTCTGGTCATCCAGATGCCTGTTTCTGTAGAGAGAGACAGTCAGTTGCTTGAGCTCTATGTCTTGGGTGAGTCTGCTTTGATGGTGGTTTTCACCTATGGAGTAAGCTAGTCTTTGTCTATGCTGGAGATGGGTCTTCCTTAGCAGTATCAGTAATTTTTTAAAATTTCTCTTTATCCAGTGTTCTTTCTGTTTTCCACAGGTGTGACACAAACCCAAATGCTTGCAGTCTGGATAGCAAGCCTTTGAACCCTTATCTAGCACTCTTCCTCTTCCTCTTCTTCTTTTTCTTCTTTGCTTCCTATGATCCTTAAAGTCCTCTAGTTGCATTATTTTCAGAAAGCATACCTTCTGATTTCGAAAGCACAGGAGAGGTCATGTGGGTGCAGTTCTTCTGAACCCCACATTCAGAATTACTCCTGCAGTTGCAGATCCTCATGGAAGCCCCTGAGCTGTTTTTTCAGACCCCCGTGTGTGGATTTGCTCAGTTCTGTTTCTTAACTTTCTTCTCTCCCCTTAACCCCTTGCAGGTAGTAGCTGCCTCTTCAGCATCTGAAGCAAAGCAATAAATGCTACCCCATCACTTGTAGGTTTTCTTAGCTTTGTAATGTTTATCCTATATTAATTTTGATTAGCACAACATTGGGGTGTTTACAACAGGGTAGAAACAAATACAAATTCTGATAATAAATTTATGATGTTTAAGCAGAAAATTAAAAAAAATACCCTGCAAAAAATCAGAAAAACCTTTCATTCTGCACCACAGTGGAGCTTGCTCCAGATGCTGGGGTAGGAATATTTAAATCTGAGCTGGCTAAAGAAATTCTGATTTGTATAAACTATTTTCAGAAATGCTATCACATATTTGGTTTTTGTAATTGGGAGCTTAGTAGGACTGGCTTCTCTTAGAAAATTTTATCTTCAGGACTTATATTTTATGTCTTTTTATAGTTTACATTTTATATATTCCTGTTATATCTTTTGATAATTGGCACTAGAAGTATGTTTCCACAGTGGAGCTGGCCCTGATGGCTAAGGCACAGGTGAGCTGGCCTTGAGAGTGAAGATCTCAGAGGAGGAGTGCTGTCCCAACCCCTCATAGGCTGCAGCATTCTGACTCTGGGTGGGCATCACAAAGCTTACTCTGGACTCTGGGATGCAGATGAGCCAATCCAGAGGGCATGGATGTCTGAGAGCTAATGCTGCCTCTTGCTGATGGCAGCACTGGGTGGCCTAGCCAGAGCTGTGCTGGAGAGCTTGCCTGGTGGTGTGGATAAGTGAGAGCTGGCAGGCTGACCAGTGTAGCTATCTCCGATCCAGAGCTTTGAATTGGCTCACCCTAAAAATCTACATCATCTGTGAACTGATGGGGCATATGAAAAGGCCAGTCCTGCGGATCCAAAGCCTCAGGATCACCATGGCACAGGACAACCACAGGATAACCAGGAGGAGTAACGGTGAAGGTCCAGTATCGATGGTGCCACAGATTCCAGAGACCCCAAACCAGGCAAATGAGTTTTTCCTGTAAAGTTTGGGAAATGAAGATGTGTGTAGATGGAGTGTTATATTGTGGGGCACTGTGGCACACCACAGCCTCTATGACCAGGATGTTTGCAAGGGTTGAGAATGGATACAAGGGGACTGGAGATGAGTGGGACAGGGTGCACGCTGTGAAACCAAAAGAATCAATAAATGCTAAAAACCATGTTTCTGTGAAAACATACTGCCTCACCACTTTCTTCCCATGAGTAACATTATAGTGATGTACACTCTTGTCAATCATACTTCATAGCAATTTATTCTGTATCTAAACTAGTTCATTAATTGAATCTGTGCTTCTGAGATTACTTTTCCCCATTTTCTATGCTCCAGACTATCTCTTTTCCTTAGCCTCTTGAAATTTTATTTCCTTGCTGGAATAATTGTATTTTCATATAATAAACTTCAACCAATATTACATAATTGCTATACATTTTGTTGTATATAAATGTTAGCCTGTCTATTTTTCATTGTATCCAAGAATAAATGAAATGTCCAGTAATGGTTAAATATTATAGAAGAGGAAGAAGATTATAAAGAGATTTGAAAAAGATTTATTTCACACAGAAATTTACAGAGTTGTAAAAAATAAAGGAAGAAAAAATACAGAGAAAGAAATAAAGTAGCCATTATATATATGTATATATATATATATATAAAGTAGCCATTATATATATGTGTATATATATATACACACACACACATTTATATGCATATACACACATATATACACTTGTGTGTGTGTGTGTGTGTGTGTGTGTGTGTGTGTGTGTGTGTGAAACATTCTATCTTAGAAAATAAGAGGTTCTGAAAGTCTTGTTAAATTATGTATGTTACTATTTGGTTAGCACTGGAAAAGTGAGCATCTCATATTTTAGTGTTACCATACATACCTCATCCAAAGATGTTCAAAAGCCTGGGAATACTGCAGATTCTGTTTCAAATATCAGTGTAATTTGAGACATGTAGAAACACCTAACAAATTCTCTGGAATGGAGAATTTTTCTGTAGAATTCTAGACAGAATCAACACCCATCGACTTATAAAACTGTCAGAAGGGACAAAGTTGGTATAATCATCTAAGACTGTCTTTTAAATATTTGTTAAATTTTTAAATATTACTTTTGTTGTGATGCCTATCTATAATTATTTTGGCTAAGAGAGAACCATTTATAAAAGTAGCCAAAAATGAGTGTCATGGTTCTCTTTGCTCAAAATACAATGCCTGCTTTTAAGTAAAGAAGTGATTGCTAAATGCCATTTGGCAAGGTTGCTGGCCCAGTATTACCACAAACACTCTTATCTATGCTGGGGTTTAGAACGTGCTATTCCAGTTATGGTACCTTGGCATTTGAGTAAACACTAGAAGTGGAAAATCCAGTTACACCTTACCCAAGTTCCCTGAAGCAGGTCATGAAACCCAGGAAGATTTGCTGGCGTTCCTCTAAAGCAGGTCACAAAGTCCTTCATTCTTCATTATACAAATGTGCTTGCCCTATACCCAGGGCCAAAGTTCTGTGCTATGATGAAGAAGAAAAGGAACAAACTGGTCTTACTCTTTTCTGATGTCTGTTTGTTTATTACTATCAGTTTAAAATTTCATGTTCTCTTCTCATTCTCCATGACCACCCACAGCTTTATCATACCTAGTATTAAAATTGCAGAGCTCGATGGGTTTACATATGTATTCATTTCCTTATCAATGTCTCATGTCAAGGAAAACTCAGGTAAAATATATTTGCATGATTTTTTGTCTCCTTAATTACTGTCAGCCATGAACATAGGATGAGTGGGAAATCCCCTTTCTCCCCTGCACTGTAAAACCTGTTGTGCTTTGCCAGGTAACTGTGAAGCCGTGAAGCTGTCTCGCCTTTGCTTCCAGATTGAAAACTTGTTTTGTTTTATGGTTTCAATCTTGTTTGTCTTAAGACCTGGACATCTATTTTCTTTCATATGTATTTACTTTTTAAAGGAAGGAATGAAAATAGAGGCTTCCTGAAGGCAGTAGGGTAATAAATAATAGGAAAAGGAGTTTTTTTATTCGTTCCTTCTGCAGAATGCCCTGCCTTTCCTTGTCTAGTACTATTTTGCCCCTGGCCACTAAATCATCAGCTTTACATTGATTCATCTTAATATTCTTGGGTTTTGTTTTTTACATGGAAAAGATTTAGAGTAAGTGCTTTACAGTGTTCATGTTTTAGAAATTCAGTGTTCGGAGCAATTCTATGTGCAGAGAACAATAAGCTATGCCAGTCTCTTTCACTTTCATGTGACAGATATTTTCTTCCTCCGAATTTCATCCCCACAATGATATGTTAGGCCACAGCTCCACACTGCAGAGTGAATACTGATTCTGCTCCTTTTAGTTTATTGCTTTTCACACTTTGGAAACAATTAGCTCATTAAGAAAATACCCAGATCATGACCACAAGACACATGTAGCTGTTACTCTTTCTTATCTTGTCAACTAAAGTGCTAGTGCATGTTTGGGGGAATAATAATTAGATTAATGGCCGTCTGTAATTATTCACAAAGAACCTTTTCACCTTATCACACATCTTAGCATCTGTAAAGCTGAAAAGTATCTAAAATGAAGGCATGTCCTGATATAATTGGAGCACTCTCCCCAACCATTCCCCTTTTCCTACTTTTCGTCCTCTCTCCTGCTTTCTCCCCAGCTTTCATCTCTTCTCCTAGAATCTTACCTTCTTTTTTATGACATAGATCCACATACATATGTGATTTCTTAAAGCAGTAGGGCTCCAAACTAGCAGAGCCTCAGTTGGGTAGCCCTGTGTATGTGTGTGTGTGTGTGGGGGGGTGCATGTGTGAAGGAGGGAGAGAGGGAGAAAGATTTTAATTTTTCTATTTTATACATGAGGAGACTTAGACTCAAAAGATTTACAACCTAAGCAGCATTACAGGTAAATGCTGGTATTTGAATGGCTATTGTTATAGGCAAAGAGAATGATTCTAAAGTAAAGGACAAAGATGCCTCTGTTTAGTATATGCAATAACACACTCGGACTAAGCTGTAAAGATGTAGGAATAGAGAATAGAGAAATTTTGATTTTTGTGGATTAGAATAGAACTAAAGAATTGGATATATGGCTCAGGCATTAAAGGCTACTCTTCCAACCAGAACTTGAGGAAAGTGATGTGCTGTAGAAAACAAGAAAGGTGATCAGTATAACGGGCTGGGAGACAGCTTTCTCTTACTGGTTAAGAGCATGTACTATTCCAGAGGACTGGAAATCTGTTTCCAAAATTTATATTGAACATCTCACAACTTCTAGTCACTTTAACATCAGGAGAATTAATGCTTTTTTTCTCTGCACACAATCTATACCCAACACAAAATCTGTTTCCATGTTACGTTCTGTCTTACATGTACTTTATGCTTATGGTAACTAGTGGGATCTCTATGCATGCTATCAAACCTCTAAAAGAATTAAGTATTGACAAAAATATTCATATAATGTTATGCCAACATGCATTTAAAAATCTGTAAATGTATCCCCCTCTTTTTTAAATAAAGTGGAAAAAAAAAACCAAAAACTAAAATAAAAAAAAAGAAATGCCTGCATTCACTAGCACAGAAAACCCATATATGTATGTGTATATGTATGTGCTTGTGCATGTGTATGTGTATGTGTATGTGTATGTGTATGTGTATGTGTATATGTATATGTATATATATGTATAATTAAAAATAAAGTATTTTTTAAAAATAAATCTAGAAAATTTTGGATACAGTGAAAACAAAGCAATCATACATTCTTATAATATCAGTCCCTGCAGAAATGCATGAAACATGATAAAATAGTAGTTACTACCTTCCAGGTGTACATCAATCATTTTCTAATCCCTTTAATGAGGCTCAAAATAAAAGGTCATGCTGTAAATCTCACCCAAAAAACTCTGTTTTTAAGTGATGTGGATAAGCAGAGGAAATGGGCATCTGCCAAAGGAGCCTTTTCAACTCTCCTATGCTACCTTTAACACAAAATGAACAAGCAATATTAACAGCATACAGAAAAAAAAAACTTTCAAAACATCTGCTTCCATCATACTTATAAAGTCTCAAGGACATAGTTTGTTAAAATTGTATTAAAGAAATGACAAAAATTTAGAAAGGTCATTAAATTTACCAATAATATGGTTGATGGGAGATTATGCGTAATAAAGAGTTAGATCCTTCAAACTTTTCATAATTAAGGTTCTGTCCAATGATAGAGGCAGCACTCAAAGGGTACCAAAAACCACTGAAGAAGCTACACTCTTATGGCCAGTTATACAAAAGTGCTCTTTAGATGTCTAATACTGTCAACTTTTGCTGCAAATACATGTATAATTAAACATTTATTTGAGCATATTTATTATTTTAAGCTCCAAAATATCAAGGGTATTTTACTAAAATTAAAGCCATAATATAGCTCAAAGTATCCTGCAAGATGGTAGCAGATACCCAAGGGCATTCTTTTTAATGGCAATTAAAAATAAAGGCATTGCTGCCTTTTTATATCATATATTTGTATATTAGTATTTAAATTTACAACTTGTCACTCAGGCTAGAAGCTCAATTTCTAAAGCACATAGGACTGTTGATAGTTTCATTTATCATTTATAAAGATGTTTATCTAACATAAATACATTTTAGATTTTGTATTAGCAGAAAGTTTCTTACCATGTTTTTAGAATGAATGGTAGAAGGAACTAAGGGAATAATCTGAAATACTTAGAGTTAAAGATTTAATAAAATTGCCTGAATTGGTTTATGAATTCTAAAAATCTTTAAACATTTAATATATATCTATCTTTAGAATAATCTATGAATATATTTTGATGATATAGTTTGTGATGACCTAAAATAGTTGGTAATATTAATCCCTTATTTTTTGTCTCTCAAGGAGAAAGAGAGTATAGGACAAACCTGACTCCCCTAAGTTAGATTACAAACCAACAAGTTGATTTTTTTTCCATATTTTATTAATTATTTTATATTTACATTTCAATTTGTCCTCCTTCTTGTTGTTCTCTTTGCTAGCCCCCACCACATACCCCCTTTGTCTCTAAGAGGATGTTCTCCCCAACTTCCATCTCACCCGTCTAGCCTCCTTCTTCACTGGAGCAACAAGCCTCCACAGGTCCAAGGGCCTCCTCTCTCATTGAATCCAGATAAAGCAATCCTCTTTTACATAAGTAGCAGGAGATATGGACCTATTCATGTATACCCTTTGGTTGGTGATTTAGTCCCTGGAAGCTCTGAGGGGTCAGGTTAGATGATATTGTTATTCTTCCTATGGTGTTGCAATACCTCTCAGTCCTTCCCCTAGCTCTTCCATTGGAATCCCCAGGTTCAGTCCAGTGGTTTGCTTTAAGCATCTGCATTTTTCTCAGTCAGAATCTGGCAGAGCCTCTCAGAGAATAGCTATATCAGGCTACTGTCTGTAGACACTCTTTGGCATCAGCAATAGTGTTGGAGTTTCCTGTATGTGGATGGGATAGATCCAAAGGTGGGGCAGTCTCTGGATGGCCTTCAGTCTCTGTTCCTTTTTTTTTTATTTGTGTGTGTGTGTGTGTGTGTGTGTGTGTGTGTGTGTGCCTGCATTTCCTTTAGACAAGAATAATTCTGGGTTAAAGATTTTGAGGTGGATGGATGATTCTATCATACAACTGGGGGTCATATATATCTACAAGAGTTTTTCTCTTCAGGTGCTGTCCTTCTATTGTTGGGCATTTAGACTAATGTCATACTTATTTGGTCTTGGGAGCCTATCACATCCCTGATGTCTGAGACATTCTAGTGATCCTCCCTAATTCCCCACCCCCCCACGGTTACATATTTCTATTTATTTTCCTGGTCTTCCAGACTTCTCTCTTGTCTCTTTCCTTGTCTGATCCTGCCTCCTTTTTTTCTCTTTTTCTTACCCTTCCTATCCAGGTCCTTCGGTCCTTCTGCCTCCCAGGATTATTTTGTTCCCCGTTCTAAGTGGGATTGAAACAGCCACACTTTCGCCTTCCTTCTTGTTAAGATTCATATGGTCTGTGAATTATATCATGGGTATTCTGAGCCTAATATCCACTTATCAGTGAGTACATATATATATCACCACAACTGTTGCTTAGTAGAACAAGTTAGAGAATATTCCTTCTGTTTCTATTTTGTGGAATAGTTTGAAAAGTATTGCTATTATTTCTTCTTTAAAGGTCTGATAGAATAACCAAATGAATTTTAATCACATAATTTTTAAATTTTAAGGGCATAGAAGTAATAACACATTTTTCCATCTGTATAAATGGCTGTCTTATTTCATACTCTACACACACACACACACACACACACACACACACACACACAGACACACACACATATATATATATATGTGCTTATATATACATTTAACACATAACCATAATCATGTAGTATAACATATGATATATATATTGTATAGCATATAACATGTAACATAATATATAATGTATAATATATGGTAATAACATATAACTTATAATAAATGCTTTAAATAAGTACATATTATATAAGTTTATATATATATGCCTTAGTCAATGGGGATAATTTCATATAAGTTATTTTACAAAACCTCATATAAAGTCTACATTTAAAGACGTAATGTCTAGCAATACACATTTTGTAGGGAATATTTCTTAGGATCTTTAGTTTAATCAACTTTTCTTAGTATGAAAACAATTTGCAGCACCCCGATAATTAAGTGGGTACTTAATTGCCATTCTTTAGTTATGCAGTTAAAAAATTAAACTAGAAATGTTGAACTTAATTGGGTCCCAAACACAAACATGACCACAGTGGATGGCATCAAATGTGTACTTCCTTGTTTCAGGCATTAGCTTACCAGGAAAGCTCTTTACTTTGAATGGAATGGTCTTGATTTTTTTTTTCACCAATACAAAATTATTGACAAATAAATATTTAGGGCCTTGTGAGTAATCTTGAAATGACTGTCCTTCCTACTCCCTTTTCTTTTGTCATGTGTCTGAGTCCATTGCTTCCTAACTTTCAGTTATTTAACTCATTTTTCTGCACATCCTCATGACTCAAGTTCTCTGAGCTTCTGTTGACTTCTCACAGCTTAAGTAGCAAAACTCTCCATGAGCATAGAAAAGAGAAGCTTGGGCCTTGCTCCGTTCTGTTTCTGTAGTGACTGACCTTTCATGATGACAATTTAAAATGCTGACTATCTGCTTTAGAAGAAACTTCAAGTGTCCCAAAGGAAAGTAAAACAACAATATTCTGTAATAAGTAAACACTGTAGCTTTTATACTTATATATTTCTATTATGAATCAATTTGTTGGTTTATGCTTTATAGATTTATATTATATGTTATGAAAATTAGTAATACAGAATGTTCTAAACAGCGTTTATTGTATTCTGGGCTTAGGATATTTGGAAGTGAGAAGGTCTGGGGACAATTTTGTGGAGTCAGTTCTCTGCTACTTGATTATTATGGGTTCCAGGGTTTGAATTTAGAATTTGGAAAATTAAACATTATTTTTTAAGTAGAAGACATCTTTGTATATTGAGCTATCTTTCTGACTCTTCATATTATATACCATGCTTTATATGGTGAACTCTTCCAAACACCTTTTTAAAGTGTCAGGATTCTTCACATAAATAAAAGTTTTCAGTCTCTTGTGTAAAAGGAGTTTTCAAGACACTGCATATTGTATGAAAGAAAGCTGTAATAATGAAAGCATGGAGTCCTTCCACAGTAAGGCACAAGCTCTCAAAAGAAACAAATTCCTGCTTTGAATTATGACTTTTCTTTCACTGTGTCTCCCTATCCTTCTCTGATTTGATTTTACTTTATATATAATATACTATTGTATTTATCACAAAATATATACACTATCCTCCCACAACTCTACCTATATCCTCAACATCTTCTGATTCATCAAAATTTATGTTCCTTCTTTCGCACAAAACAAAACAAAACATTTTCCTAAACCAAAAAAAAAGCATTATAATCAAACAAACAATATTAGCCAGTTCTCAGTTGCTGTGAGGAAACACTATAACCAAAATGAAGTGGAGAAGAAAGGATTATTATATGACTTATAATTTCAAATTGTACTCCATCATCCATAGAATCAGAACAAGAACTCAAATAGGACAGAAACCTTGAGGAAGGAGCTGAAGCAAATACTCTAAAGAATGATGGTTAATGGGATGCTACTCCTGGCTTGCTCAATCTTTTTTCTTTTCTTTTTTTTTTAACAATTTTATTTTAAAAAGCAAAGATAAATGTACAAATTTCAAGCATTTTTTTTCAGCCTGCTTTCTTTACTCAGTCTGGGACCCAAACCCAAGCCTGGCATCCCAATGGCACCATCAAGACAAAATCAAAGCAAACCAAAACCAAAGTGCAAAAGCTGTCCAGAGTTGTCCAGAACACTGGGCCACAAACCTCCCCCAGTCCAGGAGGAGGTGTGGGGGACAGAAAGGAGCATAAGGACAACTAGGAGGTGCTCAGGCAAGGCAGGCTGCCCGAGGAAACTGAGTCAGGTCTATGGTGACTCATCCTGTCCTGGGTGGCATCTGGACTGAAGTATCCCCGGCTGCTGGTGACGGTGCCCTGTGCCTCTTCCCATACTTCTTGGTTCATCAGAGCTGCTTCTTTACTGGCCTCGGAAGACAATTCCACCACCTGGGTGACAAGTCTGCGGAGCTCCAGGTCTTTTTCAGCAACCAAGCCCTTCAGTTCCTGCAGCAGAAGATCCAGCTGTGCGCTGGCTCCAGGCTCTGCTGCGCTGGCTCCAGGCTCCTGGGCACTGGCATCTGAGGAGCAGATGCGCAGATCACCCAGGAGCTGCAGGGTGGTCCTCAGGGCTGGCTCCAGCTCATCTAGGAGCTCCTTCCCACTTCCTTCCATGTGGACAGCCTGCACGGGCAGCTCGTGTCGAGTGGTGTCCAGGGCTCTGCCCAGTGTCTTGTATTCCTCCTTGAAGCGCTCTAACACAGGCTGAAGAGGGCTCAGCACCTCAATCTGGGCATCAAGGGAAGCACACAGCTCTTGGTGTTTCTGTTGGAGAAGCAGCTGGCGTCGCAGCTCCTGTGCCTGCCTCTGCAGCCTCTCTTTCTCACGGCACATGGCTGCCAAGTTCTGCTCCGCCTTCTCCTCCAGCAGAGTCAGGTTGTTCTCCATCTTCACAGACAGCAGGGTCATCAGCAGCGTCTGTGACTCCATTATGTCCATGGTCTCCTGCAGATCCCGCTTCTTCTTTCGAGGAATTCTTTTTTTGTCATGGCTGGCAAAGGATGTGGACTTAGCTTTGTCTGTCATTTCCCTGTCTAGCCCGGAAGTCTTCTTGGACATGCTTTTGTCACCGATGGCAGAGAGGTCTAGGTCTGGTGGATTCATGCCATGCCCTTCCAGCATGGTGGACTGCAGGTTGCCTGTCCCCATCACTTGGCTCTCTCTGCTCCTAGGCACTGTGGTGGCTTTCCTTCCCTCAGGTGGCTTCTCTCCTTTGGCTCCTGCAGACACCTTTTTTGTTTGCTTGTCATATTGCAGGTACCGGGACTCTAACACTCTTCCTCCTGGCACTTTTCTGCCCTTGGTCTTAGGAGCAGCACCTGTCCCAGCAGCTGCAGGCTTCCCTGCTTCCCGCTCTGAGGAATCCGCCATTCTCCCGCCTTCCACTCAAAGGCAAGCTTCTCAGGATCCCGCCCGCTAGGAGGCAGGGAGTAATTTCTGGAGGCCGGAGGGTGCTCTCAATTTCAAGCATTTTTGAATAAAAGTATATGAATAAATTTTGGTCAGTGCTTGGGTTTTTTTTTTTTAAAGGACTGATAGTGTGCATTAATATCTTACTAGTTACAATGAGCATAAAGGACATGTAAAACAGGATGTAACCTGGAATTAGTCAAAGTTTTCTTGGTGTGTAAGGATTAAGCATAATGGATTTTTCTTTTCTATTTTTTTCTTTTCTTGAACTTCATGTAGTCTGTGAGTTGTTTCTGGGGTGTTCAAAGCTTTCTGGGGATTGCATCCAACTATCAGTGACTGCATATTATGTCTGTTCTTTTGTGACTGGGTTATCTCACTCAGGATGATATTCTCTAGATGCATCCATTTTCTTAAGAATTTCGTTAAGTCATTGTTTCTGATAGCTGAGTATTACTCCATTGTGTAAATGTACCACAATTACTGTATCTGTTCGTCAACTGAAGGACATCTGGGTTCTTACCAGCTTCTGGCTATTATAAATAGAGCTGCTAAGAACATGTGGTGCATGTGTCTTTGTTGCTATTGGAGTGTCTCTGAGGTATATGCCCATAAGTGGAATAACTGGGTCTTCAGGTAATATTATGTCCAATTTTTTGAGGAATTGCCAGACTGACTTCCAGAGTGGGTATACCAGTTTACAACCCCACCAAGAGTGAAGAAGTGTTCTTTTTCCTCCACATCCTCGCCAGTATCTGCTGTCATCTGAATTTTTGATCTTGGCTAATCTGACTGGTATGGCGTGAAATCTCAGGGTTGTTTTGATTTGCATTTCCCTAATGGCTAATGATGTAAAGCAGTTTCTTAGATGCTTCTCAGCCATTCGATATTCCTCAATTGAGAATTTTTGTTTAGCTCTGTACCCCATTTTTAATAGGGTTGTTTGGTTCTCTGGTGACTAGCTTCTTGAGTACTTTGTGTACCTTAGATATTAGGCCTTTATCAGATGTGGGGTTGGTAAAGACCTTTTCCCACTCTGTTGGTTGCCATTTTGTTTTCTTGACAGTGTCCTTAGCCTTACAGAAACTTTGCAATCTCATTAAGTCCCATTTGTCAATCTTTGACCTTAGAGAATAAGCCATTGGTGTTCTGTTCAGGAAATTTTCTCCTGTGCCTATGTGTTGTAAGATTTTCCCTACTTTCTTATCTAATAGTTTCAGTGTACCTGGTTTATTTTAGATATCTTTGATTCACTTGCACTTGAGCATTCTTCAAGGAGAGAAGAAAGGGTCTATTTTTATTCTGCTGCATGTTGAGTGCCAGTTGGACCAACACCATTTGTTGAATAAGGTGTCCTTTTTCCATTGAATGTTTACAGCACCTTTGTCAAAAATCAGATGACCATATATGTGAGAGCTCATTTATAGATCTTCTATTCTATTTCATTGATCCACGTGTCTATTTCTGTACCAGTACCATGCAGTTTTCAGCACAAATGCCTTGTAATATAGCTTGAGGTCAGGGATAGTGATTCCTGCAGATGTTTTCTTGTTGTTGAGGATGGATTTCACTATTCTAGATCTTTTGTTATTACAGATGAAATTGCACATTGATCTTTCCAACTCAATGAAGAACTGGGTTGGAATTTTGATGGGGATTGCATTGAATCTGTAGATTGCTTTGGTAGGATGGTCATTTTTACAATGTTGATTCTTCCAGTTTATGAGCATGGGAGATCATTCATTTTCCGAAATCTTCCTTGATTTCCTTCTTTAGAGGTTTGAAGTTCTTGTCATACATGTCCTTCACTTGCTTAGTTAGTGTCACACCAAGGTATTTCATATTATTTGTGACTATTGTGAAGGATATCTTTTCAGTAATTTCTTTCTCGGCATGTTTCTCCTTTGAATATAGGAAGGCTGCTGATTTCTTTGAGTTAATTTTGTATCTGGTCACTTTGACGAACTTGGTTATCAGCTGGAGTTTGCTGGTGGAATTTTTGGGGTCACTTACGTACACTATCATGTCATCTGCAAATAGTGATGTATTTCCTTCTTCCTTTCGTATTGGTTTCCCTTTGATTTCCTTTTCTGTCTAATTTCTTCGGCCAGGAATTTCAGTACTATATTGAATAAGTAGGGGGAGAGTATGCAGCCTTGTAAAGTCCTCTATTTTAGTGGGATTGCTTCAAGTTTCCCACCATTAAGTTTCATGTTGGCTGTTGGTTTGCTGTATATTGTTTTTATTATGTTTAGGTATGAACCTTTGATCCCTGTTCTTTCCAAGACTTTTAAAATGAAGGGGTATTGAATTTTTTAAAATTCTTTCTCAGCATCTATCGAGATGACCATGTGGTTTTTTACTTTGAGTTTGTTTATATGGTAAATTACATTGATGGTTTTCTGTATATAAACCATCCCTGCATCCCAGGGATGAAGCCTACTAAATCATGATAAATGATTGTTTCGATGTGTCCTTGGATTTGGTTTGCAAGGAGTTTGATGAGTATTTTTGTAACAGTGTTCATTGAATTAGATAGGTCTGAAGTTCTCTTTCCTTGTAAAGTCTTTGTGTGGTTCAG
Organism: Micromys minutus; assembly: GCF_963924665.1. NCBI lineage: Eukaryota > Metazoa > Chordata > Mammalia > Rodentia > Muridae > Micromys > Micromys minutus. The sequence goes on along the minus strand of NC_137976.1, from coordinate 41,492,380 downwards.
GAACAAGTGTTATTGTAGCCTCAAAAAATTAGTTAGGTAGTGTTCCATCAGATTCTATTTTGTGGAAAAGTTTGGAGAGTATTGGTATTATGTTGTCCATAAATGACTGATAAAATTCTGCACTGAATCCATCTGGACCTAGGCTTTTTTTTTTTTTTGGTTTTGAGGATTTTGATGACTGTTTCTATTTCTTTAGGTGTTATGGGATTATTTAGATGGTTTATCTGGTCCTGGTTTAAATTTAGTATCTTGTAATTGTCTAGGAATTCATCCATTTCCTCCAGATATTCCAGCTTTGTTAAATATAGACTTTTATAGTAGGATATGATGATTTCTTGAATTTCCTCAGTTTCAGTTATTATGTCTCCAATTTCATTTCTGATTTTATTAAATTTGATACTCTCTCTTTGTCCTCTAGTTAATCTGGCTAAGAGTCTATCAATCTTGTTAATATTCTCAAAGAACCAGCTCTTCATTTTGTTGATTCTTCGAATGGTTCTTTTTGTTTCTATTTGGTCTATTTCTGCCCTAAGTTTGATTATTTTTTGCCTTCTACTCCTCTTGGCTGTATCTGCTTCCTTTTGTTCTAGAGCTTTCAACTGTGCTGTCAAGTTGCTAGAGTATGGTCTCTCTAGTTTCATTATGGAAGCACTCAGATCTATGAGTTTTCCTCTCAGTACTGCTTTCATTGCATCCCATAGGTTTGGGTATCTTGTGTTTTTATTTTCATTAAATTCTTGAAAATCCTTAATTTATTTCTTTATTTATTCTTTGACCCTGCTATTGTTTAATAGAGCATTGTTTAGTTTCAAAGTGCATATGGGCTTTTTGTTGTCTTTAAAGACCAACTTTAGACCATGGTGATCTGAAAGGATGCCTGGGAGTATTTCAATCTTCTTATATTGATTGAGGCTCTTTTGTGACCAATTATGTGGTCCATGTTTGAGAAGGTGCCGTGAGGTGCTGAATTGAAGGTATATTCTTTTGTTTTAGGATGATATGTTCTACAGTTTTCTATTAATTCCACTTGGTTCATAATCTCTGCTAGTTTTACTGTGTCTTTGTTCAGTTTCTGTTACCATGATCTGCCCATTGGTGAGAGTAGGGTATTAAAGTCTCCCACTATTATTGTGTGGGTTGAAATGAATTTTTTGAGCTTTAGTAGGGTTTCTTTTATGAATGTGGGTACTTTTTAATTTGGAGCATATATGTTAAAGATTGAGAGCTCCTCCTGACAGATTTCCCTGGTAATAATCAAAAAGTGTCCTTCCTTATCTTTTTTGATAACTTTTGGTTGGAAATTTACTTTATTTGATATTAGAATAGCCATTCCAGCTTGCTTCTTGGGGCTGTTTGCTTGGAAGTTTTTTTCCCACCCTTTTACTCTGAGATAGTGTCTGTCTTTGCCTCTGAGATGAGTTTCCTGTATGCAGCAAAAGGCTGGATTTGTTTATGTATCCAGTCTGATAGTCTATGTCTCTTTATTGGGGAGTTGAGTCCATTTATGTTAATAGATGTCAAGTTATAGTTGTTTGTGTTCCCTGCTATTATTGCTTTTGTGGATTGAGTTGTGTCTGTGTCTTTTTCTTCTTTTGGTTTTCTTGTTTAGTAGTTTTCTTGTTTTTACTAGGATGTATTTTCCCTCATTGTATTGGGTTTTCCACCTATAATTCGTTGTAGTGCTGGGTTTGTTTTCAGATATTGTGTAAATTTTGATTTGTCTTGAAATATCTTTATCTCTCCATCTATGGTGATTGATAGTTTTGCTGGGTATAGCAGCTTGGGCTCGCACTTGTGCTCTCTTAGGGTGTGCATGATGTCTGTCCAGGCTCTTCTAGCTTTCATAGTCTCTGTTGAAAAATCGGGTATGATTCTGATTGGTCTGCCTTTATATGTTACCTGACCTTTTTCCCTTACTGCTTTTAGTATTCTTTCTTTGCTTTGGGCACTTGGTCATTTGACTATTATATGTCAGGAGGCATTTCTTTTCTGGTCCAGCCTATTTGGAGTTCTGAAGGCTTCTTTTATGCTTGTGGTCATCTCATTCTTGAGGGTAGGGAAGTTTTCTTCTATGATTTTGTTGAAGATATTTACTGTGCCTCTTAGTTGATACTCTTCTCCCTCTTCTATTCCTATTATCCTTTGGTTTGGTCTTCTCATTGCGTCCTGGATTTCCTGGAAATTTTGGGTTAGGAGCTTTTTGTTTTTTGCATCTTCTCGGGCTGTTTTGTCTATGTTTACAATGTTGTCTTCTGCCCCCGAGATTCTCTCTTCCATCTCTTGTAATTTATTGGAAATGCTTGCTTCTGTGACTCCTGATTTCTTTTTTAGGTGTTCTACCTCTAGGGCTATCTCTTTTAATGTTTTCTTTATTGTGTCAATTTCCATTTTAAATTCCCTCTTCCATTCCTTTGTCTCTTTGTTTCTGTTTTCGTCTAGTTCTTTGAGTTCCTTGAGTGTTTTTCTTGTTTCCTCTTTAAAAGCTTCTGAATCTTTTTGCTTTTCCACCCTTTTTGTTTAAGTATCTCTATCAGCATCTTGAGGTATGATTTCAGGTCTGCGTCTTCTTTTTCTGGAGTGTTTGGCATTCCAATGTTTGCTGTTATGGGAGAGCTGGGTTCTGGTGTTGCCAGGTTGTCTTGGTTTCCTTGGGATATACTCTTTCGCTTTCCTCTTGCCATCTTGTTTTCAGTGATATGTTCTTGCCTTTCTCTTGTATCCGGTCTGTGTCCTTGGATCTCCACTGCTCCAGGTGGCAGATAGGCAGAGCCCTGTTCTGCGCACCAGAGTCGCTGGGTGGAAACAGAAGTTCCAATGTTGTTTTCCTGGTCCCTGGATTGTGCAGGGCGGGGCGTGCTTTCTGTACACACTCCGCAGATATCTCTCTGCTCCCTGGGTGCCTAGATCTTCTACTCACCAGTCTTTAAAACTTTAGGAACTGCTGGTCCGGGTGGCAGATGGGCCGAGCCCTGTTCTGCGCCCCAGAGTCGCCGGGTGGAAGTAGAGGTTCCAATGCTGTGTCCTTGGTCCCTGGATCAGGCAGGGCGGAGGTGCCTTTTCTGTGCACACTCCACAGAGATCTCTCTGCTCCCTGGCTGCCTAGATCTCCTAATCACCGGTCTTTAAACCTTTAGGAACTGCTTGTCCGGGTGGCAGATGGGCCGAGCTCTCTTGTTTTTTCTTTAAAAGCTTCTAGTCTTTATGCTTTTCCTCCTGTTTCTTTTTAACTATATCATCATCTTGAGGAATGATTTTGGGTCTGAGTCTTTTTTTCTGGAGTGTTTGGCATTCCGCTGTTTGCTTTGATGGGATAGCTGTGTTCTGGTGTTGCCAGGTTGTCTTTGTTTTTCTGGGGTACATTCTTTTTCTTTCCTCTTGCCATCTTGTTGTCTGTCTTCATATGTGGTTTTGTTGTCAGGGGTTGGTTCTAGCCTCTCCCTTTTACCAGGCCTATGTCTCTTGATCTCCGTGTGTTCCTGATGGCAGATCAGATCAGATTACTGGGCATTCATTCATGATGTTCTGGGATCTTTCGAAGGGCTTGTGTGGTTCTCTATTTCTTCCCTATGCAGCTCATTTTCTAGGTTCTCACTGTCTCCACGCCACTGCTACTGATGCTCTTGGCAGTCATCCCATGACGTGGTCATGTCCAAAACTGTTGTGAGGTCCCTGGTTCCAACTGAATTACACATTTATCAGTGAACTTTCTAGGAACCCCATTTTTGTTTCACAATGCCAAACTTCATCCAATCCCTATAGTTTTCATATATTCAAACTCAGTACCATCTAAGTGACCCTTATACTACCCAGTTTGAGTTCTAATAAGCGATAACCTTGGGCATGTTCATGCTCAGACTCTGTATGTTGACTCTCTGGAAACACTTTAGAAAAGATTTCATCTCACAGATGTCTGTCTCTTCTGAATCACTGCTTATTTCTCAGATTCTGCTGATCAGGACCAAGTATCCCAGAAAAAAAAGGATCCACTTTATTCCTTTAGAATCTTGTATGCCACTGCTGGTTTTTCAGCCCAGCTAAACCAGAATAATGAAATCTTAATTAAAAATACCTAATTGCAATGATAGTCTTGGAATTTCCATCTGAAACTTCACAAGCCAGGCCTCTACCGTCTGCATTGCTCTTCGCATCATTATATTCCGAGTTTCTACAGGATAGACCACTGAGAAATTGATCGCTTTTCCAGTCCAAAGTTCCAAACTCTTCAAATAACCACTGTCCTGATACTAACTTCTGTCTTTGCCATTGTTTGATAGCTGTGATGAAATACTGTGAGTAAAGTGAGTAGAAAGAAAAGGACTTACTTGACTTACAATTCCACATTGTAGTCCTTCATTGATGATTGTCAGGATAGACAGTTGAGCAGGGCAGGCACCTCTCTGACTGGCTCCACACTACTTCTGCTGCTGCTCTTAGTGGTCATCAGAACCTCAGTGCAGCAGCTGATGTAGAGGCTATGGAGGGGTTCTCCTTATTGGCTTACTTCCTGTGGCCTGATCAACCTGCCCCTCAGCCTAAAATGGCACCATCCATAAGCTGAGTCCTTCCCCATAAATCACAAGTTAAGGAAAATGCTAGATAGCTAGATTGTATGGGGGCATTATATAATTAAGGCTTCCACCCTTCAGTTAATTCTAGCTTGTGTTAAGTGGGCACAACACCAACAAGTACACACACACACACACACACACACACACACACACACATACATACATACACACACACATACACACACACACATACACACACACACCAGCTCCATTCTGATCATGAGGCTTTTCTTGGAGCAAACACACCTTTTAAAGTAACTATCTGGAAAGGAATAGAGGTAGAGGCAAGACCAGCCTCACTAGACATTCATTTAGTAATTTGAGATGGTGAAAAATCTTAAGACATTTTCTTGCCATTATGCTAAAAATGTAATCTATAAAATGAACACTGAACATCTACATTAACCTATGTAAGAATTAATGAAACATAGTTTACCTATAAAAGTGGGTTAATATTATATTTTGATTTTAGTGTGATAAGAAAGATGCTCTCTCCTTTCAAATTCATGTCTTCAATTAACCTCCTGATTGAATTTTTTAAAGGTTGACAGTTACCAACATAACTTTCAAGTTGTCAATCTTTCTGGCCTGTTGTAAAACCCTGTCAAGAGAATGTACCCTGTATGAATGCTAAGTTTCCATAAAAGTCATAGCTTTTAGATTAAAAACACTTGGGATAGCAATTTTATTATTAAGTAAAGTAGGAGGTTTCTGGGGTAGTTCTTTTTATTTTGCTGCCTTGGGAAACAGGACAGGCTAAATTTTTAATTCCAGGTTTATTGTTTTGAATAGTGTCAAGGTTTTCACCACCAGGCATATCAGTGCTAAAATCAGGGGAAGATGGTGAGAGTCGGAAGCCATTTTCTCTGCTTAATTTCATGCCTCATGCTAACAAGTTGCGTAAGTAGTCCCTGCCGATCAGCGGTCTTTTGAAACCATTATTTTTTGGCCTAAAGTTCACAAATAGGCAACATTCTATGGAAGTAAAAATTAAACTGAGAATGAATGTTATCTATTCAAAAGATATAACAGTTGAATGGATTTGTAAAAGACATATGAAATATACTGCTTCAAGGTAATGCTCTGTGCTTATGTAATATAAGCTACTGATTCCTCCCAGTTCTCCAAGGCTGGAGACCGGACATAAGACCCTTGCTAAGCAGGCCCTCCCACACTACCATCACCTCAGCCTTAGTGATGAGCAACTTTTATTGCTTTATATAGAAGTGTTAGTTTTGTAACTTGTTTTCCCCGAGGACACAATCAGACATTGCTCATAATTTGATGATACATCTTTGGTTTACTTTTTTGTTTTCTGTTTTCTTACTTTATGGATACTTTATGTATTTATTTGTCAAATATTATGCCCCTTCCCCCTCTCCAATACCCGTCTCCATCCCCTTGCTTCTTTGAAGGTGCTCCACTCCCAAACACTCACTACTACTTCAATGCTCTTGCACTCCCCTATACTGAGGAAATAAACCTTCACAGGATCAAGGGCCTTTGCTCCTATTGATGCCAGTTAATGCCATCCTCTGCTACATATGCATCCAAAGCTATGGGTTTCTCCATGTGTACTACTTGTTTTGTGCATTAGTACCTAGGAGCTCTGTGGAGTCTGGTTGGTTGATATTGTTGTTCTTTCTATGGCTTGAACACCCCTTCAACCTTTTCATTTCTCCACTGGGGTCCCCATGTTCAGGTTTATTACATCTTTGCTTTAAAGGTCCATTTACTTTAATTTCTATCCATTCTTCCTGTCTCTATGTATCTACACTGCATGCATACCCAGTGACACTGGAATTGAAGTTAAATGGTGGTATGCCAGCACGTGGGAGCTGGGAACTCACCTGGGGTACTTTATGGAAGCAGGGTATCTATGCTCTTACCCACTAAACCATTTAGCCAAATCTGGTTTTGAAATATTTTTCAATAGTTATTTTGAAATAAACATAGTGGAAGGAAAAATGCTTATGTAAGGAAGAGAGAAAGTAAGCCAGAAATGACAATCAAAACAACATGTTATAGTTTAACAGTTTCAAAAAAAAGAAAAAAGAAAAAGAAAGGAAGAAAGAAAATAGACCATACATATTAACAATAATAATGACTAATGTAAGGCTCTAAATTTTTATAATCTTTATTCTCTGTTCTCTTTTCAATCTCCAATAGCTCTAAGAAAATGTGTTCCTTTGTTTGATTGTTGATTGTTTGCTTGTTTCTTTTATTTATTTATTATTGGATATATTTTATTTACATTTCAAATGTTATCCCCTTTCTTGGTTTTCCCTTTATAGCCCTAAACTACCCCCTCTTCCCCTGCTTCTAAGAGGGTGTACAACCTCCCACCTACACCCTCCTTCCTCCCTGCCCTGTCATTCCTCTACACTAGGGCACTGAACCTCACAGGACCTAGAGCTTCTCTTCCTATTAATGCCCAACAAAGCCATCCTCTGCTACATGTGAAGCTGGAGACATGAGTCCGTCCATGTGTACTCTTTCGATATTTATTTAGCTCTTGGGAGCTCTGGTTTGTTGGTATTTTATTCGTATGGGGTTGCCAACTCCATTTAACTCCTTCAGTTCTTTCTCTAGCTTTTCCAATAATCACCATAATCTCAGTTCAATGATTGGCTGCAAGTATCCACCTCTGAATTTGTCATGATCTAGCAGAGCCTCTCAGGAGACAACTATATCAGGCTCCTGTCAGCATACACTTCTTTACATTATCAATATTATCTGTATTTGGTGGCTGTATATAGGCTGGTTCCTCAGATGGGGCAATCTCTGGATGGCCTTTGCTTTAGTCTCTGCTCCAAATATTGTCTCCATATTTCCTCCTGAGAATATTTTTGTTCCCTTTTCTAAGAAGGATTGAAAAAATCCTCACTTTGGTCATCTGTCTTCTTGAGCTTCATGTGGTCTGTGAATTGTATCTTGGGTATTCCAAGCTTTTAAGGGTGATATCCACTTAGCAGTGAGAGTATACCATGGGTGTTTTTTTGTGATTGGGTTACCTCACTCAGGATGATATTTTCATTTCTTTTTAATTATATGATACACTATTGGGACCAATCATTTTATAACAAAAATGAATCTGTCAAAATAATGTGTTATATACCTGTGCCCACTCTGAAACATATTTCATCATAGATGAGTTACAGAAGTAAGAGAAATAAATAAAATTAAGTGTCACAAAGTTTTGCAAGATTTATATATAATCTCCTCTATTTAAAGATACAGTTAAGTTCTTAGCCCAATATTTTTTTTATTTTAAGAAAAAGATTCCTTTGACCTGGATTTTGTCTGGATTTGGTTTCAGTTCCCTGGAGACAGAGGTAGGAATGAGAGAGTCTTTGACCTCTGAGCTGTTGCTTGACTAGCACTCTGTGAAGATGCATTCAACCTGCTTTGTCTATTATAAATCTTTATTTAATTATATATCTTGTCTGAGTAAAAAACCTTACCACAACAATATCCTTGTATCTGCTTCTAATGATTTGATGGCTGGATAATAATCACAGTCATATCTTTTGGCTATGGGAAGTGTAAATTTTAATTCCAATTAAAACACAATATTTTAAAACAATGTCTTTGGAGTATCAAATTAAAGAAATACTTGCATACTATTTATATTTAGGAAAAGCATAACATAAAACTGCATTGAACTGCAAACACAATTTTCTTTGAACAATTAGAACAAATAAGGAAGTTGGGATTCTGGTCAGGTCTTTTGCTAAATAGCACTTGAAAACTTGTAAATGACTTTGGGTACGTCCCTTAAGCTATTAGCAGTTATATTTCTTTATTGAGGGAAGGTGATAATAGCTGTCTTCTGACAGTTAACCTTTGACCAATATGCAGTGCACACATTGATTCATTTTTTATTGAAATATTAAGCTCCTTGATATGTCCATGTTCATAATGGGGCTGAATATTTTTTAATATTCTCCCAGCTGGACGATAGAAAGAAGTATGAAAATAGATGAAAATTAATCCTCAGGTTGGACATTTGATTTTGTGAGCCTTACTAAAGGGTCATTTACCCCAGTGCAGCTACCAGATGCTATGAAATAGGGAAATAAGGAGAAAATAAGTAGGCAGTATTTATGGTGTGCTCTTCCAACCTACACTACAGGTGCTGTAGAGGCAAATGGGAAGGGGAGAGGGTGGATATGGGATGGGGGTTTGTAGAGGGGTAACTGGGAAGTAGAATATCATTTGAGAGGCAAGCAAATAGAATAATTAATAAAAAGGAAATTTCTTTAGATGAATTACAGATATTATTCTTCTGATTATCAGGTATATGTCCCTGTGGTTTAAGTGGCACTTTAAATTTTTTGATGTGTGTTGAAAGCTAAGAACCACTGGCATAAATTCAAATGATGAAAACAATTTTAGTAAAAGTCTACTAAGATTTGAAGGTACAATTTGTGCTGTGCTAGGAATAAACACACACACATTCAGATGGACTGAGTCTACAGAGGTGCTTATTCTAATGGTCATGTACCTGTGAAACATAAAAATTAGTAAAATTTAACAACTTTGATAATCAAGTATTAAAATGGCAAAGCAATAGCAGCAGCAAAGACAATGATGGATATTGCTGAGATGTTGAGATAAAATAGATTTCAATTGTCTCTTTTATCCTAAAATGAAGATGTATATACTTGTAAGTCTCATCACATATTAAAAGATTACAATGCAAATCAAAACAACCCTGAGATTCCACCTAACACCAGTCAGAATGTCTAAGAACAAAAATTTATATGACAGCAGATGCTGGTGAGGATGCAGAGAAAGAACACTTTTCCACTGTTTTTGGGGTTTTAAACTGGTACAACCACTCTAGAAATCAGTCTGGCGGTTCCTCAGAAAGTTGGACATAGTACTACCTGAAGATCCAGCTATTCCGCTTTTAGGCATATACCCCAGAGAAGCTCCAACATACAACAAAGACGCAAGCACAACAATGTTTATAGCAGTCTTATAGGTTATTTCTATGACTACAAGGGCTCCTTATAACATTTAGATGCAGTAACATTAATTCAGTGATATAAATCTGTTAATATGTGCTATTTGAAGGATATTGCTTTGTGAAAGAAAATAAAAGTGTTTTAGATCTCTGAACTTAAATAACTGGCAATATGATAATAGGAAACTTCTTTAATTGATGGTCTATTTGCTTGTGACTGTCCTTTTGTCCTATAGTGTTTTTGAGTAGGAATGCCAGGAAGAACTTGGACTTACAATTTCACAGAGTGAGAGCTTGTAATCCTGTTCTTTCTGCTTCTACCTCCCAAGAGTGCTGTAATTACAGATTGTCACCATGCCCACTTTATGTGACTATGGGATCCAACTCAGGGCTTCGTGCATGATAGTCACACATGCTGCCAACTCAGCTATATGGCTTACACAGTCCTTCAGCCTTTAATCTTTTTGGATATATGCTTCGTGGAAAGCTGTGTTTGATCATTGTACAGCCCCACTGAGTGTTCCAGTGAGACTATTGTCCAGTATCACATTTGCCTTGACACCCACAGTCTGTTGCTATAGGTGCCCTGCCAGGCCAAGCATAATAAAAATATATCTCAAACATTATCCTTAAAAACACCCCAATGCAGAGGTAAAATTGTGTCAAAGTACACTCAGAACTGGCAGCATATGTATTTCTATAATTAAAAATAATAACATAAAGGTTCATAAATCAGATGGACATTACAAAATTCTAAGCACATTTTCTCAGAATGAATCCATTTGTTAGCATGCTGCCAAAAATTTATCTGTAAATTTCTCATTCTTATTTTTGTAGCTTTGAGAAAACTGTTTGAATAGTGTGTTAACACAAGCATAGTCTACAGCAATTTGGATTGTTCAGTGAACTCTGGTCTCAAGGTAAGAAGTATAGACTGAGGGGTTTCTGAGGAAACAAGAACGAAGAATATATCTCAATGCCATGTTTGGTTTGATTAGACCTTATAATTTTAGATTATTATGACCCCGGTAATAGAATTACCAAGAATACCATGTAAAGAGTTTCTGACATCACTTGTCCAGTAATTAGATAATACAGTAAGTTGATCACATACCTCCTCCTGTGACAAAGGATGTGAAGAAGCAATATAAGGGAGAAAAGATGTTCTCCTGGCCTCCAATTTATCATGGTGGGGAAGGTATAGATGAGGAAACCAAGGAAGATCTTTCTACAGGACAGCAAATCAGAAAACATTTGATACAGACTGGAGCCAAAGCCAGTATGACTTTCAAGGCCTGGTGCTAATAACTTACGATCTCTGATAATCTAGGATCCACATCCACTTTCTGCCTTTTTCAGCTGCATTATTGGCTGGAAATTGGGTGGTCTAACAAACACATGAGATTTAGAAACCATTCCATGCTATTGTCATAAACAACAATGTATATGAGAAATGATAGAGGATGTGTACAGTCAGTAGAAGATGGGGGACCTGCTTTTGCTTTGGTCAACTGTGAGTTTTTTCACAGCCCTGATGATGCAGTCTCTGCACTCTTCCATTAAATAGGCCATAATTAAGAACATATATGCTGTAGAAACTGGAAATTTGTACCAATGTTGACTTCACCTGCCCAAGAGCCAATGGTCAGTCACTGCTAAAGAAATTACCTACATTATACTTCAGAGGTGGTATTTGTGTTTCTGCTTAAGGCTAGGAGAGTGGGGGAAAAACACCGGTAAGATTAAAAGCGTGCCACATAGTGGAACATATGCTCTAGAAACTAAAAGTCATGAAGTCAGTACATGCCACATATATACATTTTATCTTATTTATTTATTTATTTGTTGCTTATGTAGTGATTCATCTAGCTTCTTAATTTAAAAAGACAAAAACTAAACTATAAAGAAAATATAATTAAAATTGTATCAGTATTGTGGAAAGTTGACCTTTCCCTAAAACAAGTTGCAGAGTGAATTTAAGAAGAAAATGCTGGGAAGAGGGGGTGAAAGAGCGGAGGGGCTTGTGGATTCATGGGAAGAACAACATTGTTGACCAACCAAATTCTCTAAAGATCCCATGGACTAGAACAACAACCATCAAGCATGTATTGAGAGACCCATGGCTCCAGTTGCATATGTAGCTGAAGATAGAAGTGTCTGGCATCAATGTGAGAAGAGGCTTTTGTTCCATGGAGGGCATGTTTTTCTAATGTAGAGGAATGCCAAGGCATTGAGGTGGAGAGGGTGGTTGGGAGCTAGTGCACCTTTGTGAAGGCAAGTAGAGTGGGAAGGGAAATGGAAGTGGGGTGGGCAAAGAGAATAACATTTCAAATGTAAAGACAGAGTATTTAATAAAAAAATATTTTTTAAAAAAACCCACGAAAATTAAGTCAGTCTGTTGCTTTCAATGATAGCAGACAGAGAGATCTTCTCAAACTGTCAATTCCATTGCTTTATTTTCTCACTGACTTTATTGGTGGCTTTCATAATTTTTATTTCTAGTGCAACAGTTCCAGTATCTCATATGCCATTATTTTTCAATATATATTGTCATTTTAAATCTGAAAAAATACCTTAAAATTTGTTTATCGATTGCATATTTTATTGCTACTTGATTATATATTTACATCAAGAGTACATATAATAAACATTTCATTCTTGAAATTTTGACTTTAAGTTAAAACTGGTGTCATATGATCATTATTTTAGCTACTAGGTAGGAATGTGTAAAATTTAAGATCAGCATAAAGAAAAGTACATAGAGACAGGAGAAGGAAGAAAGGAAGCAATGAAAGACAGAAAAAAGAAAAAGGATGGAAAGAAGGAAAGAATAAGAAAATAGAAGCAATTGGAGGGGGATGAAGGATATTAGAAATATAACCTTTCAAAGCCATTTCTTATTACTGGTAGAATCTGACAGTTTCCTCCTTTTATTGTGAAATTTGTGCTTCTTTTTTCTCCATTTAAAAAATTTATTTACGTTTTTAAAATATTTGAAATTTAATTTTTAACTTTTCATTAATTTTAAGAACATATTTTTTCAGGTTTCTGTTATAATTTTAATTGCATTACAGACTTCAATATTTTTACTATTTTAAAAATATTTAAAGTGATTTTTTTGAAAATTTTTGTTGTATTTACATTCATTTTAATCTATTCAACGTTTTCTGGGTTTATTGTAAAAATATTTAATCTTTTACATTGAAATATTGAGTTTTTGTATAAAAACTACAACCTTACCTAGTGCTTTCTCCTCAATTTGATTTTACTTCTTACCTTAATTTCCTAATTTACTTTAAATGAATTAAGGAATGTTGCAAGAATGACTTCAGTATCTGTTATAAAATTGCTTTTTTTCTTTCTCAGATAATGACTATGGGAACAAAATGCCTTACCCTTAATTTCATTGTGTCTTTTGCCCTTTGTCTTATTTATGATAATCTGATCTTATCCTTCAGTGAGTCACTTTCCCATCTAACAAAACTTACTGGTTATTTCCACATACCTGACTGTATGCTGGTCAGAATCCTAATCAGGTCTGGAATGTCCCTACTATTTTCAAGGGGGAACAAAGGTACGGTGGCAAGTTAGGAAGACTGCAGCTGGAGAAATCCAAATGCATTTTTCTCAGTTGAAGGCACTGGGCACTCTCGAGCTCATCTTAACTTCAGTGTTTGAAATAGATGGCAATGGCACAGAGTATAAGCCTACATTCAAGTGATACACAAGAGTTAACAGGACTAAACAGTACTAGGCAGTTAGAGAGAATTGACAAAGATATGGATTGCTATATTCTAAACACAGATAATTTGCTAGAAGATTCTATTTGAAGTCTATGTAATATACAGAACTGAGGGAAACTTGATAAGAGTTTCTCTTTAGTCATGATGAAATGTTTTATTTATTACATCCCCCTCTGTGTGTGTATGTGCTTGTGTGTGTGTGTGTGTGTGTGTGTGTGTGTGTGTGTGTGTGTGTACTTTAGGGATCTTATTTTGCATAAGTAAATGCTGAAAGGTTTGCTCCACATTTGTACAGAACTATTGAGTAACACTTTGTACTTAGGCATACACAGCTTCTTGGCTGATTGTATGTATTTCCACTGCAGTGGAAACAGAAGCCGAAACTTTACATTGTGTCACAGAACACAGATAACAGGAAATAGAGAAGAAAGTTTAAGACAGAGAGAAAGAAGAGAGGAAGAGTTGAGAGGTGGTGAAGCCAAGTCCTTTGGTGTTTCCTCTGCAAGATTCTTGTATAAAAGAGATCAGTAAATGTTAGGAGAAGGATGTTTCTCTCTGTGTTGGTCTAGTTCTCTCAACCTCTACCCAGATGTGTTTAAATTTTTGAAATAAACTTATTCTTCAATTGAAAAATAAAAACTAAGAAAGGAGAGAAGAATAAAAGCAAAAAAGAAGGAAGGAAGGAAGAGAGAGAGAGAGAGAGAGAGAGAGAGAGAGAGAGAGAGAGAGAGAGAGAGAGAGAGAGAGAGAAACAGAGACACACACAGAGAAACAGAGACAGGGACATAGAGTCAGAGAGAGACAGAGAGAGAGGTAGAGGAGGGTAGGGAAGCACTGGTGTGCCGCTCTCAAAGGGTACCCTGGCTGTGTCTTATGTGGGTTTACAGAGACGTCAGAAGAGACCTAGAATTGTCCATTATATGAACTCGTATGGAAGCTGTTGGTGAGGTTGACAAGATGAACTTAGTTGGATTACAACATAGTTGGGACTAAAATCTATCTGAAAGAAAATCGACATAGCAACATTGAAAAGAGACCTAATTGCTTTGAAAAATCGATGTGAAATAGAGATGTAAGATGTAGACATAGAATTTTCTTTAACAAAGATCAGGGGAATGATGGAATGTTTACTTCTTGGAAATAATTAGAAACAGGCACCACTGTTCTCTGATATATGGAATAAATTGAAATTTTGCAACAGAGAAAGCTTAGACAAAATATCTAGTGTGGAGCCTGGCAAATAAGGATTGTAGTGAAGGGCTTAAATGACTCCCCATTATTTCAGGCTTTTTGGTGAATTAGGGGAGAGTCAATGCTGACAGATCCCATGTGACTGCCTAGAGGTCCACATAAAGGTCACATGAGATGGTACATTCAAAAGGGAGAAATAAGTTAAGCATCAAAGATTTGCCTTCTGAGTGTTACCTGGCCCACTTCTCTTGCCTGGGTATTACATGGAGTGAAGATGAAGTATTCATGTTGCCACAAATATGAGCAGGTAGAAGAAGGTTCATTTCTTCTGGAACATTCTAGCCACAGTACTTTTTCTTCACTTCCCATTGGACAAGAAGTGTTCAGTTATGATTTGAAGCTGAAGTGCCCTGTGCAGATTTCTGATTTGAATGTTGTGTGGTACAAGTTTTAAAAATTGTGGTAAAGACCCCTAGGAAGTGTGGCCTGAGTTAGTGGAAGCAGGTAACTAGTCATGGACCTTTGATAGCTAGACCTGTCCATTGCTGATCTCATCCAAGTTCTATGTGATTTCTGATCCACAGCTATGCTGACAGCTGTTTTATTGTAAGGAGCCAATGCTATATCCTCCCATTGATACCACACCTATTTGCCTTTCCAAAAATGCATACATTATCTAGCTCATTGTTTTGGAGTTTCAGCTTAGACCAAGAAGGCTGATTGTGTGGTTTTCTGGCAAGAATGCTGGATAGAATGCACCTTATTGATGTCATAAATTAGGAACCAAGAAAAGCCTAGACCAGCAGTTTCCCTAAGGCTCCTGTGCCTACTCTATGACCTAAGGCTTTTTATTTTGCTTAACTCTTAGGGATGCCAACACATTCCATAAACACTAAGCTGATGGGGACAAAATATTTTTAGCGGGCAGGTTGGTAATGCTCAGATTCAAACCATAGTGTAACATTCAATGAATGCAATTGTTATTCATATTTATAATATTATAAAATGATAAAACCTTGGTGATTGGGTCTCCACTGTAAGCACTGTGAAGCTCTGTACTCACATTTTACTCTAACAATGAAGTTTTTTTTGAAGATGTATCATAAAAACTTTTGGAAAAGAATAGGACATACTGTTACTAAACTTCAAAGCTGTCTTCAACATGGCAAGATTCCCTGGGGTCTCCATCTCCTTCATCTTTTGACAAAACTAGTTGATTCAGCATCTGAAGTGATTATCAGTGTGCAGGAGAAGCTGTATTTGTTGTGGCAGGCTAGGGACTGTTCAGATGCCATAGGGCTGCCTGTTATTCTTTGTGAAATTATTCAATGAGGACAGTAGTGCCAGTGGTTGCTTAAGAATGGGTTGCTTCTCAGTTCAAATTTGAGAATGAGTTTGGGACATTTTTAACAACATTTTCAAGAGACAATAGTCAGAGTAAGAATTGATTTTTGAAATATGAAGGTAGTTCTATTTGATTTCTGAAGGCCTAGATTGCATTTTGGGTTGATTGAGAGGTGAGTCATACACTCATTTCTTGTTAAAACATATGAGATATATTTTGAAAATTAATTCTGTGATAAATTTTTTCACTAATTCTATTAAAATTCTATCACATATGTTCCTCCTATGAGATACATCTGTCAGAGAGCTTATAGCGTTCTGGGAGACTCTGAACTTGTAAACACATACTCCAAAATCTTGAGGCATCAATTTATTTGATGGCATTAAATTAAAGATAAATTTATCTTTAAAAGAATTTTCTATCAATATGTCAAAATAACTACAAATTTCAAAATATATGGAAGTGACATTTAAAAAAGAGGTCTCTGTAGAGTTTCTTATTACACTAGGTGATTTAACTGTACACGTACCTCTTATTTTGTTGTGTTGTACTAGAAATCGAGAATGCAGGTGAACTCAGAAGGGAAGAATGAGATAATAGACACCAAATCTGTTTTTCAGAGAGGAAGAGCAATACATTTGGTGAGTGGATAATTAGCACCAGTCATTGTGGTCCAGACAGCTGTGCAGATACAACATGACCACCATTCTGATGTTCTATTGGCTTGTAAGGACCACACAGCTGGCAAGCTGTTGTACCTGAATGCCTCCTTAGGTAAAAAGAGTTGGAAGAATGTAAAATGAATGTAAAATAGATGACCTCCAGCTGAACAGTGAACAGCAAACTATACCTGGAATGTGCCTTGCACTTCATAGCACCTAGATAGGTCTGTGTGACAAAATGCCCTTCTATATTTTTATATTGGGCATTTATGCAGTGAGCATTTAAGAAATTATTAAGAGAAAACTGGATGTCAGATGCAAATTTTAAGGAGATCTTAAATCTAAACCAGAATAATTGCTGTAGGATAAATAAGGTAGAAATTTTTTTTTCTGTTTTCATCTAGCAGGTGATTTCTTAGTTTCTGGACCCTCCTGCCTTCATTAGTGCTATTTTTAAACTTTTTGACTATATACATACATATGTATTTATTTATATTCTGTAACTGTTTAATGAAAGTAGTTATTCAAAATTTAGAGAAGAAATAAATTAAATGCTAAAGTATTGTACTTTGTGATTCTTTGGTTTTCTATCTATCATAAATATAATATAGGTATAAACATATCTATATATAAATATACATACAGACCTACAGAAATACATATGCATGTACACACAGATGTACTGACAGATATGTTACATAAGCTCTAATTTTTATCTCAAATTTCAATTTCTATATTGCTTTTCTATTTTAAAAGTTATACAGTATGAAAATATATATCAAGAATGAAATCCTCTTCAATTTTAATATGAACTCCCTTAACTACTTTTTATTATATTACCTTTGCTCTTCATCACTTTCAATTTTTTAAACCAATGAACAGAGTATTAATTTTCTTAACAACATATGTTCACATTTTAAAAATAAGTTTTAGAACAAACACTATCTAACCCTTTAATCTCTGAGCAAACCACCTGGGTAATAGATTGAAAGCAACACTAGATTTTTGGAAATGGCTTGGAACTACCATTTATTCTCTATCTGGATAGCTAGAAGTTTCCATAAATTTAGACTGATATATATGGGACGCTAGGAGGGGTTCTTTTTTATGAGAAGCAGTAATATTATGAACTCAGTGACAGAGAAAATGAAATTTCCTAAAGTTGCCAGATACTCACTAAGGAGATATTTCATAACCAATTGTCAAGAAGAGAGTGGAAGCAAATCTGCAAACATCAAGTTTAAGTCAGCAGATTGCAACCTGTGGGTCGAGATTCCTGTAAGGTTCATGTGTCAGATGTTCTGCACATTGCATACTTACATTATGAATCATAACAGTAGCAAAATTATAATTAAGAAGTAGCAGCAAAATAATTGTATGGTTGTGGTCACCACCACACAAGGAACTTTTTTAAAGAATTACAGTTGAGAACCTCTATTCTAGGGCATCTGCACACGGGAAAATAAGTTGCTTATGAACTCTAGAGACTTCAGATGGTACCAAATTTATAAGAGTCCCAAAACTGTAAATATGGCTATATATACTTGCTCACACTTTTACACAACAGTCAACTGTTAAATTGCTAAATAGGTAGATGTCTCCATGTAAACATTTGAGCTGATTTTTTGCCTTTGTTTTAAGTTTGGCAAACTACTTTAAAAATTTATAAACAAATTATGGTCTTGAAATATGTGGTTCTGAATCAATAATGGAAATTTAGCACTTAAAATTCTTTAGCTGTGGGTGCCTTTTTTCTGTAGTCATATACTTACTTAAAACTGGTTATCTGGTAGCATCTTGCCCTCATGAAGCATCTTTTATTTTCCCAATGGATGTAGTCCTTTTTCTTTTTTTAATAACATGACCTGTATAGTTATTGTTAGAAAGCAGATTTCACAGCATCGCAATACAATTAATATTGTGTTAGGAAGAATACATACAAGCCTCCAACAAAGCTCTGAATACCCCGGAAACAACTCACAGGCTATATGAAAAAAAAATAAACAAACAAACAAACAAGAAAACAAAAAAAAACCAAAGGCCAAAAAGTGAAAGTCTTAGAAAAATAATAAGTGTATAGCACCCTCTCAGAGTGTGGTACACCTAGACCTTAAATCATTAATAGTTCAAGACCTAAGAATAGAACATTGTGGCAACTTTTAGTATTTAAAAATTATTGTGTTTAATCTAAACATACCAAGAAAACTTTGACTGTTTCTATGTTACGTTCTGTTCTACATGTACTTTATGCTTATGGTAACTAGTGAGATTTCAACGCCTACTATCAAACCTTTAAAAGAATCAAGTACTGACAAAAATATATTCTATAGTGTTATGCCAAAATGCTTTTAAAAATCTGGACATGTATCTCTTTTTTAAATAAAGTTGAAAGAAAAAATATTAATTGATAAATAACTTAAATTCACACACAACACACACACAACTCATTGTTATGATTGCTATATTGTGAGCGGTAAGAAGTTCTCAATATTCATTGTCTCCATTTATTTGCAAAATGACTCTGAAAATATGTTTCTTGTAATTTAATATTTACTTCAAAGGAAAAATTTTATTTGCAGGGAAGAGTTAAAACAATTCAAAAGTTAAAATAGGGTTCAATTAGATCCCTCAGGGGGTAAAGCTACTTTCTGTGTAAGTTAAATTACTTAATTACTTAATTATCACCAGTATCCATATAACAGATCAGTGTATGAACCTGGAAGTTTGTCCTCTGAGGGCCTCATGTATGCATACACATGTGTATCACAGATACTATGAAATAAAATAATTTTAAAATAAATTTTTAAAATGAAGGAAGCCCCAGTTACAACATTGAGTTAAATCAAATCAGTGTTAGTGGATGTGAGTTTTAATTTTGTCACAGTGTTTCTGAAGCAATCCAGACACACAATTTAGACATCACAGTGCCCAGGATAAGCTTTCGATAAGACTGCACATGGCCCTGTTTGTGTACAGGGAGCAGGAAAGAGTAAGATAAAAGGGAGTCAGAGTAAAAGAAAATGCTGTATAAGATGTGTGGCATGACAAAACAAAACAAAACATCAACAACAAAACAAACACATGGACCTAGAATACTGTGAAAGAATACACTGATCAGCTCACCCACAGACCATGTGTTCACATTACTCAGAATAATGGATGACAAGACAGAAACCTACGAACTACAAATAGAATTGTGTAAAAAAGATGAATTCAGCCACCAGGGAGATAGGGACGAGCAACTTGGGAAAAATAATGCTGCAAACCGTTTCTAATGATTACGAAGGCATACAAAAATCAGTTACTTAAACTGAGTACTAAAGAGCAGTTTGCTACAAAATTTGATTTTAATTACTTGTGCTCTGGAAAAACCTGGCCATGTTTTAAATGCAGGCTTCCTCAAGTACAAGTCCTGAACCATTGTACAGATTTTTGTACTTCATTTCTTCGCTTGAAAAAAAAAATGAGATTAATCAAACTGTAGTTCCAAATCTTAGAGATTTAAGAAAATTCAGTGAGAATTATATATGATTGCAAAGTTTATATGGTACTGTACTGCATGTATATATGTGGTTAAAGTAATTGTGTTTAAGTACATAGGTAAAAGTGGTTGAATATGCATATATCTTATATATGGGTGATCATTTTATGTGTAATACATATTCATATGGGTGTGTATGTATTTATGTATATTGTTATAATTGAAAAATTTTTTAAATATCTGTGATTGAGTGTATGAGTATAAATGTATAAATCTAAAAAGTATATGGTTTTGATCTATACATGAATATGTATAACTATGGTAGTGTGTGTAAATTGCTTAAGAAATTTAAAAGCCACTACAGTGAATGCAAAGAGGCACAGAGCAATCATGGTGTCAGGTGTGTGTGTGTGTGTGTGTGTGTGTGTGTGTGTGTGTGTGTGTGTGTGTGCGTGTGTGTGTGTGTGTGTATGCACGCAGGCACATAGTGGTCTTAAATAAAAGTAGTAATTAAATCCTTGCCAGAAAAAGTGACTTAAATACATCAAAATTTTAGTTGTTACCAGGTTCTTCACCACACCTTTTCACTATAATTTTAAAGTGCTGATGTTTTCCCCTCTATTTCCATCACTTTCCTCTTCTCCACCTTTCAAAGTCATAAAGAACACGTGGGTAGATCTGGGAGCTTCTGAGAGTTTTCAACAGAGATTTAGAATTTTTTTTCTCCTCTGATATTGTGTTAAAAGTAAAAAAATGTCTTAGGCACAATGTCCTGTGAGGTTTTTTTTTTTCTTTCTTTTTTCTGGCTTGGTAACCTTAGAGTTAGCCTTGTATAGTGTTTAATATAAACATTCACTAAAACAATTTGTTTTACTAGGAGGGCAAACACAGAAGTTACATATACCAAGGGTCATATATGATTAGAAATCAACTTTTGCTTTTCTATTTTCTGCCTACTGTGCATAACATACTGTCTAGATTCTGGATGTCAAGAAAGAGTCTTTCAATATTAAAAGAATCCTATTATACTTTTTTTTCTAGTTTTTATTAGATGCTCTCTACATTTACATTTGAAAAGTTATCCACTTTGCCCATCCTTCTTCCATTCCCACTTCCCCCTCTACCTGTCTTCACAAAGGGGCACTAGCTCCCAATCACCCTCTAAACCTCAGTGCCTTATCTTTCCCTACATTGGGAAAACGTGCCCTCCCTGGACAAAAGGTCTCTTCTCATATTGATGCTAGACAGTACTATTCTGTGCTACATATGCAACTGGAGCCATGCGTCTCTCAATAAGAGCTCAATGGTTGGTGATCTAGTCCATGGGAGCTGTGAAGGACTTGGTTGGTTGACAATGTTGCTCTTTCCATGAGACTGCAAAACCCTTCAGCTCCTTCATTACCCTCACCCCCACCCAAGCACCTTCACCAGGGTCCCTGTGCTCAGTCCAATGGTTATCTGCAAGTCTATTCAGCTGCATGACTCTGGCAGAACCCCTGAAGAGGCCCCCCTATCTGGTTCCTGCCAGCAAGCACCTCCCAGCATCAGCTATAGTGATTGTGCCTGGTGGTTGCACATGGGGTGGATCCCCAGCTGAGGCAGCCCCTGAAAGATTCCCCTCTATGGTACACAGCCTTTATATCCTGTTTTTAGAGATATTGAGATAAATTCAAAGATATAAAACAAATTTTGTAAAGGTAGACATACTAAATAGGCTGATTGATAAAGACAATTACTGAGGAGGACATTAAACCAATGATAATAATGTCTGTTATAAATTTAAATTATAAAGTATGTTAATTCAATTGATTGACTACTCACATATTAGTACTTCATAAAGAGATTTATTTTCTTAGTCATTTCATTGAATACAAAGATTATGATTAGTTATTTTTTTCTCTACAGGAAACCAGACAATATTTCTGAAAAGCACCTTTCATATTGTTTTCAGAAAATTAAACAACTGGAGAGTACACATTTGAAGGGACAGCTAGGACAGAAATCATTGCAGGAGGAGTGATTTGCACAAGATGATTAAGAATCAATAGAATAAACTGCAATTTGATTGGTAAGTTCAATCATTGCCTTACTGAAGATGCCTTCCTGCTGGAGACATTCAAAAAGGGAGAAAACCTATGGTAGCAGCAAAAATTTTACTTCTCCGTACAATAGGAAAAGGTGATTCATCAGGTTTCCCAGGGTACTTGGAATTCTTGAACTTACTTCCTCAGGCTCTTCTGTGGTGATACTGCAAGCCTCTACCACTGAGGTTTTTATTCTTAGAAACAACTACATAATTTTCAGATACCTTCCCGACAAATGTAATCTCTATACAGAAAGTAAAACCCTTAGCCTTGGTCAGAAGTGTCAGATGAAGACAAACGTTTTTTTATTCACCACACTGGCACCAAAGAAATTCTCTGAAACAGTTGGGAAGGTACAACTTCCTCTCTTGCCAACAAGTCGGGTCAATATCCTTTAGTTACTACTATTGGAGGTAGAGTTAACATAAACCATTAGACTTTGATAGTGAAAAGTTGCATTGAAACATTTAATAAAATGTTTTAACTATGCAACAAAAGCAGATACTTAGAGTTGAATTGACAATAGATCTTAATTTAAAAAAATCTATTATAAGATGATGGGTTTCTAGATGTGAAACGAAATCAACATATTAAAATATTACATTATTGACAAAATTCCCTGCATTTATGAATGCAATTTGCATTTGAGGTCAGCATAATATTCCCTAGTAGTTCTCTTTTAAAGTGAAAGCCTAAGGTCAGCAAGATGGCCAGTCTCGTTCAGGGGATTGGAGGATATGAGCTGGTTCTTAGGTGGAAATAGGTAGCACCAACTCCAGCAAATCATCCTCTGACTTCAACACGCAGGGCAGCATATGTATGCAGACACACATTCATATGCCCACACACAAGTGAAAAACGTGCAATGGAATCAAAGCATAATGCTGGAGAGGACACAACAGTATCCATCTGATAGAGTGGGGGACTGTTGGCTCCTCAATCAGTTGTGGTCAGGTGGAGAAATCTAGAGAATGAGAACCCATTAATACTGTGATACACAAGTACATGCATATACATGAAAAATTGCTTGCACAATAAGGATTGCCATTCTGATACAGTTCTGCACGGTTTTGTGTGATGTCATTTTAAATATCTACTAAGACTGAAGTGTGATGGTAGACAAGGTAGTTCACATCTCAGGCCTTCTCCCCATATGTGTGTGCATTATTAGGTAACACTGCTTCCTTTGCATAATATCTCTGTATAATATCTCTGAGTCAACTAAAATAACCCGTGAGGTGGTCATTCATCACCAAATAATTATGAAGCATCCTGTTTAAGCCCCAGCCTACGCTTAGCTTACACTCCAGTTCTTTGCAATGCTACCAGATAATGAAGTACACAAGTTACCATCAACCAGTGTAGCCAACTGCATCCTCTTTGGACTCTCTGGCAACACTAGGAGACTGTAATTTAGATCCACCATTCTCTGTGATCTGAATTATAAAGAGTAATACGTTTAAGAGCCAGTTAGCATTAACTATTAAGAAAGCATACATCCATGTCATGATTCATAAAAAATGGCTGCTCACAATGAGATTAATTCATTGTTTGCTGAGAAATTTATGTCCATCTTTGTATCAGGCACAAAATTTATTCTCAAAGTACTGTCCCTTTGTTGAAGCAAATTATATCCCATAGAGAGCTAATTAGAATTCGGAATCTTAAACTTTACAGAATATCTAGAATGTTCTGCCTTTGGAACAGTGGCTGTAAAGTGGTTTCTGAATTTCCAGATGTCTACATTCTTGCTTGTAGAAATATCTCAGGCCTGAGATTCTGTGTCTTGACAGGAAACCTACTTAATTGTGACTCAGATTGTTTGAATTGTATAGACACAGGGACTATTGGATCTGGTAACCCATTTGGTTTATCAACAAAGGTAAGGATTTAACCATTCCAGAATCAGCGTCTTTGTTAGGAAGAGACATTGATTCAAGAAGATGGCCAAAGCCCTGAGCCTGAAATGGAAAACATTTCTGTTCCTCACAGCTTCTGTGACCCATCTTCATTTTCCTGCTTATCACTTCGAAAAAAAAACCTTTAAAATGTGTTTGGTGTTCTTGCTATGGTCTAAAAGAATCACTTCATTGAGAATAAACTAGCTTAAACACACATGCACACACACACACAAAAGCATACAGAACTACTACAGCTGGAGCTTAGTATAGTTGGCAACATGTTACTGTTTTTGTTTTAAGTAAGAAAAATGAGTTTTATGAGAGCTAATATTAGTGAGAAGCCTTTATTATTTATACATCATTGGATAATAAAACTTCATAAGAAGTTAGATGTTAGTGTCAAAATGGACAATATAGTTCATTTGTGTGTCTCCTAACAGCTTACTAGTATCCATATTGTTTCCTTTAAAATGTCACAGTATCAACTCCAGGATGCTTTCGACAAAATGTTGTATATTCTTTCAACAACTAACACCTCCATTTTTAGTGTGTACTATGTTATCTCTAAGTGACAAGCAATGTAACACAGCCTGCATTATTATGGGCAGCCTGGAACCAAACTCTTATGTGAACACTCATTCCAGACAGAGTGTACTTTGGATATAGAGGTATTGATTTGGAAACAAATTGATAATTGGCATAGTATATAATATAACCTTATGTCTATAACTTGGAACTAAATAAGGCTACATTGGTTGTGTTTTCTAAACATAGCCAGCTGCTAAAATCTAGTTTTTTATTTATATTAAAATCTGTCTTTAACTTATTTAAGAGTATTTTTTAATGGTAGTGTTTGGCCAATAGAATAATGGCTCAAACATAATCATTTCAAACACATACTCGACAGCAGAAGTAGTAAAATGTCATTATACATTTTTAAATAAAATAATTTTGGTTACCAAATTATTCTGTGGTTTGTCTTCATGCACAATATATTTTAGGAATTTGGAAAAATGAGTGATATTTACATATTCTCCTTTATCAGAAAGTATTAAAGACAGAGAGGAATCTGTCTGCCTCTAAAGGCTTCTGATCTTCCTACTTGTAACTTCTTGTTACATGGGTCTATGTGTGACCTAATCAATATTATAAATGGTGGAGTGTTATCTTTAGCTTTCCTTACTTGATAAAGGCCAGCACAGCACAGCCATGAGTTCACCACCTTTCCTTGATAGCTAGAGACTAACAGAAAAAATGTACCACATCATTGTGTATGATGGGGCTCTGGTTAGTACAAATCTGTTGTTTTCAAATCCATAGAAGTAATCGAGCTCCAAGCTTCTCCATTTCAGAATGTCACCTCTGCTGCACTCTGCAGGCAGACAGGCAAAACATAAATGTCAGGGCAGCAGGATGAGTGCTGGGTTGAGTATGATCTATGCTCATATATTATCTCTAGCCTGTATCCATTTCTGAATTATATCTTATTTGTCATTTGCTTGCCCAAGAGTATTGAAGGGTTTCATGTTGAATTAATCAGATATTAAGATTGCTATTATTATTATGGGAAAATCGATAATAACAAAATAAAGTTAGGTTTTGTTTTTTCTTTCTTTCTTTCTTTCTTTCTTTCTTTCTTTCTTTCTTTCTTGAGGGAAGAGGGAGAGGGAGAGAGAAAGGGAGGTGGGGGGAGAGAGAGAGAGAGAGGAAGAGAGAGAGAGAGAGAGAGAGAGAGAGAGAGAGAGAGAGAGAGAGAGAATGAGAGGAGATCAAGGTTTGAATGTTGTGGTTGAATAGTACATAAAAATCTTATCAGGCCCAGTTGGTCTCAAAAGCTGTCTCCTGAGAAGCTCTGCCAGAGCTTGACCCATACAGATATGAGTGCTTGCAACCAACCTCAGACTGAGCACAAGTGCCCCAATGGAAGAGTTATGGTAAGGACTGAATGAGCTGAAGAGGTTTGCAAATCCATAGGAAGAACAATATTATTAAGCAACAAAAGTTCCCTGCCTCCAGAGCTTCCAGGGGCTAAACAACCAGCCAAATAATACACATGGAGGGACCAATAGGTAGTAGAGAATGGCCTGGTCTGGCATTAATGCGAGGAAAAGACCTTGGTACTGTTGAGGCTCGATGCTCTGGTATAGGAGAATCCTAGGGTGGTGAGGCAGAGTGGGTGGGTGGGTGGGGGGAACCCTTAAAGAAATGGGAGGGGGGAGATGGGATAGGTGATTTTCTAGGGGGAAACCAGAAACAGGGATAACATTTGAAATATAAGAAAATAAAACATACAATAAAACAAATTTAATCTTTTTTTGTTATTATGTTATACATGTAATACTGAAGAAATAAAAGCATTAGTCATTGTTTTCGAGGTAGGATTTTAAGCAATCTTAAGGATGATTTTTGCAGAGCTCTGGGTACCAAAAGAAAATAGTGGTTTTCAAAATAATGAAAAGATTAGCAGTATTATCAAGATTTGCTCGACTTTCCCTCTTCATGTAAGCACCATTGCATCTGGATTCCTATTGTAGAAGATCATGGAAGTGTTAGAAAACTATGAAGCTAAATTGGTGTCTTGCAAGTACTCAATCCACTGCTGCATCCCCAGTCCTGTAATTTGTGTTACATTTGACTGATGGTTGGTGTCCCCTTGAAAACCCATCTTTTAACATAAATTAGAGATTAAATAAAGTTATGTAACTGATATAATTTAACAAAATACAGCAAGACAGCTAAATAAAGCCTTCACATGTACTCTCACATATTACCTAACAAAACTTGTGGTAATCATGTTAGTTTTTCTCTATTCAGTTTCACTGAACACACTCTGGTCTATTTTGATTGGGGAAGTATAAGCCTGGAAAAAGCAACAGATACCGCTGGATAAGGTCTGCAGATGTCAATAACATACCCCAGACTATGTCGTTTATATCTGACTGGCTAGCTTGAAATGGAAATTCCCACCATCATTAACTCATTTGACAAATTTATCAGAACAATTTAAAATGTCTGGCAACACCTGTGCCCACATCTACCCATTGCTTGCAAAGAGAATGGATGGGGATGGTAGATGAACAGATGAAGGGGGGAAACACATAGTATGAGTTCACATGACACCCCCCCAGCATGACACCCCTTAGGACCTTTATGTGTCCAGCAATCCAGAAGTTCTCTGAACCCTCTTTACCTGGGGTTTCGGGGAAGCATACTATATGTACAAGAATGATTACATCATTGGCCATTGGTCATCAATTCCACTTTCAACTAGAGGTTTGAAAAAAAAAGTTGAAAATTCAAAATGTCTAATTTCTGTTCTTTTGGCAAACAACAAAATGCACAGTCTCTACAGGCGCTCACCATGCTATAGAGCTTGCTTCATAAAAAATAATATAAAAATTCTCATATGTCCAGGGAAATTCTGAGGGACTGAGAAGCTTGGTGTCAGCTGTTCCTATTTCTCAGGGAGCCACAAAAATGTTTTAGAAATGCTGTTTGAGGGGCTGGCTTTGTCCAAAACTGGATATACAACAAAAAAGCCCCTACATAAGTACCTGCAAAGGTTTTACAAGCTTCTTGTCATTGTTATGACATTGGAAGCACCGCAGAGCATGCATTTACCATATCACAGCCTTTTCAACAAATACACTAATATAACATTAGTTATGTTCAATAGAGTTAGTGATTAAATACAAAAACTTATATTTAATTCTGAGTAACACATTTCTAAGATTTCTGAAGACAGACTTTCAAAATCCATATAACTACGTTCATCTAAATAGACCCACATGAGTCCTGTTGCAGATAAAATGTCAATGGTTCCTGACTAACAGTAAAAGTGGTACAGCATCAGCACCACTACTGAGAAAGTTTTGAGCCTGCTTACCTTCAAGCAGATAGAGAATGATGCTCTCGGGGAGCAGTGTTAAGTGATAATGATGATGATATCATTAGACTTCAGTTGAGGAAGGAAAGTAGGGAAGGAAGAGGAAAATAGACTCATATGTACATGTGCATACCAATCAGACACACACACACACACACACACACACACACACACAGAGAGAGAGAGAGAGAGAGAGAGAGAGAGAGAGAGAGAGAGAGAGACAGAGAGACAGAGAGACAGAGAGAAACAAGAGAGAGAAAGACAGAGAGAAAGAGACAGAGACAGACAGAGATACAGACAGGCAGAAGCAAAGAGGAGAAACAAGAACAGACAGACAGGCAGGCACACATAAAGAGACAGACAGATATAGAGTCAGACACACACACACACACACACACACACACACAAGACAGAGAGAGTCAGAGACAGAGACAGAGAAACAGAGAAAGACACAGACATTCAGACAGACAGAAAAAGACACAAAGACAGAAAACAGACAGAAGAACCACACACACACACACACACACACACACACACACACACACACAGAGAGAGAGAGAGAGAGAGAGAGAGAGAGAGAGAGAGAGAGAGAGAGAGAGAGACAGAGAGACAAAGAGAGACAGAGAGAGACAGAGAAAGACAGAGAGAGACAGAGAGAGACAGAGAGAGCGTGAGCAATTTTTTGCTTAAAAAAATTAAGTTGATGGCTCCAAAGCCATGACCAGGAAATTACTTTTTGGATAGGATGCTCCAGGGTAAAAGTATCTTTAAAAAAACAAATATTGTTTAAGGCAATGAAATCTGTTTGCTATCATTTCTGTCCTCCCAGGTGATTAAACTTAGAAAAAAACAGTCATTTGATAGCCAGCTAGGCTATTTACTGAAAGTATATTCAATCACCATAAAGATTATTTTTACAGCAAGACTAGCAAAAGAGACTATGGAGGTATCTCATAAAGCATTTTTAAAAAGAAAAAAGTGATAGTTCCATATATTTTTATGAGGGTTTCAGAGCAATCTGTATGCAGCTGGATTTTCCAAGTACTGCCTGACATTGCAAATTGTGGTTTTGGAGCCAGATGGCATACAATTCAGTCCCCAAGTGGGAAAAATTTCATAGGCTAAAGAATAGATTCAGGGCTTGTTGTGATGTGTGACTCAGAAATGATTCCAGTGATCTGTTTGGATAAAAGCATCAAGTAGGATCAAACAGGTTGGGGCTATGTATTTTAAACAAACCTATAGTGAAAAGAATCACGCTTCTCCAAATGTAGTATGCACATATTCCTGCCTTCTCTTTTTAAAGATTTTACCTAACCTTTCTGCAAGAAAACATGTTTACATTAAACACTTTGATATTCACAAGCATTTTTTGAAAGGTCTACATTGGGAGGAAACAAAACAAAATAAGACAGGCCAAATTTCTCATCTGTGGAGTCACATTGTAGAACTCTGGGTTGCATAGGGAATGTTTTCAGTGGATGTACTAAGGCAAGTTAGCTAGTATAGCCCCAGGTGAGGATCATGTGTGCATTTACTTATGTGGGTCTGAAGCAATCCTCTGTTGAGGCTAGCTCACATGAAGGTGAAGCTCCCTAATGTTAGATAAATTAGTCCTTTGACTTTCACGTAATCTGCATGTGTTCTTTTGTCCTAGCTCCCTCTTCTCTTTCACCTCTACTCTTTAATTCTAGTTTCCATTGAAATGTGCATCCTTTTCATTTAGAACATATACTTCTAAATATTATTCGAGTTGAATTCAAGACAATTGGTTTTCTTTTTTCCTGTCTTGTCATATAACTCCCTTACTGTACTAAGCAGAAATTTATCTCACTCATTATTCCCTCAATGGTGGCTTCATAAAGAATCTTTTGACTAATGTTAGAATCTCTCCTGCCCTACACAGACACACTGTTGTCAGCAGCAGTTCATAAAGTCACTTTAGTACAGTTGGGTTTGAGAGTATTTGTCTAGATATTTAATTCAAGATGGTGATATAAGAATGTAAGAAAAAATTAACATTTTACACAGAATGGTCATTTGAAACAACAGGTCTATTTGATTCAAGGATTACTTCAACAAGAAATAGGTGCTCCATACAGAGATGGAATAGAGTTTTTCTCCTGATGGCATTGCTAGAAGATATGCTAGATGATTTCTTCCAATATAACAATATCAAAAAGCCAATATAAAGTGGAATCAACAGTCATGGCAGATTCAATAACAATAATATCACGATGTTATTAATTTACTATACTGTCGAGTTGTCAACCTTCTCAAAATACAGAATTTATAGATGAAATGTTAAAAACAGTGACTTCTTTTTAAAGGTAAAGATTATTTTTTAGCCATCTCTTCTAGATTTATTACACTAAGTATTTATTGTAGCTTAATTCCTGGCAATTTATGTGAGTCACTCATGGCTTAACCCACGAGTGTGTCAGAATCAGTAAGTGCAATACCTCAAGCCGTAGACACAGATTTACTTTTTCTACTTTGGTATCTGTTACTGAAGTTTTTATTTCTATCCTAAAGTTTAAATTTCATTAATATTTAGATGACCTTTACATATTTCTGTTACATTTGTCTCCTTAAATTCAAGGGTTTTCTTTTTTAATTGAAACTGAATCACCATAAAAATGGTCAACTCTGCTTTTTGTTTTTTGTTTTTTTTTTTTAATTTTCTTTATACTGGACAGCTTTAAAAGTATAATTTTGACATTAATGCTATCCTCTTATCTTTGCATGCTTATCAATTAAAATAAACAATGTAAGAGACATACCAGGATCCAGGGGAAAGTTAATCAGGAGATGTAATATTTTTCATTATATTAACTGAATCTTGAGGAAGTTCATGGGATTAATGATAGAACTGTATGAAAAATGTGGTTTCAATGTACTTGAAACAGCATAGTAGATTTATACCACTGGAGAAATGAAATGAGGACCTTGTTTGTAAAGGTATTTCATTATAAATTCATGTATTTAAAAGAGCAATAAATCATGTACTTTAACAACACAGCTATTTCCTATACAAGGCTAAGAATGTGCTGAGATTCTAGAAAAAAGCTACTGATAAACTTTAATGGATTTTAATCTATAAATTTACCACATAGAGAGTTAAGTTCAGAAAAGAACATTGAACATGATTTTTCAGTACTGGTCTTAGAGAAGTATTTTTCAATACATGCATATATATATTGATATATATATACATATATATATATATCACTCTTTTCTATACCTATTTCCAAAGCTTAAACTTAAAATTCTGTTGTGTAGCAAAACCATATAAAGCAATTTATTTGTTTTTATTTATATCTAAATACTTATAATTAAACACGTTTTATAGGACCTATAAAGTTATAAAGTTATATTAACAATGTGTGAGTATATTGTCAATATACGTACTATTTTTAAAAAAATAATAAATATAAAACTAACCCTTGATGTTACAGAATTCTTAAATATTGTGATATCTACTTTTTGAAGAGCAGGCCAGCACAAAATGTATAGTGTAAATGTTGAAATGTTTATTTTTATAAATATCACACATATATATGTATATGAGTGTGTGTGTGTGTTTGTGTGTGTGTTTGTGTGTGTGTGTGTGTGTGTGTGTGTGTGTGTGTGTGTGTATTCTCTGCTTTGAAAAACTCCCCAAGATACTTTCTGACCACAATATGTGATTTAAGGTGTTGTATACTTAAATCTGGGAAAAGCTAAGGCTGTTGTATTTTCTGTTTTGAGCTGTTTGTGTCACGTTTGCTTTCAGGCTATTGAACAACATTCTATTCGATAGCACTCACCTGCAAAGTGAGGGTGTAGCCCCAGTGCCTTCCACAGTACTGGAATCCAGCAGTTAGGAGAACAGGATGTTCAGTTAGGAAACCTCTACTGAGTGCTTGGCTTGCTTTCAACCCATGTGTTCTTATGACTTGAGTATTTTCTAAGTACTTTTGAAAAAACCTAAAATGAACTCAATTGGTTAACTGTACTTCTCAAATTGGGTAAATTGTTTTGTGTTCTTCTTGCTTGTTCATAAGAGTCCCATTCACCTCTGATTTTTCGGAAACATTCTGCTCACATGATCGGAATGTTTACCTGATATCTAAGTACGTGTACAAGGAGAAACTCTTGACATGGAGCAGCCACTTAAAAATCCAAATGGAATGTTCCTCAAACAATATAACCAGAGGATACATAGAACATTTTTCACTTTCTGAAACAAAGAGACAAACACACAAACAATAAATACACTAAGAAAGAGATAAACATTTTAGTACCACGATTTTGGAACCTAAGCTGAGCTTGATTTGTAGGGCACTAAGGTCAATTCCTTGCTGGAGAATCCAGGGATGGAGGCCAGTTTAGCTGTGGGGTTGCTATGATGAGCATGGGGGTAAAAAGGGACAAAGAAATTCTCTTTGAAAGCTTAAAATAGAGCCCAAGAGAATGGCCTTGTTGGGCTTCAAAAGAAAGAGAAGCCCTTGGTCCTGCCAAGGCTAGATGCCCCACTGTAGGATAGTGTCAGGGCAGGGAGGCGAGGTGGGAGGAGGTGGGTTGGTAGGGGGCCACCCTCATAGAAGCAAGGGGAGGGGAGCTGGGATAGGATTACGGAGGGGAAACTAGCAAAGGGGATAAAATTCAAAATATAAATAAAAGATATCAATAAAGGGGGGGATAGACTCCAAGACGAACCCTAGATACAGACATTTTAGGACGTGATAAAAAGCCATGTGGAAACCTACTGCCACCATCCCAATTAAGAAGCATTAAGAAAACAGAAGAGCACTTGAATGGGATTCTTAATAATGCTAGACTCAGTGCTTTCCATGCTGATTCTAGAAGAAAGCCATAGCTGTTAGGGAAATTCTCCACATCCTGAATATGCTTTTCTTGGGCTTCTTGCTTCTCTAAGTTATGTCAGGTGGTTTCAGAAAGTCACTTCCAACTATCTCAGTTATTTTCTAACCTACAAAGGAAATTGTATTTACACACAGTAAACTCCATTTTGTTACTGTTTTGTTTAAGCTATTGTTACTATTGTTGTTGTTATTGTTGTTGGTCTTTGCTTATTTGTTTTACTTCTCATTGTTGTGTTCTTTAGTTAGGTGACCTTATCTTGACTTCCTATTTTGATGGGAGAACATTGTCATATGTGTTGTTTTTCTTTTTTTTTTCTTTCCTGTTTTCTCATCTCTTGCTCCTGAGGTTTTTCTAAGAATAATACACCCATGAGAAGACATGTGCTAAGGCAGTTGTCTTGCTTAGAAACTGTGAAATAAAGGCTGCTCAAAGGTTGAAATCCCTTGTGAGTTTCTTTTTATTAGGATTGGATCCTGCTCATGTTGGCGTCTGTATCAGAGTCCATTGGCTGCTGTAACGGAGCATCAAAAACTGGTAAAATTCTTCTTCAGAGACTTACTTTCTCACACTTCTTGAAGCTAGAAATCTGAGCCAAAAATATCAAGATATTAATTCCCCCTTTGATCTATGAAGAGTTGTGTTTCACGTCTCTCCTTCTGTCCAGTTCCTTGACATGCTCTGGGTTTTCTGTGTCTAACTTAACACTGTTCCCACTCAGTGTGTCTGTCACCATGTCTAGTTTACCTTTTGATAACCACAGAGTAATTTTACATAAAGGTCACCTCTCTTCTTTTCAGCTTAGTTTCAGCATATGAAGAGAATCAACTTCTAGAAAGTTCACTTTCTTACCTACCTGATATTAGGATTTTAACTTTATATATATATATATATATATATATATATATATAACTTAATTCAGACCCTAACATGTTTATGCTCTGATGCTGGTAGAATAAACTGTTCTGTTGTTTCCAACAGTATTTAAATATGTTCTACCTACAGCAAACTTCCTTCATCATAATCTTTATTAGAATAACCCACCTCAACCTCCCATTTCTACTTTTATCTCTCTGTGATGAAACTTCAGAAAAACAACTTTCATCAGATTAGAGTCTTTGTCCCTGTTTCAAGCCTTCGCCTTCAACTCAGTGTACTCTTATGTGACTCCACAACAGTGAAATCAGTCCAAATTGGGTTGATGATACTAGTTTGTTAAATTTATATGAATTTATGCTTTGTTTCTTTTTGTTTGTTTTCTGGCTTCACTTTTAAAAACCATCAGGATAGATGCGTGGGAGACATGATCTTTAATAGGTCTTGAGCATTCCTGTGTTCTTGTGAGGTACGTGAAGAATGCAGGGCCATGACCATTCTGTAGCAGGGCTGTTCCTTATCACTGGAGTCAGCTAAACAGCACATCTGCTTCCTCCTTACCCTAGAGTTGGTGCATGCTCCAAGGTCAGTGTTCTGTAATTCTACTCACCCAGAGGCAAGCATCTCTCATAAACACTTCGTGTTACTCCAGAGGAGTTTAAAGAACAGAAGATCAATCATCATGTTGACCTCTGGTCACCAGTTCTTGATGCGAATAAAAAACTCTTCTGTCTCTTAACCATGAGTCATACATCTTCTGCCAACTTTTATAAAACAGTAACAGACTAACTCACAAGTTTACACAAAAGAAATTTTTCAGGCCCTTTATAGTGCTTCATACTAATTTGACAATAATTTAATTTGATCTCTTAGCATCTCTAGGCCATGCTTTTGCTGACTTACTTTGCAAGTAGTTCCTTGTCTACTATGTTATTAATTTATGGAGGTTCTTAAATATAGATAGGAATTATTCTGTAGTCTCCAATTATGAGATTTAAACACTACAAAATTTCTAGTTACCATGGTGATACTCAAATATATTTCTAAATCCTAGTAGCTTGCCAGAATATACTGTTTTATCCAGGTATTCATTTGACATATCAATTAGATATTTGATGGTGTTTGGAAAGTATTTATTATCAGATACAGAAACCTTTCAGCCTGCCTGTCTTTCAATATTTCTTCCCATAGTAAACATAATAATAATTTGCTTGTTTTCTTGGGTTATCGCCTTCTATAAACTTATCATTTCCTACTAATCGTAGAATAATAACTTTCATAATCCCAGCAACAAAGCAATTTATTTCTATTGATGTTTCTCCCTTTCCTTAGTTACCTGTTTTTCTTTATTCCATCTCCTAGCTTCTCTGTCTTCTTTCGTTCTGCTTTTCCTTCAATCTCCTCATCAACTGAGGTCAGAATGAAAAATAGTATTAAAGTTCACATAATTTAGTGAATTGACACACAAGGAACAAACTCAAGCAATGTCAACTCTAGTGGATAACAATGTATCATGAACTCTAACATCTTTAGGACAGATTTTAAATGTTTCCAACTTCAATGATAATAATACACTCAAAATGTATTGTACATATTAATTAGTGCAATTTTTTCTAAAACATAATCCAATGCATCTTAAATATATCACTTTTACTTACTAATTAAAGAAAATAAAAAAATGCTAGTCTTGAGTAATACCTGTTTCCACTCCAAACATAGAAACTTGCTTCAAAGTTTGTTACATTAGGTTAAATATTACCAGCTTACTTCTACTGTTCCCAACAGATACTGAGCTTTTTTGCTTCCATATTAGCCTGTCCTACATGCTTAGGTAAATCTTTTTTTTTTTTTACAGGGCAGTTTGAGAATGGTCAGTGTAGGTGCTTATAATAATTAACTCATGTCTGTGTATGATTCCAGATATGACTCATATTTGAATTAGGTCAAATTGTATCATTATCAATTAAAATAGTGTTTATTCCAAGCTGACACTCAAATATTTTAATGCAAATGAGAGCATAAACACCTTGGAGAAAGAAAAACTCATTTCCCTTAACATTTTTGCATATACCTTAGCTAACAATTTATTCACAGCAGTGAAGTATGTTAAATGATTCAGAGCAGTCATTACTTACACTATCCTAAGCTCCCTATTTCTTATCATAACAAGTCTCATCCAAGGTGATTTTTCTCTAGCCTACATGTGACCTTCTTTGTGCCTCCTTTTCTTTCATGCACTGGAAAAGGACAAATCTATCTATTCCCACTATATTCCCAGTTATGTGTCATCTGTTCATGTCATTGCTCTATTTTTGGTTCATTTTGACTCTTATCCCTCAGGTTAAAGGCCTTCAAAGTTGTGCTTCTATCCAGGTTTAAAAATTACTCTCATAAGTACAGTATTTCAATAAAATTATTATTAATACATTGTTACAGTTAAGGGTCAGATAATGACCAGCAATTTTGCTGGATTAAAAAGTTAAAATTATTTCTTATATGAGAGTAGTTAGAAATATATTTCTTTTATAACTTAAAACAAGTTTTATCACTTAGAGTTCCTACAAATGAGTAGGGAAAAACTAAGTCTATAACTCTTTGATTCTTCATTGGTTTTTGTTTGTGAAAATTTGCTTGTCTTCTCTTTGGCAATGCAACATTCAGTCAATGTTTCCTAATATAGTAGAATCATTTTATATCAAATTCAAAATTATCTTAAACCAAGAAACATCAAAAGATCTGTCAAAAACCACTGATCCCGATGAGCATCTTCTTCCTAGTATTTGAACTTAAAAACAATGGAATATACTATCACACTTTAAAATCATGGGACAAAGGAGAGATCAAATGTTTCAGCCTCTTTATATTTAAAACACAGAATAGTATTTCCCTTTTTTCTTTAATTCACTAGCACTACGCAGGGTAGCTGTGGGTGGAGACCTTATGTGTGATCAGATAACTAAATGGGAAGATCAAAAGATGTTTGTCAACAGCAAAATATTTTTAATTACACAGTAGAAAGACAGTTAATTCAAAATTAATGCACAAAGAATGTAAAGTATTGTATTGTCAAACTTCATTGTGGTTCTTTCTGAAAATACAGCATGCCCTGTATATGTGGTCATTTTGTTCAATAGCATGACACCTGCCTGAAATACCTTAGATCTGAAATTATATTATGAATTAGAGTGTTGTTTATTTTCATTATAAGTTTTCTGGTCATGTAGCTACAAAGAACAGAAAAAAAAAACTTTTATTATCCTCTAAACATCATTTTCTAACATGTATGAAATTAGTGTATCTTTATTTATATTAGAGTAAACTGTTTAAGTTTTAAATTTTCAAGGAAAATACTTTTCTTGAAGTTATTATCACCTATGGCTCTTATCAACTTTCTATTCTCTCCTCTGAGAAACTACCTGAATCTTGATTTGGAAGAGTGTGACATGTAATTCCAATTTAGGGATCTGCCTTTACACAACTTTATTCTCTACACACTTATTAGGCAAGAGTCTTTGTGTTAATTTTTATATTATTCAAGTAAAGGATTCTGGGACAAAAGTTATGAGATTCATTTATTTATGTGTATAGCACTAATTGACTAGGAATCAATAGTTTTAATATGATTAAAATTTAGCAGAATAGTACCAAGTTCTCCTCTATGGCCCTCCTGTCAGGAATAAACTGTGTTTCATGGAGCAGGACTTACATATAATGAAAATTGCTTCATTTATCTTTAAAATTTGTGGCACTATTTGCATGGTGGCCATATTTTATCAAGCCAGATATTGCTATAGCTCACAGAGTTTGAAACTCAGTGATACTGATAATTAATTTTTTCCATTTGTGTAAACACCTTCTGACACAGTGAAAGCTAGACAGTAAGGGTGAAGTCACAGCAAGAGAGCGTCTGTTGACTTTAATGGCATGATCCCTGGTGGGTTTACTATACTTTAGAGCTATCCTCATGCTCAAGATCAGTTGGATGACAAAGCTGATGTAATAGGTTAAAGAAAAGGAAGGAAGAAAGGGAGGAAGAAAGGAAGGAAGGAAGGAAGGAGGGAAGGGAGGGAGGAAGGAAGGAAGGAAGAAAGGGAGGAAGGAAGGAAGGAAGGGAGGGAGGAAGAGAGGGAGGGAGGGAGGAAGGAAGGAAGGAAGAAAGGAAAGATGGCAGAAAGATAAAATAGAAGTTGGATGGGTAGGTAGGTAAAAAGGCTGAATCTGGATTTGGAAGATGTTCAGTGATAGAAAGTTATTATGATTAAAATATGTTTTCTGTAATTGTCAAAGAATTAATAAAAATATTTGAAAATTGCTGTTTGATTTTCTGGCATGAGTTTCATTAAAAATATAGGCAAATGAATTTTGGAATTAGAAAGAAAAAAAAGTTTTCTCCAATAGTTTCTGAAATTTTCCTAAATAAGCTTCTACCATTTTATACTATGGAACTGAGTAGATGGCCAGTTTCATAGCAAATGATTATATCACAAATCATAGAACTAAGATGGATATGTAAATGTTCTAAGTTCTATAGCATAGAAGATCCAACCAACAGTTAATTCATTATTTAAAAACGAAACAGATTCATCTCAGAATGCAAATTTGCTTTGCTTTTTAATAAATGCTAAAATTGTAAGTATATAAAAACCATTTTAGAAATAAATTTCTTCATTAGTAAATGTCTGATCCATGCACCTGTTTTCTATGCATATATGCCTGGGGACACAAACATTTTCCAGGTATTAAGGTGTTTCTGTAGACAGTGCCCTGTTCTAGCTACACCATGACGGCAATGAACACTTTTTTTGATATATTTCTGCCTTGGGTAGGGTTGGCAACACAGCTCTTATTTTAAGCTAGAAGCTGTAGACTCCTAAAGAGGAGGCAGAGACAGATTTGGAATAAAATATTCTCCTTTTTTCAACAGTACCAATGGACAACCATGTGCCCAAAGTAGCTCAGACCTTGCCGTTTACATACTTGTATCAGAAAAAGGAATAGAAAATCTCAGCTGTCTTGTTGACACGTCTTATGGGATATGTCATAGCCTCTCAGGTTTTCATTGGACAAAATTTTGAAATATTTGAAAAATTATATCTGGTGTTTGTTCTTTATTTTGACACTACCCATTAACTACATTCAATTCTTTGACATCTTAGCTCCTCAAGTCTATCTCTGCTTGGCAGTGTACCATATCCTGTATCTTCTTTTCTCTTTTCCATCACCAGGGATTCTATTGAAACTGGCTAACAAATTGAAGCTAATGATAAGGGCTATGAAAAAAATACTTCATTCTTTGCAGAAATGCATTTTTTTTTCTTTAAACCAGACCTGTCCCATGACTCAGTAGAATCTAAATGATAATCCTTAGCAAGGTTTTCAAAGCTTTTTTTTTATATACTCAAGTAAGGACACATCTTTTTTTCTTGAGTTAGGAAAGATATATTAAGAATGACAAACTAAACTGGATATAGTGTCATATGCCTTTAATCCTAGCACTTGCAAAACAATACAGGAAGACTTTTTATACCCATCTACAACTAAAAAAAAAGATAAATTTAATTATCTCAAAACCTTGTAAAAAGGAAGAGAATGATGATCATTTGGCCAATGGATTTAGTAAAAGTGCTAATAATTTTTAAAAATATAACTTTCAATCCATAATGCCATACAGCAAGGGTCCTTGTCTTAAAATTCTCTGGTTATGAAATTTGAATCAGGCTGGGGCAGTAATGCATGTCATTAAACTTGGCACTCTGTACACAGAAGCAGATGAAAGAGCAGAGTTCTAGATGATTCTAGACAAATAAGAACTTGTCTCAGGTAAATTAAACAACACAAACAAGCAAAAACACATCTCTCAGAAGATGATAGAGTTGACATCAGTGGAGAGAACTGGTTACCTTTGCATAAGACTTGGGTTTCTTTTCAGTTCACATCATCCACACAGTAGCTTTTAACTCCACAACCCTAGTTCCAGAAGATCCAGAACCTCCTGATCTCTATGAACAGAAAACACATGTGGTGCATGCATGCATAGATTCCTTGAATACACCGACATACACAAAACAAAAGCAAATGATTATTAATTTTAAAAAGTTAATATAGAATTGGAATATTGTTTCTAAAACATAGCTATATATGCAGATCCCTCTCTAAATGGAGTCTAGATAAAGTCCTAATAAGAAGACACAGAACTTCGTGGATTCTTGGTCCAGTCAATGACATGTGTAAAAAGGATGCCGAGATCTAGATAGAACATTATCTTTTAAGCATAGCAATTTCTCTAAAAGAAAGTCTGCTTGTAAAAGGAAGCAAATAGATAAATACATAAGGCAAAGTAATCTTTTCCAGTTGTTATATAGAATGCATTGATAACTCATTTTCTTATTCCCTCACATTGTTTTGAGAAGATTCACTGAAGCTTTATATTTTCTTCAGCTTCTAAAGAGCTTATGTTTTATTAGTGGATATAAAATATCAAATTTAATTTTTTCTAGGTCAATGATTTTTACTGGAATTTTCTTTTTACAACCTAACTGTAGTTTCTCCTTCCTCCACTGCTCTCAACACCTTACCCTCCCCCCTACCCACTGCTTCTCTTTTTCCCTTCAAAAATAAGCAGGCCTCTAAAAGTTTTCAACTAAACATATGAAATCCTATGGAAGAGGGGTAAAGAGAGTTACAGGAGCTAGAGTGTTCATAGATACCAAGAAAAGATGGTTTCAACAAATTCAACTATACAAGGTTCATAGTGGCTCACAGATACTAAAAATGCAATCACAAATCCGCATGGACCTGTGGTAGGTCTTCTGCATATATGTCATGGTTGTTAGCCTGGTGATTATGGGACTCTTAATAGTGGAAATGGGGGATGTTTCTGACCCTTTTGCTTGCTCATTGGATCCTTTTCCTCCTACTGGGTTGCCTTGTCCAGCCCTGATATGAGCTTTTTACCTTGGAGATTTTTTTAAAAATTAGATCTAAACCTATTCAACTCTTCTTATTATTTTAATTTAAAGATCATAAAAATAGAACATTTATCAAAATATTAACATGACTACTTCTCCCCAAAATTCTGAATAAATAAAGAAGAGGATACAGACATTCTAACACGGAAGAAGGAAAGCTCAAAAAGCTCCAACAATAGACTAAGTAGAACTACAGCCAACTCTGGAATGTTGAAAGCCTGGCCATTGTTTTCCACTGATAAGGGGATCCAATACCAAATACACAACCCTGAAAAGAATATGTTATACACACTGGAATCGCTGAATTTCTAACTTAAAGGATATAGAAATATATCCTTACATGTCTGTGTATCTATGTATCTATCTTTGTATGTATCTATGTATCTATATATGTATCTATGTATTGGTGTATCTATGTATCTATCTATCCTACATTTATCTATCTATCTAATATCTATCTATCTTATCTAGACAGATATAAAATAGATAGTTAGAAAAAATATTTAAAAACTTGTGTCCAATTTCTCATGCCTCATGTTGAAAATGTTTCTTTAGAATGATA
The DNA here is from genome assembly GCF_963924665.1 of Micromys minutus. NCBI lineage: Eukaryota > Metazoa > Chordata > Mammalia > Rodentia > Muridae > Micromys > Micromys minutus. Next base: position 41,451,275 of record NC_137976.1, on the reverse strand, counting down.
GAGTCTAGATCAAGTTCTGGTCAACTTAATGTTCTGCATGATATCAAAGAAGATGCAATTTATATAATTAATATCATACACAGGCCAGACTCATTCTATGTAGACAGAAATGTCTATCTACTCTTATGTACCTTTAGGAATGTCTCCAATCCATGTGTGGAATCAATTTCCTCACATCTGAAATCCAGCCTCATCAGTAAAATCTGAAAAAGTGATGTTGTGTATCTCAGCCTTTATCTTAATATGTCTGCAGTTTTCATATTTGCTAACTTGAAATATATCTGCCACATCATATGGACAAATTCTTTCTAATATGAGGCCAAGCACAGAAAAGCTGTAACTGCCAAAGTGTTCCTGGTTAATTTATTTGAAACCCAGAAGGCTAAAAAATATTACAGAGATCTCAGCTCCATTTTTCTAGACAGTACATCACCCATGCATGTGACTCCAGTGAAGTCCTATGCAACAGTCAGATGTGCATGTAGTCCAAATGGCAGAAATAGAGACAAATTAATTGGCTGTAGTCTGAAGAACTATACTTGAATGGATGTTTCATAGCAAATATTGTTGAAGTTTACTTACTTTTGTGGTCCCTCACACAATAAACATAAATTTACTGAAAATTACTATTATAGTAATAATACATTAAATAACTTGTTGATTACTCCCTATATGCAGTTGGGTATATGACTATAAAACTTTTATATTCTTGATGCTCAAAAGAGCATAACAAGGAGAGTTTGGTTTACATACATTAATAGAAAAATTCAATATTTGAAAGGCATTTTAAAATTTATGTTGATATTTAAAAAATAAATGTATATGAACTTTACCCTTATATTTATAAAATTACATTTTAAAATGATTTATAATTTGTATTTTATATTTAAAAATATTTTATATGTAGGTGTACATAGGATAGCCCATGTCCTCTGTGCCTTGTATTTTTGAAACAGACTCTCCCACTGAACCTGGTTCTCAGAGGCTCAGGGGTTTCACTGCCAATAAATCACAAAAGTTTCCCCATCTCTTCCTTCAGAGTATCACACATGGGATGCAGACATGACCAATTTATTGGTTTTTGTTGTTGATGAGAATATGATTTCCTTTCCCACAATGTGTGTAGCCTTCTTTTCATCCACTGAGTTAACTCCGGAGCCACAATAATATATGTTTTATATATATAATATAAACGTATATACACCTACATATATATTTCTGTGGACAAAATTGCCAGAGGAAGAATATAAGAAACCAGGCTACTAGGGGGAAGTTAATGAAAATTAAAATGGGGACTCTGAAAGCTGAGTTTGATTTCTGCAGAGTGGATAGAAAACATGACATTCTAATGTTGGAGCAAACACTTAACATACAAATGAGTCACAACCCTCAACATTGTTTTGAGATTCCATTAGTAAGGTTTTAGCACTCATTTAGTCATTGAAGTTTTAACAGTTATTTCTACGCATAGTATTTATGAAATTCTAAAGGAAAAAAATGTTCCTTGGAAAGAGGGTCTGCTTTAATTCCTTTTATTTATAGTTTTTGAGATTATAATATAACACCGTTTCTGACTTTCTTTCCTCCATAATTTTCATGTACCCTTCATTACCCCATCATGTTCACACACTTTTCTCTTTCCAACTCATTTTGTACTGTTTTAATATTATTTTTCTATGTGTTTTTCATAATCCTTAAATGCTTGTATTTTTTAGTGTTATTCATTCATTAGATATTTTATTTCCTTTTCTCTCTCCCACCATCTTTTAATTCATCAACTCATTTCTTTCTGTTTTATAAGTACACTTGAGGAGCAGTAGAATATAGCAATTATCCTTATTGCTGATAAAACCAATGTCTCCCTGGCAAGAAACCTTGATCGTGTATTAGCTAATGAAATTAGTGCAGAGAAATGTGAAACAGGGAAACAACGGATATTTGACATGAAAAATCTAAAACACAGGCCAAGTATTTATTCACAGGTTATTTTCTGGATAAAATCAGATTATTGACAAAGAACAAATACACAAAAAAGGCTACATCATTTATGCAGCCTTCCTTTCTCACACTGTCTCCCAGATCTAGAGAAGGCATAGACAATTTAGAGGATTGAATCCTTACCATGAAATAGGATTTTGTTACTACTCCATTAGATAATATTACTTCAAATTCTAGCTTCTTTTCTAGAGGCCTTATTGGGCCACTCTGATTTATGATTTTGGCTCCTGTCTAGAAGAACTTTTTAAGCAACAGTAATTGCTGTAAAATATAGCATTCTGAAATCTTAGTGGAAGATTATAAACTGTATTCTTGATCTATAACTAAATATTCAATGGCATATAGTTATATGTTTAAGTTAAATAACTATAGATAATCTAGAAAGTATTTTTAATAAATATATTAGTGGATTTATTTCATGTTATTAATAATTTTAACTGGACAATATGTATTATACTTATAAATGTTAGGAAACAATTACATTAGGAACATACTGATATAGATCAAGGTTATGATTCTCTTCTCTAACTGGCATTCTCCTGAATCTGTAAACCTTTGCTTATGGTCTTGAAGGATGGGCAATTCTCAGTTCAATTCATAAACTTGCAATTTGAAACACTGGTAAACATTTGTGAAACTTCCTTTTCAAAAATGTATGCATTATACTGCTGAGGTTTGTTTCTTCGACTGAAAGTTAAACATTAAGGATTATACATCTGGAAGGAAGACAGGACATTTTCGACATTAAATGGCATGCATATGTACTGTGCACCAGAAAGGGCCCTGGAGTCCATCAGTGTCCCCCCAGGAGCGACATTCATCGTGCTTTAATGTACCAGCTGGTCTGCTTTGATGCAGGTCTCTCACTAGAAAGCAGGGATTGGGAAGCAGTGTCAGAAGCAGCTGATGCTTTAGTTACTATAGTGTTATAAACCTTAAAGTCCTTTGTTGTTGACATTTTCTGAATATGACAGCACTTATGAAGTATGACCTGGACCTTTGAGCTGCCCAGGATGTAAAGGTTGATGTACCACATGGTGAAGGAAGAGATAGCTGGTGTCTCATCCCTACACACTTTCTATGCCACCATGTACATGCTTACACACTGACTGATACATACTAATCAGTGACTAATAAAGGTTTTAAAATAAATTATAAATGTTAAGTGTAACAGAAAAACTATTAGTATGTATTTGGTGTAAAACACTCAGATATTTCATGGGTTTTGACAACGGATTCATTAAGAACAAGATTGTCTCAGCTAGCAAAAAATTCACTCTATAATCCAGATAATATCTTGATCATTCATTTATTCTTTCTCAGTATGTGAAATTATAAAAAAAGAAACATGGCCAGGCCTATTTATGGTAGCTATATTACACATTTTAAAGGATCTTTTGTTATACAAAAATATATCATAAATACCCATTTAAATACAACATCTACACCAATACATATAATGGTTCTAAACAATATTCCCTTCAGAATGTCCTTTACCAGTTAAAGGAAAAAAAGCATGCATTTTTGTTTTGTTTTCATTATTCATTTGTTTGTCAATGGAGATGTGGTTTAATTCCATTTTTTCCTATGCTGAATAGAGTGTTAATAAACATAGATGTGCAGGTATCTCTGTAACAGTGCATAGTGTCCACGGGAAGATGACCAGGAGTATTTTTCTCAGTATTATGGATGTTCTATTTCTTCGTGTTTTTTTTTTCTCATATATTGCATACTAACCACAGTTTCCCTCCTCCTCTCCCTTCTCCCCACTCTCTCCCTCCCATCTCCTCTTCCCCATGGGTCTACCCCCTCTACCAATGCCACAAAAGAGTGGACCTCCCAGGGACATGAGCTAAACACTGCATAACAATCTACAATAAAACCAGGCACATCAAAGGTGAACAAGACAGCTTAGTAGGAGGAAAGGGCTTTCAGAGTAAGGAAAAGAGTCAGGAACGGCCTTGTTTCCACTGCTAAGGTTAGCAGCTTTGTGTTCTTGTGGGGGGAAACACATTTTTAAATATTATAGAGCCCACAGAAAATGTTTTGTAAATCAGCAGATGATCCTTGTCACTTTCCTGGACAATTTTTTCAGGTTTCATCAGGGACATCATGCAGGCCTATGAAATGTTACTCATATGGTTACACTAATGTGAATGTATCTTGTACATTCTTTGCTTGTTTGTCAGTTAAACTTTGACATCCAGAGTCAGTCTTTATCCTTAATCTATCACAGATTTTAATGTGAACTAACAAGTCTTTAATCCTCTACTTCAAGTTAGGTTAACAAGGGTAGAGTTAACTGTTGACTTGTGATACCTATTTTTCTTCTCAATAGGATAATTTACTATTCTTCGAAAATCTTATGATGCTAGACAGCCCATTCAGAGCTCAGCCATGTAAGCATGGTAGCAATGGTCAAAGAAGAACACATTTCATCACGGAGTTAGTTGGCACTTGTGGCCTGTGCTGACAGAGAAACCACTGCTCACATAAGGAATGGATAATGAGGTAAGTTGTGGGGTAAGCAGACTACAAAGTATTGATAAGAGAACGATCCAAGGAGTACTCAAGAATGTTGTGTGATTGATAATGTGAGCCTTGATATAAACTTAACTTTTCAGGAAGATGATGACCTCCTCCTCTTCCTCTCTTCACTGTCCTTAGTTTTATCCTATTTTTCTTTTTTATTTTTCTCCCTCTTTTTGAACAAAGGTTTCAGAGAACCAGAACACATCATACAGTGAAGATTGATATTAAATTTTGATCCTCTTTCATTAGCCTTCCAAGTGATTTGTTACAAGTAGTGCCTGACATTAGTCCTGCTATTTTAGTATCAGTAGCTGATATACAATGAGTCATACTAAAGCCTTATTTTTCTTAATTCTGTAGCTAAGAACAATCCATTTCCATCCACAGGAATCAGACCAAACTTTATCATTGACTCTAATCCAAGAATAATACATATCATTATGTCAATGAAAGGTACTTTTATAATAACTTTGTATATTTTCAATGAGATTGACACAGCTTTGGAAAATAACTCTTACAGCTTAGATAGTATTCATTGTTATTTGGAATAACTATATTCACATGTTATACTATATTGATAGAACTATTAAATAGCTCAGATGATTTTTATTGTCCATTTGTTTAATATGTTTTTGTATGGATTTAATTGTTCTGTTTCATCTGTCAATTTTATTATAAATTATATGTTTATTTATAAGCTTATATCATTTCATATCACAATTTGTTTTATGCTTTTCAATCACACGAGCAAACAAATACAATGTTATATGTCAGTTTAGGAAAATATGGACACTCAGCATTTTTATTTTTTAGAATAATTTTATTAGATATTTTATGTATTGACATTTCAAATGTTATCCCCATTCACCGCTCTTCCATCCAACCTACCCCTGCCCTTTGCTTCCATGAAGATGCCCCCACTTCCAGCTAATCCCTCCAACTTCATCAACCTGGCATTCTTCTAAACTTGAAAACAGTCCTTCAAAGGATCAAAGGCTCCTTCTACTACTGATTCCAGACAATGCCATTGTCTCCTACATATGCAAATGAAGCCATGGATCTCTCCATGTGTACTCATTGGTTGATATTTTACTCCATGGAAGCTTTGGGGGTTGTTTGGTTGATATTATTGTTCTTCAAATGGAGTTACAAAGCCCTTTCAACTCCTTCACTCCTTTTCCTAGCTTCTCCATTGAGGTCACCATGCTCAGTCCAATGGTTAGCTGCAAGCATCCTCATCTGTATCATTATGGCTCTGGCAGGGCCTTTGAGAGAAATCCATATCAGGCTCATGTCAGCAAGCACCGCTTGGCATCAGCAATGGTGACTGGGTTTGGTGGGTTCCATATGGGAAGGATCCCCAGGTGAGGTCGTCTCTGAACGGCCTTTTATTCAGGCCCTACTCCACTCTTTGTCCCTGTCTTTCCACCCATGAGTATTTTGTTCCCCCTCCTAAGAAGAACCAAAACATCCAAATTTTTGTCTTCTTTTTCTTTATGCTTCGTATGGTCATTGTATCTTGGGTAACCTAAACTTTTGGGCTAATATTCACTTTTCAGTGAATGCATACTGTTTCTGTTCTATTTTGTTTGGGTTACCGCACTTAGTATATTTTCTAGTTCCATCATTTGCCTAAGAATTTCACGAAGTCATTGTTTTTAATAGCTAAGTACTACTCCATTATGTAGATGCACCACATTTTATGTATCCATTCCTCTATTGGAAGGAAATCTGGGGTTTTTCCAGCTTCCGGCTATTATAAATAAGGCTGCTATGCACATAGTGGAGATTATGTTCATGTTGTAAGTTGTAGCATCTTTTGAGTATCCTCTCAGCAGTGGTATAACTGGGTCCTCAGATAGTACTATATCCAGTTTTCAGAGGAACCACCAGATTGATTCACACTGGGGTTGTGCCAGCTTGAAATCACACTAAAAATGGAAGAGTATTTGTCTTTCTCCACATCCCCACCAGCATCTGCTGTCACCTGGGTTTTTGTCTTACCCATTCTGACTGGTATGAAGTGGAATCTCAGGGTTGTTTTTACTTATATTTCCCTGATTACTAGGGGTACTGAACATTTCTTTTTGTTTTTTCTCAACCATTCAATACTCTTCACTTGAGAATTTTTTGTTTAGCTTGGTACTCATTTTTAACAGGATTATTTGATTCTCTGGAGTCTAATTTCTGTATTTATTTGTATATATTGGATATTTATTATCCATCTATAAGATGTAGGATTAGTAAAAATCTTTTCCAAATCTGTTGGTTGCTGTTTCATCCTATTGATGGTGTTTTTGGCCTTACAGAAGCTTTGCATCAAGAATCAACAAATGTGACAAGAATTCTTCTTGTTGCTATGTGCTCTAAGTTCTTTCAGACTGTCTGTTCTATTAGTTTCAGTGTACCTGGTTTTATGTGGAGGTCTTTCATCAACTTTGACTTGAGCTTTGTACAAGGAGACAAATTGGGTCTATTTGCATTTTTCTACATACTGAGTGCCAGTTGAATCAGAATCTTTTGTTGAAAATGCTGTCTTCTCCCCTATACCTACTGTATGTTTGTAGCTCCTTTGTTAAAGATCAAGTATGTGGACTCTTTTTGGGTCTTTAATTATATTTCATTGATCTATCTGCTTATTTCTGTATTTATACATGGATTTTTTTTTTATCATGACTGATCTGTAATATAGCTTGAGGTCAAGGGTGGTTTTTCTGCCATAAGTTCTTTTATTGTTTAGGATAGTTTTCACTATCCTTGGTTGTTTATGTTTTTGTTTTTTGTTTTTGTTTGTTTTTTTTTTGTTTTTTTTGCTATTCCTAATGGATTTAAAATTGCTCCGTATAACTCTATGAATAGTTGAATTGATATTTTGATGGCAATTGCATTGATGGCCAGATTTCAATATTATTCCTGCCAATCTATGAACCTGAGATATCTTTCCATTTTCTGAGATCTTCGATTTCTTTCTTCAGAGACTTAAAGTTCATGTCATAGAGGTCTTTCACTTGCTTGGTTAGGGTCATTATTTGTAATTATTGTAATGGGGGGGTCCCATTTCTCTAATTTTCTTCTACTGATTTGTTTGAGTTAATTTTATATCCAGCCATATTGCTGAAGGTTTTTTTTTTTTTTTTTTAACCAGTGGTAGGTGTTCTCTGGTGGGGTTTTTGGGGTTACTTAAGTATACTTTCATATTATCTGCAAATAGTAATATGTTGACTTTTTCTTTCCAATTTGTATTCCTTTAACCTTCTTTTATTGTGTAATTGTTCTGGCTAGGTCTTCCAGTAATATATTGTATAGGTAATGTGAGAGTGGGTAACATTGTTTAGTCCCTGATTTTAGTGGGATTTCTCCAAATTTATCACCATTAAGTTTGATGTTGGGTACTGGTTTGGTGTATATTACTCTTATGTTTAGGTATAGGCCTTGAACTCATGATTTTTCCAAGACTTTTATCATAAAGCAGTGTTGAATGCTTTCTCATCAACTAATCTGTTGATCATGATTTTTTTTTTTTTTAGTTTTCTTTAATATAGTGGATTATGTTGGTGGATTTCCATATATTGAACGATCCCTGCATCCCTGGGATAAAGCTAACCTAATCATGGTGATGTACTCTGTTTTGATGTATTCTTGAATTTGATTTGCAAGAATTTTATTTATTACTTTTATATCAATATTCATTAGTTATATTGGTCTGAAGTTCTCTTTCTTTGCTTGGTTTTTATGTGCTTTAGGTATTGGTGTAATTATGGCTTCATAGAAAGAATTTGGTCATGTTCCTCCTGTTCCTTTTTTGTGAAATAATTTGAAGAGCATTGGTAAAGGTCTTCTTTAAAAGTTTGATAGAATTCAACACTAACCATATCTAGGCCTGAGGATTTTTTTTTTTTTTTTTTTTTTTTTTTTTTTTTTTTTTTTTGGTTTGTTTCTGTTTGTTTGCTTTCTTGGCAGATTTTCAATGACCTCTTTAAATTTTTTAGCAGTTATGGGATTGTTTAAATTGTTTATCTAATCTTGATTTTACTTTGTTATCTAGAAAATGGTCCATTTCTTTAAGATTTTTCAGTTGTGTTGAGTATAGCCTTCTGTAGTAGGATCTGACAATTTTTAAAAATTTCCTCAGTTTCTGTTGTTATGTCTCTCTTTTCATTTCTGATTTTGTTCATTTGACTACTGTCTCTTTGCCATCTGTTTAGTTTGGCTAAAAGTTTATCTATCCTGTTGCTTTTCTCAAAGAACCAGCTCCTGGTTTTGTTGATTCTTTGTATATTTCTTTTTGTTTCTACTTGGTTGATTCAACCTCTATGCTTGATTATTTCCTGTTGTCTACACCTCTTGGTTATTTTTGTTCTAGAGATTTCAGGTGTGCTGTCAAGCTGTTGGTGTATGCTCTTCCCAGTTTCATTTTGGAGGCACTCAGACCTATGAGTTTTCCTCTTAGCATTTCTTTCATTGTATCTCATAAGTCTGAGTATGTTGTGCCTTCATTTTCATTAAATTCTAAAAATCTTTAATTCATTTCTTTGACCCAGTTTTCATTGAGTAGAGAGCATCGTCAGCTTCCATGTGCATGTTGCCCTTTTGTTGTTTTTGTTTTTATTGTAGGTCAGCCTTAGTCCAGGTTGATCTTATAGGGTCCATGGAATTGTATTCATCTTCTAGTATCTGTTGAGTCAAGTTTTGTAATTGATTATATGGTCAATTATTGGAAAGGTGCCTTGAGATGCTGAGAATAGGGTATATTCTTTTGTTTTAAGATTAAATGTTCTATAGATGTCTGTGAAATCCATTTGGTTCATAACTTCTGTTAGTTTCACTGTGTCTCTGTTTAGTTTCTGTTTCCATGGTATGTACATTGATGAGAGTAGGGTGTTAAATTCTCCCACTATTATTGTGTGGTGCAATGAATACTTTGATCTTTTATGAATGTGGGTGTCCTTACATTTGGAGCATAGATGGTTAAGTTTGAGACTTCATCTTCACACATATTTTATTTTTTGAATATGAAGTTTTCTTTGTTATTTTTTTTAATCTTTTGGTTGACTGTAAATTATTTTGACATTAGAATGGCTACTCCAGCTTGTTTCTTGGGAGCAGTGGCTTAGAAAAAATTTTCTCAGCCTTTTACTCTGAAGTTGTGTTTGTCTTTGTCACTGCATGAGTTTCTTGTATTCAGCAAAATGCTGGATCCTGTTTATGCATCCAATATGTTAGTCTGTGTCTTTTTATTGAGGAATTGAGTCCATTGATGTTGAGAGATATAAAGGAATAGTGAGTGCTGTTTCCTGTTCTCAGATATAGAATTATGTTGTGTGGCTATATTCTTTTGGGTTTCTTGCAAGATTACTTTCTTAATTTTTCTATGCTGTAGTTTCCTTCCTTGTGTTGGAGTTCTCCATTTGTTATCCTTTATAGGCTTGGATTTGTGGAAAGATACTGTGTAAATTTGTTTTTATCGTTGAATATCTTGGTTTCTCCAGGAATAGTAGTTGAGAGTTTTGCTGTATATAGTAGCCTAGGCTGTCATTTGCATTATCTTAGGGTTTGTATGACATCTGCCCATGATTTTCTAGCTTTCCTAGTCTCTGTTGAGAAGTCTGATGTACTTCTGAAAGGTCTGTGTTATATGTTTCTTTACTGTTTTCCTTAAACTTTTTAATATTCTTTCTTTGTTTTGTGCATTTGGTGTTTGGACTGTTATGTGATAGAAAAAAATTCTTTTCTGGTTCTATCTATTTTTAGTTCTGTAGGATTCTTGTATGTTTATGGGTATTTTTTTTCATTAGGGAAGTTTTCCTCTATAATTTTGTTGAAGATATTTACTGACCCTCTAAGTAGGGAATCTTCACTCTCTTTTTCATCTATTATCCTTAGATTTGTTCTTTTCATTGTGTCCTAAATTTCCTGGATGTTTTGTGTTCAGAGCTTTTTACTTTTTGAATTTTCTTTGACTAGTGTGTCATTGCTTTCTATGGTATCATCTGCACCTAAGATTTTCTCTTCAGTCTCTTGTATTGTATTGGTGATACTTACATTTATTACCGTTGATCTCTTTTCTAGTTTTTTTTTAACCTTTGAGTTGTCTTTCTTTGTGATTTCTTTATTCCTTCTATTTTCATTTTTAGATTTTGGATGGTTTTGTTCAATTCTTTCTACTGTTTTGTTGGGTTTTCCTGTAACTCTTTCAAGACTTTTTGTGTTTTATTTAATGATATTTACTTGTTTAACTGTGTTCTCCTGTATTTCTTTAAGGGAGTTATTAATGTCCTTCTTAATGTCCTCTGTGATCAACATGAGATATGAAAAATCAAAATCTTGATATTTTAGTACTTGTTGTGGTGGGAAAACTGGGTTTTGATGTTGCCAAGTTGTTTTGTTTTCTGTTTCTTAAGTTATTGCACTTGTCTATTGTTATTTTTTTATCTGTGATATTTGTTGTTCTTGCTGTCTCTGACTGAAGCTTGTCTTGTGAGCTTGTCATCTAGGATTGAGAACACCCCTGGAAAACCCTTTTTCTTCAAGCACCTTTTAGGTCTTGAGGGCTATGAGGCAGCCTTAGCTCTTGCTACAAATACAGGCAGGAAGGGTCTAGTCCCTGGCAGCCCTGTGGTTTCTTTGCCCTGAGTGCTTCTGGCAAAGTTCTCATTGGATAGTCAGCTTTTAGAAAGGGTGGTCTCACCAGTGAGCTTAGGAGTGAGAGTTCTTCTGGGAGATTATCTCTCCGCAGGCAGATTTTGTGCTCTGGTGGCCATGGGATGCTCCAGCTCTACTCAGTATTTTCTTTTTTTTTTTTTTTTTAAACAACTTTATTTTACAAAACAAAGATAAATGTACAGATTTTAAACATTTTTTGCTTAAAATTATACATTTTTGTCAGTACTTTTTTTCAGATTTTAACATAATTTTAACATAAAACTATATGAATATATTTTTTAGTCAGTACTTGATTTTTTTCAAGGTTTGATAGTATGCCTTGAAAACTTAATAGTTACTGTGAGCATAAAGTACATGTAAAACAAAATGTAACATGGAAATAGTTAAAGTTTTCTTGTTTTCTAAATTTTTTTTGTTTTGTTTTGTTTTCTTTATTTCTTGGACTTCATACAGTCTGTGAGTTGTTTCTGGGGGAGTGCAAGCCTCTGGGGTTAGCATCCCACTATCAGTGACTGCATATTATGTCTGTTCTTTTGTGACTGGGTTATCTCACTCAGGATGATCTTCTCTAGATGCAGCCATTTTCTTAAGAATTTGGTTAAGTCCTTGTTTCTGGTGGCTGAGTAGTATTCCATTGTGTATATGTACCACAATTTTTGTATCCATTCGTCTTCTGAAGGACATCTGGGTTCCTTCCAGCTTCTGGCTATTATAAATAGAGCCGTTATGAACATTGTGGTGCATATATCTTTGTTGTGTATTAAAGTGTCTCTGGGGTATATGCCCAGAAGTGGAATAGCTGGGTCTTCAGGTAGTACTATATCCAATTTTCTGAGGTATCGCCAGACAGATTTCCAGAGTGGTTGTATTAGCTTGCAACCCCACCAACAGTGGAGAAGTGTTCCTCTTTCTCCGCAGCCTCGACAGCATCTGCTGTCATCTGAGTTTTGGATCTTGGCCAATCTGACTGGTGTGAGGTGGAATCTTAGGGTTGTTTTGATTTGCATTTCCCTGATGGCTAAGGATGTGGAGCACTTCCTCAGATGTTTCTCGGCCATTCGTTGTTCCTCAACTGAAAACGTTTTGTTTAGCTCTACTCAGTATTTTCTTAATCAAAGAAATTTTATTCAAAATACATGTGTGGTACATTGACATCTCTTAATAAAATCCAAAATGCAATTAAATCTTTTTGAAGACATTTACTGATAATGACTATGTTATTAGATAATTTTGAGAAATGCACTGAAGAATAAACTATTTGGTCTTCAAGTTAGGTAATTATATAACTATTAATTGTAAAACAGTCCAGAAATTTTATAATATATCCTCTTTGATTGTATAACTTCATAATATTTTGTGTTTCTGTGAGATCAGTCCTTTCTTTCCCATAGAAAAAGGTGTTAGATGTACATTCTGTACAGCCAACGCAGGGTGACTCCTAAGTCCTAAAGTTGATATTTAGTTAGAATTTGAGGTTTGGTTGCTACTATCATACAATTTGCAGAAAAAATAGTGAGACAATCAGGTCATTCTGAGTAAGGCAATTCTCTACACACTAGTCTTTTTGCCATACTTGCTTTTTATATTACTTGTATATGTGTGAACACAGGTGTGGCTAGAGGACAAATAGGGGTTTCACCATAGTTATTGGAATGGCAGAGGTTATTACTTTTGAACAAAGGCACCACACTGTTCCTGAGCTTTGCATAAAGAGTTTGCATATGACCTGTAATACTCAAAATACATTAAGAGATTGGTGGGACATAGTTTAGGAAAGAAGTCTGTGGTAAAGCTTTCAGAATGGAAAAATATCTGAATGTATTTTTAAGCATCTTTTTTCTTACATTAATGAGTTTTCTAAAGCAGAGATAGTTATATTCAACTTCTTATTTTCTCCTTGGAATATAGTTGTATATATATACTTTATATGTGTATATTATAGCAACATATCTATAATTTGTTTCAAATAGATCTAAGACAATGTCCTATAGGATTTTGCAAATAAGATTCTCATTTATCTTTATTTGTATTCTTTATATGAATTTTCACTTTAATTACTTTTTATTTCCCTGAGGTTATCTATAAATATTAATACATTTCCAACAATAAAAAGTAATTTTTCCAGTAACTTTTACTTTAAAACTTCTGTTATTAAATTGGGACAAATAGAATCTACTATTCTCTGCTGTATGAAATTACATTAAACTTAATGGTGAGAAACTTGAAGCAAAATTTAAAAAAAAAAAAAAAGAGGCCACTGGGAGCAGCGGAGATCCAGGGACACAGGCCTGGTGAGACTGCTCTGCCAGTAGCCTGAGCTCAGAGAGATCTGGGTACAGCACAAGGAAAGCACGGCTCCCCGAATGGTTTAGGAGAGCAGGAACTCTGCTGTAGGGACTCAGTTTCCACACAGAAGGCCTCTGAGTACGGACCAAACACTCAGGTTATTTGCCATGGGGAACAGTGGAAATCCAGGGACACAGGCTTAGTGACACTGCACTGCTATTAGCCAGGGCACAGAGAGGTCTGGGCTGAGTTCAAGAAAAGCACAGCTTCCTGATTGGTTCAGGAGAGCAGGAACTCTGCTGTAGGGATTCAGTTTCCACCCAGAGGGCTCTTGAGTGTGGACCAAAGCCTCAGGCTATTTGCCAAATGGAACAGCAGAGATATAGAGAAGCAGGCCTGGTTAGACTGCACTGCGAGTAGCCAAAGACTAGAGAGGTCTGGGCCAAGCACACAGAAAGCATAGCCCTTTGTATTGGTTCAGGGTAGCAGAAAGTCTGCCTTAGGGACATGGCTTCCACTGGGGGGGGGGCAGATATGAGGATCAAACGCTTAGGCCATTTGCCACTGGGAATAGCAGAGATCCAGGGACACAGACAAGGTACACAGGAGAGACAGGAACCAATCACTGACAACAAGACCACTTATAATCACAGACAGCAAGATGGCAAGAGGAAAGCAAAAGAATTTAACCAATGGAAACCAAGACAACCTGACTACATCAGAGCCCAGCTCTCCCATCACAGCAAACAGCAGAATAGCAAATGATCTAGAAAAAGAAGACTCAGACACGAAATCATACCTCAAGATGATGATAGAGATCCCTAATCAAGAACAGGAGAAAAAGCATAAACAAATAGAAGCTTTTAAAAAGGGAACACAAAAAACACTCGAGGAAATCAAAGAACTAGAGGAAAACAGAACTAAAGGGATGAAGGAATTAAAAAAGAAATTTAAAATGGAAATGGAACCAATAAAGAAAATACTAAAAAAGACAATCCTGGAGGTAGAAAACATAAAAAAGAAATCAGGAGTCACAGATGCAAACATCTCCAAAAGACTACAAGAGATGGAAGAGAGAATCTCTGGGGTCAAAGAAAACATTGAAAATGGACAAAACAGTCAGAGAGGATGCAAAAGCCAAAAAGCTCCTAACCAAAATTGTACAGGAGATCCAGGACACAATGAGGAGAACAAACCTAAGTATAATAGTAATAAAAGAGGGCTAAAAATATCAACTACGAGGTACAGTAAATATCTTCAACAAAATCGTGGAAGAAAATTTCCCTACCCTTAAGAATGAGATGACCATGAGCATAAAAGAAGTATATAGGACTCCAAATAGGTTGGACCATAAAAGAAATTTCTCCCAACACATAATAGTCAAAACACCAAGTGCCCAAAGCAAAGAAAGAATACTAAAAGCAGTAAGGGAAAAAGGTCGTGTAACATATAAAGGCAGAGCAATCAGAATCACATCCGACTTCTATGAGACTATGAAAGCTAGAAGATCCTGAACAGACCTCATGCATAACCTAAGAAAACAAAAGTGTTAGCCCAAGCTGCTATACCCAGCAAAACTCTCAGTCACCATAGATGGGGAGAACAAGATATACCAGGACAAAACAAAATTTAAACAATATCTGACCACCAACCAAGCACTACAATGAATTATAGGTAGACAACCCAATACAAAAGGGAAACTACATCCTAGTAAAAACAAGAAAATACCTAAGCAACAAAACCAAAAGAAGAAAAACACACATGCACAATTCACCTCTAAAAGAAAAATAGCAGGAAACAGCAACAACTATTCCTTAATATCTGTTAACATAAATGGACTTAATTCCCCAATAAAAAGACATAGGATATCAGACCGGATATATAAAAGGAATCCAGAATTTTGCTGCATACAGGAAAGTCATCTCAGAGACAAAATCAGACACTATCTCAGAGTAAAAGGTTGGGGAAAAAAAGGAGAAGCAAACGGCCCCAAGAAGCAAGCTGGAGTAGCCATCCTAATATCGAATAAAGTAGACTTTCAATCAAAAGTTATCAGAAAAGATAAGGAAGGACACTTTTTACTCATTACAGTGAAAATTTATCGGGAGGAACTCTCAATTTTTAGCATATACGCTCCAAACAAAAGAGCACCCATATTCATAAAAGAAACCCTACTAAAGCCTTAAAAATTCATTGAACCCCACACAATAATAGTGAAAGATCTCAACACCCCAAGCTCATCAATGGACATATCATGGAAACAGAAAGTGAACAAGGACACAGTGAAACTAGCAGACGTTATGAACCAATTGGAATTAATAGACATCTAAAGAACATTTCATCCTAAAACAAAAGAGTACGCATTCTTCTCAGTACCTCATGATACCTTTTCCAAAACTGACTATATAATTGGTCAAGCCTCAATAGATATAAGAAGATTGACATATTCCCATGCATCTTATCAGATTACCATGGTCTAAGGCTGGTCTTTAATAAAAACAAAGACTACAAAAAACCCATATACTATGGAATATACAGTGCTCTAATAAATGATACCCTGGTGGAAGAAGAAATAAAGAAAGAAATTGAGGGTTTTCTAGAACTTTATGAAAATAGAAGCACAAAATACCAAAACTTATGGGATGCAATGAAAACAGTACTGAGAGGAAAACTCATAGTTCTGAGTTCTTCCAAAAAGAAAGTGGAGAGAGCATACACTAGCAACTTAACAGTACAGTTGAAATTCCTAGAAAAAAAGGAAGCAGATTCACCCATGAGGAGTATACAGCAAGAAATAATCAAACTCAGAGCAGAAATTAACAAAATAGAAACAAAAAGAACCATTCAAAGAATGAACAAAACCAAGAGTTGGTTCTTTGAGAAAATTGACAAGATTGATAAACCCTTAGGCAGACAAACTAGAGGGCAAAGAGAGAGTATCCAAATGAACAAAATCAGAAATAAAAGTGGAGACATAACAACTTAAACTGAGGAAATTCAAGAAATCATTAGATCCTATTACAAAAGCCTATACTCAACAAAGCTGGGAAAATCTGGAGGAAATGGATGAATTCCTAGACAATTAAAAGATACTAAATTTAAACCAGGACCAGATAAACCATCTAAATAATCCCATAACACCTAAAGAAATAGAAGCAGTCATCAAAAGCTTCCCAACCAAAAAAAGCCCATGTCCATATGGGCTCAGTGCAGAATTCTATCAAACATTTATTGATGACCTAATACCAATATTCTCCAAACTATTTAACAAAATAGAGTCAGATGGAACACTACCTCATTTTTCAAGGTCAAAATAACCTTCATTCCTATTCCACACAAAAACACTACAAAGAAAGAGAACTTCAGACCAATCTCACTGATGAACATTGACACAAAAATACTCAACAAAATCTTTGCAAACCGAATTCAAGATCACATCAAAATGATCATTCACCATGATCAAGTAGGCTTCATCCCAGGGAGGCAGGGATGGTTTAATATACAGAAATTTATCAACATAGTTTACCATATTAACAAACTCAAAAAAAAATTCACATGGTCATCTCACTAGATACTGAGAAAGCATTTGACAAAATTCAATACCGCTTCATGTTAAAAGTCTTGCAAAGAACAGGAATACAAGGCCCATACCTAAGCATAATAAAAGCAATATACAGCAAACCAATAGCCAACATCCAAGTTAACGGTGAGAAACTTGAAGCAATCCCACTAAAATTAGGGACTAGACAATGCTGCCCACTTTCCTTTTACCTATTCAATATAGTACTGGATATCCTGGCCAGAGCAATTAGACAGCAAATGGAAATCAAAAGGATACAAATTGGAAAGGAAGAAGTAAAGACATCACTGTTTGAAGATGACTTGGTAGTGTACATGAGTGACCCCAAAAATTCCATCAGAGAAATTATACAGCTGATATACAAGTTCAGCAAAGTGGCTGGATATAAAATTAACTCAAACAAATCAGGAGCCTTCCTCTACTCAAAGGACAAACATGTGGAGAAAGAATTTAGTGAAAAGATTCCCTTCACAACAGTCACAAACAATATGAAATACCTCGGTGTGACACTAACTAAGCAAGTGAAGGACCTGTATGAGAAGATGGCTGAGTAGCATCTAAAGAAGTGCTCGACTTCATTAGCCATCAGGGAATTGCAAATCAAAACAACCCTGAGATTTCACCTCACACCAATCAAAATGGCTAAGATCAAAGATTTAGATGACAGCAGATGTTGGTGAAGATGTAAAGAAAGAGAAACACTTTTCCACTGTTGGTGGGGTTGTAAACTGGTACAACCACTCTGGAAGTCATTCTGGAAATTCCTCAGAAAGTTGGACATAAGTACTACCTGAATCCCAGTTATTCCACTTCTGGGCAAATACCCCAGGGAAGCTGCAACATACAACAAAGACACATGCAACACAATGTTCATAGCAGCCCCATTTATAATTTCCAGAAGCTGGAAAGAACCCAGATGTCCTTCAGTAGATGAATGGATACAAAAATCGTGGTATATTTACACAATGGTGTACTTCTCAGCTATCAGAAACAATGCCTTTATGAAATTCTTAAGAAAATGGATGTATCTAGAGAATATCATCCTGAGTGAGGTAACCCAGTCACAAACGAACAGACATAATATGCAGTCACTGATATTGGATAGTAGCTCCAGAAAGCTCTGAATACAGAGAAACCACTTACAGAGTATATGAAGTTCAAGAAAAACAATGGCCAAAAAAATATGAAAAATTATTATGCTATATCTTTACACACCAAGGAAACTTTGACTATTTCCAGTTTACATCTTCTTCTGTATTCATAGCCCCCCCCACCTTCTCTCTCTCATTCCTGATCTCTCCTTCTCTCTTCCTCTCTCTCTTCCTCCTTTTCCTCCTATGAACATAATGCACATGGACACATAGATGCCTTTTTGAGATTATTTGCAAATGGACCTAATACATGACATTTTTGACATTATTTGCAATTTGACACAGACAAATTTTTGAGATTATTTGAGATTTATATATTGGAATACTATATCTCTATATTTAAGGAAGTTTTATCAGGGATAGACAATTGTCTATATGGAAACTCCTCAGGGCGTACTTGAACATCATCCAGTGTGGATATGTGTTCACAATATACGAGCACAACCTGCCTCGGTTAACTTAATAAATGCAGGCTCCACATATTTAGCAATTTTCAGGATTCCAGTAGCAGTTGTACAGTAGGTTTATATAGTTTTTAGTAAATAGAAAGAGTTCTGTCACATGCCATCTGACTGAACAGTGCTCTCAATTATAGGCAAAGCATGTCCAATGGAGAAAATTCTTTGTGAATTTCCTACTATGTCGAAAATTAAAACTGAAATATTGGCAAGTATGGTACTAAGCTTTTAGAAAGTAAACATTTGGAAAGTAATACTAATTCAATTTCTTTTGGACACTCTGTATATATAACTCAATATACATAGAACCCAATATGAAAATAGTACCCATTGATTAACATTTGTTAATTGAATGATTAAATTAAGAAAAGTGGCAAATGTGACTTTTACTTCCTCAGATGAAGCGCTGAAATGTGCTAATACACATCTTGGGCTGAGCCCAGCGCATATATTTCTCTATTTTTACTATCTTCAGGTCTAGGCCTGAAAACTTCTTGGCTCCATACAATCTCATCTTCAAAGATGACTGACTCAGTGTGGTGTCTCTCATATTCTCACCACATTGCTCTGCTAGGCCTTATACTAACTTTGGCAGTATGTTCTAATCTTTTGGCTCCTTGTCATTCTCTGGCTTGCTCTGTCTTCACCTGTGTCTAGCTAGTTCTTCCTGTGATCTGTGTCTGTAAAATTGTCCTGGTAAAACTGCCATACACACACTATATACCATATTCTCTCCGTCTCCGTCTGTCTATTTCTCTCTTTTCTCACCGTCTCATGTGAGTTGGGTGTATTCTCTGACTTATTCTGTCAAATTTTTCTCTGATTTGTCACTTTGTTTGCTCCTCAATTAGATCTCATTTTCAAATATGGCCACTTCCTTTCACTAACATAACTTACCTCATTGTTATGTATTAAGGGTGTGTATTAAGGGTGTGTCTTTATTCTAGCCACATCACAATCTAGAGAATGTCAGTATTCTGGATTGATCATACAGATGTAGAAGGTCTTTAGGCATGATTCCTTGCTAAAGCAGCCATGTTGCTGGATTAAAATTTCTCTACAAAAATAATCTTTATGCTTCTGTTCATGTAACACTAAAATTTGCACATGAGACATTTTACTACTCTTTGAACCCTCAAGGTAAAACAAACTACAGTGATTTAATATTACTTTGTTTTTAAATATTCTAAAATTGAATTAATGTATATGAATATACATTGTAGTACCAAACACTGGGGCCAGAGTCATGCTTGTATATGAGGTGATTTTATTACTTTTACCCATTATCACATACACATAGCCTATGTTCCTCTGCTTATTTCAATTTTTGAAAATTTCTTTATATTTTTCCTACAACATAGTTTATGCACTATATTGAGTTCAAGTCCATACCTATTACAAGTTTTTCCTCTGTCCTGCTCCCTTTGAACACCATCCCAACCAATCCCTTCTTGTTCTCGTGTCTTTTCTATGTTAGCAGGTCTTGTACAGGCAGCCATGAATGCTATGTGTTCATGGTGATAATGGCTGTGCTATCCAGAAGAAAGCCATATGTAGCATTCTTCCACATCCTCCAATGTAAACAAACTTTCCACCCTCCTTTTCACTTGGACAGATATGAGTTTTTAATGTCTCTGGATAGATATATTGTGGCATATAAGTAATGTTAAGTGCAAATATTTTTGTTTCACCCAAATTAACCAATGAATCAGACAGCCTATTATCCCGGTCTGCTTATCTATCATCTATCTATCTATCTATCTATCTATCTATCTATCTATCTATCTATCTATCTATCTATCTACCTACCTATCTATCTATCATCTATCTATCTATGTAATTGGATTAGAAAACCAGTATTCCTTAATTGTTTTGGCTGAGATTAAAGCATCTCTGTGTTCATTTTCATTTCTCACTGCCATCATCAATCATCATTATCATCATCATCATTGAATGTTTAAAGTACAGGAGGAAGCTTTCTTTAGCTGGCATTTAATTATTTAATTGTTGACAGACACCTTAAGGCATTGTCTGTCTCCTTCCACCTCTGAATTTCAGGGATTAGATTCTATTTGGCAGGCTTATCTGATAAGCTTTTCTAACACTCTAGCTATCTTGCCCTCTGGTTCATCTCCTGAGTATAAATATTGGCACAGAATCATAATTAGCATCACTTTTGTCAACAAATTTGATAAAGCTCAACTAGTTTATCTCTCTTTTTGGTCATATCTTGACTCTATTAATTGCTTTTTCTCCACTTTTATTCTTCCATCTTCTTCCATCTTCTGGAATGACATTGTATATACACTGAAACTTCTGTCTTGTCCTTAGGTAGGTTGATTATCTGAATGAACTCAGAGACCAGAGTTCTGTGTATCAGCTCTAATAACCAAGGTGTCCATCAAAGGAACAACAGATTTATTGGTATAATTTAGTTATTGGAAATAGACTTAGAGCAAAAGTAGTTTTTGAGTATGATTTATTTTAAACCACATATGCAAAATGTTCCACACTATCTGAGAAGTACATAAATTAGATCATATAAGGTAGCCTTGGTTGAGTTTTTAGAGATGAAAAAAAATCAACTGTTTAAAGAAACTATGGAATTTTCATATTTGTTGAATAATTTCTACAGAATGGCAATTATCCTGAAAATCAATGGTGTTGTGTGAAAAACTCCTACAGAAAGGCATCTGTACCAGATCTTGAGTCAAAGTTAGGTTCTGGCTTAAGTAGGTCACTTTGCACAAACACCTTTCAAGCAAAGATACCCTATGCAATTTACAAAGTACTGAATTTATTGACCCTTAAAATGCCTAAATTTGAGGAAACCTAGAGGCTACAAAATGTAATTGACATGCAACAATTCTAAGTAAATGAAGATTTAGGGACTATTAACTGCTTATTGGAAGTTCCACAGAAGCGTAATGGTAGAGCTTGAAGAGGATAGTCTGCTCACTGGTTTTTCTTTCTTTCCTATTAGGTATAAGAGCCCTAAATGTTTTGATGTGGAAAACTAAGAAATAATCAGTGAAGTAACAAAGGCATAAGAATTAAGACAACTTTTTATCTGGCTTAGTAAATAATTTTTTGTCTGGTATAATATGAAATTTAAACATCATAATAAAAATGAGAAGTTATGTTCTATTCTCTTAATTTTGAAAACAAAACACCTCTATTCTATTAAACCACTGAGATTTGTGGATTATTTGTTGATTGGGCATAATCTCACCTATCCTGCGTGGTACAATTAGCATATAGTTTTTTAATATTTTAGTGATTATTTTGTTTCTTTACATTTCAGATGTTATCCTCCTTCCCGGTTTACTCTCCATCCCTTCCCATTCCATTCCTCCCTTCCTCTGCCTCCATGAGGCTGCTCACTCACCCACCTACCCACTCCCACCAAACTGCCCTAGCATTCGACTATGCTGGGGCATTAAGCCTTCACAGAACCAAGGGCTTCCCCTTCCATTGATGTCAGATAAGGCCATTCTCTGTTAAATATGCAGTTGGAGCCATGGGTCCCTCCAGGTGTATTCTTTGGTTGGTGGTTTATTCCCTGGGAACTCTGGTGTGTCTGGTTGGTGGATATTGTTGTTTTTCCTATGTTCTTCCTTCAGGTTCTTCAGTCCTTAACCTAACTTCTTCAATGGGTTCCCTGTGCTCAGTCCAAGGGTTGGCTTTAAGTATCCACATCTATATTGGTAAGGCTCTGACAGAGCCTAGCAGGAGGCATCCATATCAGACTCCTTTCAGCAAATACTTACTAGAATCAGCAAATTTCTGGGTTTGGTATCTGTATATGGGATAGATCCATGGGTGAGGCAGTCTCTTGATGGCCTTTTCTTCAGTCTCTGCTAAACTCCTTGTCCCTGTATTTATTTTAGACAGGAGCAATTATGGGATGAAATTTTGTGAAGGGTGGTTGGCTCCATTTCTCAACCTTGAGCTGTGTCTAACCTCTTGATATAGTCTCTTGGTCTCTACAATTTCTCTCTTCCCTTTGTTGGGTATTTCAGCTAATGCCTTCTCCATTGAGTCCTAGGAGCCTCTTGCTTTTCTGGCATGTGGGACTTTCTGATTGCTATTCTCAATTCCAGATTCCTCATTGCTGCCCATCTCTGTTCACGTTTTTGACCCTCTGTACATTTCTCCCATCCTCACACACCTAATTCTTCCCTCCATTTTCTTCTCCCCCTTCTCTCCTCCTCCCAAGTACCTCCCACTCTCAACATCCTATGATTATGTTGTCCCACATTCTAAGTAGGACTAAGGCATCCATACTTGCTCTTTTTTTCTTGACCTTCACATGATCTGTAAGTTCTACCGTGGGTATTCTAGTCTTTTGTCCTAATATCCACTTAGCAGTGAGTGCATATCATGTGTTTCCTTCTGTGACAGGGTTGTCTTACTCAGGATGATATTTTCTAATTCTACCCAGCCTAAGAATTTCAGAAAATCATTGTTTTTAATAGCTGAGTAGTTACCCATTGTATAAATGTACCACATTTTCTGTATCCATTCTTCCATTAAAGGGCATCTGGGTTCTTTCCAAATTCTGACTATTATAAATAAGGCTGCTGTGAACATACTGGAGCATGTGTCCTTGTTATACGTTGAAGCATCTTATAGTAGAAAGTCCAATTTTCTGAGTGACCACCAGACTGATTTCTACCATAATTGTACCAGCTTGCAATCCCAACAGCAATGGAGAAGTATGCCTCTTTTCCCACATCCTAGCCAGCATCTACTGTCACCTGATTTTTTTTTTTTATCTTAGCCATTTTGACTAGTGTGAGCTGGAATCTCAAGGTTGTTTTGATTTGCATTTTTCTGATGACTCAGTATGTTCATCATTTCCTTAAGGCTTCTCAGACATGCAGGATTCCTTTAGAATTCTGTTTAGCTCTGTATCCCCTATTTAATCGGGTTGTTTGGTTCTCTGAAGTCTAAATTTTTGAGTTCTTTGTATATTTTGGATAATAATTCCTCTATTGAATGTATTATTAGTAAAGATCACTTCCCGATCTGTGGGTTGCTGTTTGGTCCTAATGAGAGTGTCCTTTGCCTTACAGAAGCTTTTCAATTTTTGGCCTCATTTCATGTTTGTTTATTGTTCATATAAATAATATGAATAAAAGTAATAATTGAAGAACAATATCAACTTAACAATTTTAAGTAAATAGTTTTGTCTAATGGTTAGATGATGCTAATTATGATGCACACCAATGCACTTCAACATAGTCATATGTACACATAAAACAATAATTGATTTATGTAATATCTTCTCATCTATTGTCCTCAATCTCTTTAGTTTATCATATTTATATAAACTTTATATTTTGTCCAATTAAGTAAAGATGTTTTTCTTTAAAATACTGATAAGTTTTAATTTGCAGAAGGAATTTTCTGTTGATTCCACTGTACCTTTATCTGCTACAACTTCTTAATATGATCTTTGTAAAATTTTTATTGGATATTCTCTGTATTTACATTCCAATATTATCCCCTTCCCCCCACTCTCATCCACCATTCTCCTCAACTTGTTTCCATGAAGATACTCCCTCTCCCAACTGACTCTCAACCTCAGCATCTTGGAAATCCCTTACACTGGAAATCACACCTTCACTGTACCAAAGGCATCTTCTCTGACTGATGACAGATAATTCCATCCTATGTTACATATACAATTGGAGCCATGGGTCTCTCCATGTGTGCTCACTGGCTAGTGTTTTAGTCCCTGGGAGATATGGAAGGTTTGCTTGGTTGATAATTTTGTTCTTCCCCTGGGGTTGCAAACCTATTCAGCTTCTTCAGTTCTTTCTCTAGCTCCTTCATTGAGAATCTCATGTTCAGTTTGATGGTTAGCTGCAAGCATCCTCAACTGTACCTGTATGACTCTGACACACCCTCTGAGGATAAATCCATATCTGGCTCCTACCAGTAAGCACTACTTGGCATCTGCAATAGTTCTTGGGTCTAGTGGCTGCATATGGAGTGGATCCCAAGGTAAGGCAGTCTCTGAATGATCTTTTCTTCAATTCTTGCTCTTTTATTTTACCTGTATTTCCTACAATCTGGTGTTTGCTGTTATGTCCTCTGAGCAGTGACCTTTGCCTTACAGAAACTTTGCAATTTCATGAGGTCCCGTTTGTTCCTTTTTGATCTTAGAGCATAAGCCATTGGTGTTCTGTTCAGGAAAATTTCCCCTGTGCTTCTGTGTTCTAAGCTCTTTCCCAATTTCTTTTCTAATAGTTTTAGTGTACCTGATTTTAAGTGGAGGTCTTTGATCCACTTGCACTTGAGCTTTGTAAAAGGAGTTAAAATTTATTGATTTGCATTCTTTTGCATGCTGACTGACAGTGGAACCAGCGCCAAGTTTGAAGTTGTTGGCCTTTTCCCATTGAAAGTTTTTAGCTCCTTTATCAAAGATCAAGTGACCATAGATGTGTGGATTCATTTACAGTTTTGCAATTCTGTTCTCTTGGTCTACCTGCCTGTCTCTGTACCAATACTATGCAGTTTTTATCACAATTGGTCTGTAATACAGTTTCAGGTCAGGAACGATGACTCCCTTAGAAGATCTTTTATTGTTGAGAAAAGTTTTTGCTATTCTGGGTTTTCTGCCATTCCCAACAAATCTGCAAATTGCTCTTTCTGACTCTACGAAGAAT
The DNA here is from genome assembly GCF_963924665.1 of Micromys minutus. Classification (NCBI taxonomy): domain Eukaryota; kingdom Metazoa; phylum Chordata; class Mammalia; order Rodentia; family Muridae; genus Micromys; species Micromys minutus. Next base: position 41,425,930 of record NC_137976.1, on the reverse strand, counting down.
TGCATTGGAATTTTGATGGGGGATTGCACTGAATCTGTAGATTGCTTTTGGAGAGATGGTAAATTTTACTGTGTTGATCCTTTTATATATGGGCATTGGGGAATTTTCCTCTTCTAAGATCTTCTTCAACTTCCTTCTTTAGAGACTTGAAGTTCTTGTCATACAGATCTATCACTTGCTTGGTTATGGTCACACCAAGGTATTTTATATTCTTTGTCACTCTTGTGAATGCTGTTGTTTCCCTAATTTCTTTCTCAGCTGTTTATCCTTTGAGTAGAGGAAGGCTGCTGATTTGTTTGAATTAATTCTACATCCAGCCACTTTGCTGAAGTTGTTTATCAGATGTAAGAGTTCTCTGGTGGAATTTTTGGGGTCACTTAAGTATACTATCTTAATATCTACAATAGTAAAATTTTGACTTCTTTTTTTTTTCTGATTTGTATTCCTTTGACTTTCTTTTGTTGTCTAATTGCTCTGGCCAGGACATCCAGTAATATATTAAATAAGTATGGGGAGAGTGGGCAGTCTTATCTAGTCTTTGATTTTAGTGGGATTGCTTCAAGTTTCTTACCATTATTTGATGTTGGCTACTGGCTGGTTTTATATTGCTTTTACTATGTTTAGGTATATACCTTGAATTCCTTATCTTTCTAAGACTTTTAACATGAAGGGGTGTTAAATTTTGTCAAATGCTTTTTTAGTACCAAAAGAGATGATCATGTCTTTTTTTTTTTTACTTTGTTTATATAGTGGATTAAGTTGATAGACTTCCATTTATTGAAACGTACCTGTTTCACTGGGATGAAACCTACTTGATCATGATGAATGATAGTTTTGATGTGTTTTTTTTTTTTTTTTTTTTGATTAAGTTTACAAGAATTTTTTTAAAGTTTTGCTGTTTTGCTTTTAGTTTTTATTACAACTGTATTTTAAAAAACAGATATGTATACAGATTTTTAAAAAGCACTTTGGCATGAAACTATATGAATATATTTTTGTAGGTACTAGATTCTTTTAAAGGTTATATAGTATGCATTGAAATCTTACTAGCTACAATGAGCATAAAGTATATGTAAAACGAAATGTAACATGGAAATAGTCAAAGTTTACTTAGTGTGTAAAGATTAAACATAATGATTTTTAAATACCAAAAATTGCCACAAGACTATTTTCTTAGCTCTTGAGTTATTAATGATTAATGGGTCTGTGTGTACCCCACTCAGAGAAGGTGCTACTCATTTAATTTTTTTTTTTTTCTAAAACGGACTGAGGCTTCTACTTTATGGACTTTTTTTTTTTTTTTTTTTTTTTTTTTTGAGCTTCATAAGATCTGTGAGTTATTTTTTGGGTATTTAGAGCTTTCTGGTGCTAGTATCCAATTATCAGTGATTACATATCATGTCTTTTCTTTTGTGACTAGGTTACCTCAGTCAGGATGATATTCTCTAGATGTATCTATTTTCCTAGGAATTTTTATAAAGTCATTGTTTCTAAATAGCTGAGTAGTACTCCATTGTATAAATATAACATAACTTCTGTATACATTCATCTTCTGAAGAACATCAGGGTTCTTTCCAGCTTCTGGCTATTATAAATAAGGCTGCTATGAACATGGTGGAGCATGTGTCCTTTTTGTATGTTGGAGTATCTTTGGGGCATATGCCCAGAAATGGAATAACAGGGTCATCAGGTAGGACTATGTCCTGTCCAATTTTCTAAGGAACTGCCAGACTAATTTCCAGCGTGGTTGTACCAGCCTAGAACACCACCAACAATGAAGGAGTGTCTCTCTTTCTCTTCCTCCTTGCTAACATCTTCTGTCATCTGAGTTTTTGATCTTAGCCATTTAGACTGGTGTGAAGTGGAATCTCAGGTTTCTTTTGATTTTAATTTTTCTGATGACTAGGGATTTCCAGCATTTTCTTAGGTGCTTTTCAGCCAATTGATATTCCTCAAATGAGATTTCTTTGTTTATCTCTGTAGCCCATTTTTTAATAGAATTGTTTGATTCTCAGGAGTCTAACTTCTTGAGTAATTTGTATAAATTGGATAATGGACCTCTATCCAATGTGGGATTGTTAAAGATCTTTTCCCAATCTCTTGAATGCAATTTTGTTTTCTTGACAGTGTCCTTAGCTTTACAGAAACTTTGCAGTCTCATTAAGTCCCATTTATCAATTCTTGATCTTAGAGGATAAGCCATTGGTGTTCTGTTCAGGATTTTCCCCTGTGCCTATGTGTTCTAATGTTTTCCCTACTTTCTCTTTTAATAGCTTCACTGGTTTTATGTGGAGATCTTTGATCCACCAGTTAGCAAGAATCCTAATTAGTGTTTTCGCATTAATGTTCTTGAGGGAAATTGGTCTGAGGTCGCATTCTTTGTAGGATGTTTCTCTGGTTCAAAAACGAGTGTAACTGTGGCTACAAAGAATAAGTTGGGTAGTGTTCCCTCTATTTATATGTTGTGGAATAGTTTGGAGAGTATTTGTACTAGGCCTTCTATGAAAATCTAATAGAATAGTACACTAAACCCATCTGGTCCTGATTTTTTTTGGGGGGGTTGGGAGTCTTTTGGTGACTGCTTCTATTTCTTTAGGGGTTATGGGACTGTTTTCCTGACTTATCTGGTCATCATTTAGCTTTGGTACCTGAAATGTGTCTAGAAATTTGTCTATTTCCTCTAGATTTTCCAGTTTTGTTGAGTATAGGCTTTTGTAGCAAGATCTGATGATTTCTTGAATTTCTTCAGTTTCTATTGTTATCTCTCCTTTCATTTCTGATTTTGTTAATTTGGATACTCTCTTTTGCCTTCTAAACAGTATGGCTAAGGGTTATCAATTTTATTGATTTTTTCAGAGAACCAGCTCCAGGTTTTGTTGACTCTTTTTTTACTTTTTATTTCTATTTGGTTGATTTCATTGGTGAGTTTAATTATTTTTTGCAGTGTAATTCTTTAGGTTGTATTTCCTTCTTTTTGTTCTAGAGGTTTCAGGAGTGCTGTATAACTGCTTGTGTATGCTCTCTCTATTTTTCTTTTTTCTTTTTTTGCTGTTTTTTTTTTAAAAGAGGAACTCAGTGCTTGAGTTTTTTTTTTTTTTTTTTTTTTTAGTACTGCTTTCATAGTATCCCATAAGTTTTACCTTTATTTTTGTTAAATTCTAAAAAATCCTTAATTGCCTTCTTTATTTCTTTTTTGATCAAGTTTTCATTGAGGAGAACATTGTTTAGCTTCCATGGGTATCCTTATGTTTGATCTTCTTATTGTGTACTTGATATCATAGATATTTTGGGTTAGGATTTTTTTGATTTTTGCATTTTCTCTGACTAATGTGTCAACTTTTTCTATGCTATCTTCTATCTTTCTAATTTTCTCTTCCATCTCTTGTATTCTGTTGGTGATGCTTGTATCTATGATTCCTGATCTCTTTCCTAAGTTTTCTAACTCCAGGATTGTCTTCTTTTTTGATTTCTTTATTGTTTCTATTTTTAAATTTTTTATTAGATACTCCGTATTTACATTTGAGATGTTATCTTCTTCCCCTGCCCCTCCCCTTCATTTGCCTTCACAAAGGTGAACTTTCTTTTAATCACCCTCTCTACCCCATTGCTTTGGTATTCCCCTACAGTGGGAAAACATGCCCTCCATGGGCCAAAAGCCTCTTCTCACATTGATGGCAGACATTCTTATCTTCAGCTACATATGCAACTGCCTCAATAGGTCTCTCAATATGTGCACAAAGGTTGGTGTTTTAGTCCATGAGAGTTTTGGAGGGTTTGGTTGGTTGATAATGTTCTTCCCATGAGGTTGCAACCCTTTTCAGTTCCTAAGTCCTTTCTTTAGCACCCTCACTGAAATCCCTGAGTTCTGTCCAATGGTTAGCTGCAAGCATACTCAGCTGTGACTCTAACATATGACTCTAAGATAGTTCCTGAGGAGGTATCTCTTTATCTGGTTTCTACCAGTAAGTACTTCTTGGCATCAACTATAGTTCTTGGATTTGATTGCTGCATATATAGTGGATGTCAATGTGAGGCAGCCTCTGTTTTCTTTTCTTCAATCTCTGTTCCTCTATTTTTCCTTGAGTTTCCTCATTTGAGTGCTTTGTTTACCATTCTAAGAAGGACTGAGGCATACCCATTTTAGCATTCCTTCTTTTTGAGCTTCCTAATGTCTGTGAATTGTTTCTTAGTCACACCTTTCTGGGGCTAGTATCCATTTATCAGTGAGTGTACACCATGTGTGTTCTTTTGTGACTGGGCTAGCTCACTCAGGATGATAGTCTTTAGTTCCATCCATTTGCCTACTAATTTCATTAAGTCATTGTTTCTAATAGTTGAGTAATACTCCATTGTGTAAATGTAGCACATTTTTGTATTTATTCCTCTGCTGAAGGACATCTGGATGCTTTCCATCTTATAGTTGTTATAAATAAGGCTGCTATGAACATGGTGGAGCATGTGTCCTTGTTATTCATTGGAGCATGTTTGGGGTATATGCCCAGGAGTGGAATAGCTGGGTTTTCAGGTAGTACTATGTCCAATATTCTGAGGAACTGCCAGACTGATTGCCAGAGTGGTTGTACCAGGTTACAATCCCACCAACATTGGAGGAGTCTTCATCTTTCTTCACATCCTTGTCAGCATTTGCTGTAACCTGAGTTTTTGTTCTTATCTATTCTGACTGGTGTGAAGTAGAATCTCAGGGTTTTTCTGATTTGCATTTCCCTGATGACTTGGGATGTTGATCATTTCTTTAGGTGCTTCTCAGCCATTTGATATTTCTCAGCTGAGAATTTGTTTATCTATGTATCCCATTTTTAATAGGATTATTTAATCTCTAGAATCTATCTTCTTGAGTTCTTTTTATATATTGCATACTAGCCCTCTATCAGATGTTGGACTGTAAAGATTCTTTCCCAATCTGTTGGCTGTACTTTTGTTTTCTTAATAGTGTCTTAAACCTTACAAAAGCTTTGCAATTTCATGTGGTCCCACTTGTCGATTCTTGATCTTAGATCATAAGCCATTGGGGTTCTGTTTAGGAAATTTTTTCCTGTGCCAATGTGTTCTAAGATATTCCCCACATTCTCTTCTAATACTTTCAGTGTATCTGGTTTTATGTGGAGGTCTTTGAACCACTTGGACTTGAGCATTGTACAAGGAGATAGGAAAGGCTTGCTTTGCTTTCTTCTGCATGCTGTCTGCCACTTGAACCACCGTCATTTGTTGGAGAGGTTGCTTTTTCTGTTTTCAATTTCTTCACTCTTGTGGTTGTGTTTTCCTGTAGCATTTTAAGTGATGTTTGTGTTTTCTCTTTAAGGGCTTTTACAGTTTATGTGAGTTTTCCTGTAATTATTTAAGGGGGTTTTTCAGGGGCTTCTCCAGAAGCTCCCTCACATTATGTAGTATTAATTTAATTCCATATCTTGTTTTTCTGGTGTTTTGTGATATTTAATGTTGGCAGTGGTCAGAGAACTGGGTTACGATATTGCCAATTGTCTTGTTTTCCATTTCTTATATTTTTGTGCTTGCTTCTTGCCATCTTCTTGTCTGTGATGCTAGGTAATCTTTTCTTTGTCTCTCCTATGGGTTTGTGGGCCTGTGGGCACAGGAAGAAAATTGCTCCTGAGTGTTCAGCTCTCTGTGGGTAGCCTGTGAGTTCAGATAGTAGTGGGCACGCTCTAGTTTTGGTCTGGAACTGTCTTTTCCCAGGCTTCCCTGTGCTTCATGTGTCCTGAGAGTTTCTGGTTGCCTGTCCCCTGATAGTCAGCGGAGAGCAAGTGGGGACTCAGTGGTAAGCTCAGGAAAGATAGCTCTCCTGTAGCTCCTCTGGGTGTTCAGCAATCTGCAGATAGGCTGGTAGTCCTGAAGTTAGTAGGCTGTCTCTGGCTTTGGGCAGGAACTCTCTTGATACCATCTTAAAATATGCTTTCCACTACATTTAAGACTGCTATTACAGGAGAAACATTTTCTTGAAAATATTCAATGTTTACTTAACATTTATGTAGTATTAATTTTTAAAATATGAATTATAAAATGGTGTTTTTTCTTTGTTCTCTTTTATTACTCTTTTATTTTTGGGGGGAATTTCAGATGCGATATTTCATATTCTTTTCCATCTCTCACCTCTTCCCAGATTCTCCCCTCAATTCACCACTGTAATTCTCTATTTAATTGCATCTTCAGCTTGGAAAAAGTCACATGAAACTAAGAAACAATGCTTTCTTTATGATACTACATATTATTTAAAATATTATCATGAATAGAAACAGTATTTTTATTCATTTTATTTCTCTAAATTTTAGTTATTTTATTTATTCATATTTTACTCTTTGTCTCCACTCCATCCTGTTTTCTGCTTCCACAGTTCCTCATACCATTCTTCTTCCCCCTTGCCTTCAAGAGGGTGCTATACCCCACCTCCAGACTTTCACCTTCTGTGGGGCCTCTAAGCACATCTACTCCCACTGAGGCCTAACCAGGCACTATATATATGTATATGTATACACACACACACATATATGTGTATATATATATATATATATATATATGTATATATATATCACTATGTTATTTATGTGTCAGGAACTTCAGATTGGCCCATGTAAGTTTCTGGTTGGTGGCTTAGTCTGTGGGAGCTCCCTGGGTTCTGGGTTATTTGAGAATACTAGTTTTCCTATGCAGCTACTCTACCCTCTAGATTCCTTGATTTTTCCCCTAATTCAACCATGGAGGTCCCTGACTTCAGTCAAATTGTTGAGTGTAATATCGGCTTCTGTCTCAGTCAGCTGCTGGTAGGGCCTCTCAGAGGACAGCCATGCCAGACTCCTGTCTGTAAGCAGATCATAGCACCAGTAACACCAGAAGTGGTGTCAGACCATTACGCTGTTCATGAGATGTATCTCAAGTTGGGTCAGTCATGGGACCATCTTTCCTTCAGGTGCTTCTCCATTTTTTCATTGCAGTTCTTTTAGACAGGAACCATTCTGAGTCAGAATTTTTGACTGTGGTTTAGTAACCTAGTCCCTCCACTTGAGGCCTTGTCTATCTAGTGAAGGTGGAGTATTCCAGTTTCTTCTTTCCAATGTTGAACATTTTGATTAAGGTCACCCCCATTGTGTCCTCAGAGTCTTTCAATTCCCAGATCTCTGATACTTTTCAAAGGGTTCCCCTACCACCTACCCCTCAGGCTGCCTCTTTCTCTTGGCCCTCTGTTCTTCTCTCCTGCTTCCACCCCAGGCCCCATACCTGATTTTGTTCCCCCTTTTCTCTCCCACTCATGTCTCTCTCTCCCTCTGCCTCCCATGGTTATTTCCTTCCCCTTTCTATGTGGGATCAAAGTGATCAGAGAAAGGCAAAGCAAAATAACCATGAGATTCCATCTCACACCAGTCATAATGGCTAAGAAAAAAAACTCAGGTGACAGCACATGCTGGTGAAGTTGTGGAGAAAAAGGAAAACTCCTCCACTGATCTGTTGTAATTAGGATTACAAACTGGTACAACCACTCTGGAAATCAATCTGGTGATTCCTTAGAATATTTGAATTAGTTCTACCTGAAGACCAAATTATACCCAGAAGATTCCCCATCATAACCTAAGGACACATGCTACACCAGGTTCATAGCAGCTTTCCTTGTAATAGCCTGAATCTAGAAACAACACATATGTCTCCCAACTGGGGAATCAATAGACAAAATGCTGTTCCTTTACATGATGCAATGCTATTCATCTATTAAATGACATCATAAATTTTTTAAAGAAATGAATGGAGTTAGAAAATGTCATCCTGAGTTAAGTAACTCAAATCAATTCAATTTCTTAAATTGAAAAAAGTTATAATTTAAAAAGTGCCTTTCTCATTATTCATTGTAGAATATTTGAAGCTTCATAATAAAACGTGTGTTGTTTTCTAGGCTTGTTAATGTGTGTGTGTGCATGTACATGTGCTTCATGAAATTTTCTTGTTCTGTCCCTCTATTATACACGTCATTGCCACTGTTGATATTGAGCTGGTCTCATTTTTTTTTTTTTTTTTGCACATTCCATTTTCCTATCAGATGTCACTTACAGATCACAAAGTTGAAATGAAACTAAGGACATTTAAGACAGGAAAAATAAAATGTCAAACTAAACTTAAATGACTAGTGAAGTTGTATGCTCTATTTCTACATTCTGTACATTTTATATCATAGCTCTTGAAATACTTCAATATAATTTACAGCCTTGAAAAATATTCAGTCTAGAAGAAAGTTGCATGAGACTATTTATTTACAGTATTAAAATTTCAAAAGAAGTTCAGAGTTTTATTTTGTTTTGAGGAAGAGTATCACTATATATCTTTGGTTAACCTGGAACTCTTATTATTGCCAAGAATCAGCTTGGGCTTTGAGAGAGTATCCTAGGAAAAGGGGTATCTGGGAATAATGACACAAAGTACTTGAAGTAAAATCTTAGGTCCAAGATAAAGGCCTATGTCTGCTCTAGACAGCTTTTTATAATGCTCTTCTCTCTCTCTCTCCCTCTCCCTCCCCCCTCTCACCTCTGCTAGAAATAGCATTTTAATTTAATTCTAAAAACTCTCCAGATAGTTTATCTCTTGCAGATTACAAGACAGCCTTTTATTTATTTACATATCAATTCATCAAAAGACCCCAGCCCTTTAATTTTTGGAAAGAAACAGTGGAAAACATTTTTTAAAAAGAATTTAGAGATCTGCCTGCCTTTGTTAAGCATGGAAAATAAGATAGCTGTGTCATAGACACCACCCTAAAATTACCATTCTTACCATACCTAGCCTGGACCTCTCTCTGACCCAGGCTTACCTTGATTCTCAGGAATCTGCCTGCCTTTGTAAGCATAAACAAAAATCCATAGCTGGGTGCAGGCTTGTTCTTGAATTACTTGAATTATCATGACCTGTATTTCTTTATCTCCTTCTTTCGTATCTTTATGACAAGCTGGCTCTTAGTAAAGCTGCCACTGTTCCTTAAGATCTGTGAAGCTCCTTATACAATTCATATTGCAACCTTATAACTGAGAAATGATACCTTTAATTATTACCTTAATAATACGAACTCATGTTTTCAGAGATCTTTCCTACAGCCTTAAGGCCTGTACTAAAGGTACATTTATCATTTTGCAGAGTTATAGGCACCCTCTCAACTTTTGGACTTGTGCTATTTCTAGTTAGCATTGAGATGGTAGGCAGAAAATTCTTGATAACCTTGACAGGGAGAATATTTTCTCTGAAGGAAGAACATTATATTATCAACAAGCCATATGCTCACAGAAACTGTGGACACTTATTGAGGCTTATGCCCTACAGACTTTGTTCCAGGGGCAGAAATCCTGCCATTCCATTCTTTACATGGCCAAGAAGGACTCTGGATATTGTAGACCCATCTGGCCTTGAGCTCACAGAGATCCTCTTTCTTCTGCCTCCAGGGTACTACGAATATAGGTATGAGTGATCATGCCTTGTGAACCCTTAGTATTTTTTTCTCTCTAAAATTGATCACCATTTTACCTTTGTCACTATGGTGATAGTGACAAATATTTTCAGGTCATGAATACACAAACCTTATAGACCATGTTAAAGTGGTGTTGGTTTATGAATTATTTGTCCTTCAGATATTTAGATTTATAGGCTGTAGCATTAGTTATTATTTGTAAATTAAGGGAAAAATCTTCAAAACAATTTTTGAATTTATGCTACATGATGTCATCAATTATATACTCTATGATTATATGTTAGTGGCATAATTGCTCATTTATATTATAAGATTCTTAGCCTGAAGGACATATATTTTACATAATCTGCTCTATGACCTTACTATCTATATGCAAATATATACATACTAATCTTAAATAAATTGATGATTAGGTTCAATAGATACCAAACATTATGATAATTATATCTGAAGATGTAATTACATAAATAAAATGTGGTAATCCATTTTATAATTATAAGTTGTTATAATAGTTATTCTCTTTATCTTAATTATGAGGTGCATATCTGCTTTGTAAGGTATGAATTGTTGAGGAAAATTGCCCATCAACAATGTCATGTCATGTTTACTGTTGCATATATCAAAATACATTAATTACTGTTGTGCAAGTACATAAAAATCATAAATGATAAATCTTTTCAATAAGATTGAACCTAAGGAGAAAACCTTGATAAAAAGCAATTAAAGTCATTATTTCAAATAAAAGCAAATGAGCTAAAACCCTACAGAATTACACAATAAGCACTTTTAATACAATATTATCTTTCTTATTTTCTTAATTTTTAATTAACACACAAGGCATTACATATTTTGAGGAAAGTATACTTCAGTAAATTCTCCTCCCTACCATCTCCAATACCACTGTCTGATCTCTGATTGGTCTTTGTATTCAGTTCCGTCCCTGGTCTCTTTATTTTCATTTTCCTAATGTCCTTTAACCCACTTCTGACCTTCCTCTCTACCATTTTCACCCTTTCTTGGTCTCCATTTTCATTTATTAGGCTTTACACAGCATTATGCCATATCCTTTATTGTTAGATGTATTGATAACAAACACAATAACAGAATGAATCAGTTATCTAATCAGTTTTAAATAGCAATTCCTGGTGGCAAGTAATACTGAATCCTTTTAAAAATTCTTATTGAGCATTCATGTTTCTTCTTTTGAAAGCTTTTGAAAAAATTTTTTTCTTCATTGTTGTTGTTTCATTTTGGTTGCTTCATTGGTTTGGTCTCTGACAATTCTGTCTAAATTCTGGATGTTAGCTGCCCCCTTCCTGCCATCAGAAATTTCTAGATGGTACATTTTTCTCCTGTGGGTTGTGAGCAAACTTTTCAAAGTCACGAGTCTCATCTCTTGATTCTCATGGCTGCTCCCATTATGATTAAATTCTTCTTAGGAAGTTCTTGCTCTTATTTTGACATTGGTTTCCTACAATTTTTATCTATTTGCTTCAGTTCTCAGGTTCACAACTAAAGTCTTGATTCATTTCACACTTACTTTTTTTATATACTAAAACAACATACAAAAATCCAAACAATGAATTTCACTGTTTTGCAGTATCACCAACACCAGTCCGCAAATAGTTCTTTTCTCACTACAGATTTTTTGACAACCTTTTCAACAAAATCAAGTGGCCACAACCTTTTTGGCTATTGCTATTATTGTTACTATTACTATTATTGTTATTATTATACTTATTCACTTTATATTCTTCTCACTGCCTATCTCCCAGTCACCCCCTGCTACAGTCTTTTCCCCAATCACTGTCCCACTTCTCCTGTCCCCTGAATATTCCCACATCCTGCTATATCAAGTTTCTGTTGGCTTTTCTTATGGGTCTTATATTTAGATCTATTGAACTATCTGTCTCTTTCTATGCCAGCATCAGGTTGTGCATTAGTCAGGGTTCTCTGGAGTCACAGAACTTATGGAAGTCTCTATATAGTTGGTGACTTAGAGTCTGTTGTGCAACTCTCCAAAAATCGTCAGAAGCAGCTGTGAATGGAAGTCCAAGGATCTAGCAAATGCTCAGTACCAAAAGCAAGCAGGCAAAGAGCAAGAGCCTTTTTTCTTCCAATGTCCTTACATAGGTCTCCAACAGAAGGTGTGTTCCAGATTAAAGGTATTTACCACCACATCTTGATCTGGGACTTGCTTTGTTCCAGATGATCCTGAGCTCAGAGATCTCCTTGTCTTAGTGTCCTAAGATCCATAGCCTCTATGTCTCAAGATCAGGATCAAATCCCTATTCTGGGTTGTGGTTCATTCAAGATATAGTCAAGTTGACAACCAGGAATAGCCACTACAGGTTGTCACCTTCACTGTAGTTCTTTAATACAACTTGATATGTAGTTTGTTATAACTCCAGTTGTGTTCTTTGTGTTTAAGATTATTTTGACTAGTCATAGAATTTTGTAGATTGACATGGTTTATAGGATTGTTTTATGTAGAACTGTGAAAAATGACATAGTGGAGATAGTGGAAGAAGCCATGAATGAGGAAAGTCCTGATTCAATGTGTGTTTTTACTGTGTGAAAAGATGAGCAGTTTCAGCTTCATTTTCCCAGATGTTTAAAGCCCGAGAGTGTTGACCTACTGTGACTTTCTTCCAAGACTAGCTAACCACCCACACCAAGCTGTACCTGTTATACATGCTGAGCTTTTAATAGTAGTTGAAGCAGTAGTAGTAGCAGAATCCTACCCAATCCCAACTTCATTCTATGTGTATCTGTGTCTGTCTTTTTCTCATCCTTACTACACCTAGTCAGGGTTTTAAAAGTCCAAGCCTCAGATATTTTGACAACATGGAATTTTGGTGGGGAATAAACAAAAGTTGTAGATTTTTTTTTTCTGATCTTTTTTTGTTGGTATATATCAATACTACTATATCCACATACTGACATTGTTTTCTGTGACTTTACTGAATGAGATTATTAGCATTAAGAATTTTCTGGTAAATTCTATAGTATATTTTAAGTGCAAAATCATATGGGGGTGAAATAGGGTAGTTTATTTTAATTTCTTATTTTTATCCACTTATAACTTTATTGTCTTTCTGCTGTAGCTATCACTGACTGAACTGTACTGAACTCAAGACATGAGAGTGGTAATTCTTGCTTCATTCCTGATTTTAGAGAAAATGTTTCTAAGTTTTTATCACCTAGCATAAATTTTGTGTTGGGGATTGGTTTTAATGCTTTGATTCAATTGGGAATTTGTAATTTCAAATACTTAAGGTTCTTGTCCCCAATTGTTTTTTGATGGATCAATAAAGATGTCAACCAGCCAGTGACTGGGTACAGGGTGAGACTCTTGAGTCGTGCTGGCCAGGATGCAAACAGGAACAGAGAATCACCATGAGTTGGGGAATAAGGATGGGATACAGGATAGACAGTAGATAAAGACAACCAGCCATGTGAGATTTTGGGTTAGAGGCTGCTGGCCACTTCCGGATTGGGTCTTTGTTAGATGAGGAAGGTACTGGGCCTTTGGTAGACGAGGAAGGTACAGGAGTGCCCAGCCTTTCTGGTAGCCAAGGCATTTAAAATGCAAGCTAATTTGTGATTGTGTCTTTCATTTGCGGATCCAAAGATTGCTCCTGTGTGGGTGCACATATGATCACTGGGAGTTAAATCAATGTAGCATAAACTTAAGGCTACAATGTTGGCTCTAGTTTTTTGTATATGCCCTTCATTATTTTGAGGTATGAACCATTTATTTAAAATATTTTTATTACTTTTTTTCCTGAGTTAAAGTTTTTCCTAAGTTAGTTTAAGTGTTTCAAATATATTTTCCCATCTATTGGGGTGACTTTGTCTAGAAGATTTACATGGTGTATTACATCATTTGATTTGCATTATGACCTTTTATTTTTAAGATGAAGTCCACTTGATCATGACAGATAATCTAAATGCATTCCTCTATTCAGTTTCTAAGTATTTTGAGGAGAATATTCACATCTTTGCTTATTGGGAAAATTTGTCTGTCATTTGCATTTTGTTGTATCTTTCTCTAGTTTTGGTATTAAGATAATACTGTGTGGAGAGACCCATGGCCTCAGGTGCTTATGAAGCAGAGGATAACATTTTTTTTAACATCAATGTGAGAAGAGACCTTTGGTAAAGGGAAGGCTCATTTTCTCAGTGTAGAGTAAAGACAAGGTGATGAGGTAGGAGAGGGTGGTTGGGCAAGGGAGCACCTTCATGGAGGCAGTGGGAGCAGGAGGGGAGGAAGAGGGGATTGGGGGAAGGGATAACATCTGAAATATAAATACAGAAAAACAAAACAGATTCCTAAATCTCTTCCTGGAATTAATTTAAATATTTAACATCAATACCTTGGAAAGATTCAGAGGAAAATGGTTTCTTTTGTTACTGGAAGACTGTTTCAGTATGAGCCCTTAAAAAACAAAAGTTGCATATTAGTTCGTTATTCTAATCTCTCCATATATAGTGAAAATTGTGACATTAGTAAAATGTAATTAAATTATTTTAAAAATTGTGTTGTTATTTCCCTCACTGTTTGTAGAGCCACTAGAGTCAATTAGCTTTTTAATCACATACACTCTAGAATTTCTGGAGGCCAAATCCTTGTCCCCACTGAATGTTAAGGTCACAGCAGTCAAAGTCCCAGTTCTGTCCCAACATCTGTATGGATTATTGCTATATTTAATAACATATCTTAAATCAGCAACAATATTTAACTATGGGTACCAGCAATGATTATATACCATGGCATTTACACAGATTATTATGGCAAGTAATGAACCTTCCAATATTTTTTTACATCTATACATGAAGAAACAGCACATGTAAGAATTTTAGAAGAATATGTTGTGAGAAAGAGCTTAAAGGTGGGTGGATAGGGAGGGGTAGAGGAGCTAAAAGGACCTGGGAAGAAAAGATAGGATAAAATTACATTTAAAATTTAAAATTGGGAAGCTGGAGAGATGGTTCAGTGGTTAAGAGCACTGACTGCTCTTCTAGAGGTCCTGAGTTCAATTCTTAGCAACCACATGGTGGCTTATAACCATCTGTAATGGAATCCAGTGCCCTCTTCTGGTGTGTCTGAAGGGAGAAACAGTGTACTCACATACCTTACATAAATAAATCTAAAATAATATTAAAATTGTTTTGAATAATTAAAAAATAATTATTAGTTCAAAAAGAATATATTTGGTAAATCATTAATTGTATTATATAAAAGTTATTTAAAATTTTCAAATAAACTTAAAATCTTTTTCTTTTAGGCTTCAAAGCTGACTAATCTACTATTCTAAAGCCATTATTATTATTATTATTATTATTATTATTATTATTATTATTATTATTGGCACATCACAGTGTGAAGTTTGAGAATAGAACTGGCTTTCTCAACTGTACTGTAAAGAGACTCCCTTTAGAGAAGTGTTGTAGGTGAAGAGATGAAGGCAGCAGGTAGAAGAAAGGAAATAATTCTGTACACGATATAGGAAAGACTATGCGATATAACATTTGTAAAATCACTACCACTACATTTGGGGAGGAAATTAATATCATAAGGGAGTAATTTGACAGCTAATTCAAGATTTTTTTTGAGAGCAATGATTAACAGAACAATAATTTACTGTGTGAGAGAGTAATGCTGTGAATAGAAGTTTGACAAGATGATAAAAGGCATTTCAAAAACAAAGTTTAAAGCTAATTCTGAACCCTACAAAAGTGTAACCTAAGTGAGGCAATGAGAAAGATTATATTTTTTAAAACTTTAAGAAAATAGGAGAAACTTTTTTTTACCACACTTATGTGTCTATGACTATATACTTAAAATGTAATATTGTTATAAATGTAGAGGAAAGAGTCAACTAGTGGTTAATTTTTCTGTATTCTTTTACTTAATATGGGTTGTTATTATACATCAACTTATTACAAATACTCTTTGAAAATAGACACCAAAATAGTTAATCTTCTCAAACATAACCGGAAACTGGTACAAAACAATACATGGAATTTTATTTTGTTTCAACCTGATATTTATCTTTATTTTAGAGAAAAATGAATCCAATAAATTGTTCATAAAGTAGATTTTTTGTAAAATCCCTGCCTCTGGTGAGCATCTGCAAAGAGAGGATTTGAAGGACAGATGTAGAAAATGTTCTGAGAAACCCCAGGATTTAGTAAATAATACATTTTAAAAGAGAACACTTCTTTAGCAAGTAACTCCAGTATCTGCTCTGGGGTGTCATGCTGGGGACCAGAAGGGGGTGATTTGGGCAGCAGGGCTTGAAAATGTTCTATTACTTTGATGCCCTGAAGCAATCTCTTCAATGGGACAGGTATTTTCAAAACAGCACTTGCTAAAAGAATCCATTGGCTTTGTGGAGGAGTATCAGCAGCTTGAAAACTTCTGACTTGGGTTTCATTATTGGAAAAAAATACAAATAAAACTTCTGTTGAGAGAATATAGCCTCAACAGGGGTCCTGATGTGGGTCTCAGTATAATAGAAATGAAGGTAGGCTGTGTTTTAGATTGCACTAATTTCCCAACATCTGTTTCCTATTTCACTTCTTAGACCCAGTACTCTTTACCTCAGTGCTAAGCATATATTAACTTTGTAAAATAAACATGAAAAAGAATATTCCCATGTGTGTTTCTTCTGTGGGTAAAGAATATGGCTAATGCATTGGAAAAAGAAAATATCTTTATTCTTTTTATTTAATTGTTAAGAGAAAGAATTCCAATTGCTCTACTAGAACTTAGATGTCCTTGTGAACCCATTAGAAACACATGGAGAAGACTGCCCAGAGTTGTGTTTCCCCGTGGACCAGCCAAGCATTTCAGCCCTGTGGGCAATCAGAAGTGTGCTTCAGTGTATCTTGAGATGTGTATTTGTAGGTTGTTAAATTCAAGTCGGAGTAATACTTTGAAAGCTGTACTTTAGGGTCTTAGCAGCTAATTTTTGTAATGAGTTTTGATTATTTCTAACTTAATTTTAAAACAAATGTTTTGTTTTCTTCTCTATTTCTTAGTTTGTATTTTTTGCCTTTGGGATGAGTTAATAAATAAATAAAATGTACATGCATGATTATTTAAAGCCTCCATAACAGAATACCAGAGTCTGGGTAAACAAAGCTACCCAGCTCCACATCACCAGAAGCCAGATAATGCAGTCCAGATTCTGGCCTGGATTCTTCCTCTAGCCTATAGATACCAGTAAAGTAGGCAATTATATTTTCATTCTAGAAACAGCATCTGAACACTTTGCACAGAGGCTTCAGTTGGACCTACAGTTTAATGTATTCATTGGAAAGTTACTACACCTTTTATTGGTAGAATTAAGTCACAGGTTTCATCTACACTGACATGGAAGTAATTATGCCAGAACATGACTCTTGGGAGGCTTCTTTTGTGTATCTCCTCCACGGTAGAAATCCCCACCGTGACATTTCAGATAAATAAGGCTTCTGGAGCTCTATATACATAAAGTTCTATGTATGTAGAGTGCACATGATCATATCCTACTGACATGAAGTGGACCATCGCAGCTGCAAGGTGGTAATTAATCTTCTAATCCAGTCATATTTCACAGATTTAATAGGAGACACCAAGGCATGTATTGTGCTTATTTTGATCGTTGTTCTGTTTTTTTCTCAAAAAGAATCACTAAGATTTCTCAAAAGAGAATATAAAAATACTAATAAAATGTGCACCTATATCAAGTAATTAAATGATGAAAGGACTTGTCGGCAAGAAGAACCTAAGTGACCACGAGTCAAAAGACAATGTTGGACCATTAACAGTCACAGAAAATGATGAATGGGTGCAAGAAATGCAAGCAGCCTACAGAATGCTTATCTTAAGTACTTTTCTATTTCAGCAACAAAACACCATGACCAAGGCTACTTTTTAAGACATGTGTTTTATTGGGTTTATGGCTTTAGATGGTAGATCAAAGAATCAGAAACAGCTAACTCACACCTTGATCCACAGTTAGCATTTGAATAGAGGCACACTAGAAACAGCTCCTAAGCTTCAAGCGTGTCTCCAGTGACACATTTCTCTTACCAAAGCCATATGTACTAATTCTTCTAAGCAGTCCTGTCAACAGAGACCAAGTATTCAAACATAAGTGCCAATACAAGACAGTCTCATTCAAACCTCTACAATGACAGAAAATAGTTGCATCTCAAATGAGATGTTTAAAAAGTACTAAATACCAGCCTCATCATATATTGAAAAAAAGTTAGAACAACATGAAATCTGGGTAAAGACATGCCTAAAATTAAAACCTCACAGAAAAATATGCAAATGATCATTAGGCATTCACTTGAAGTGCAAGGGAGAGATAATTAATGTAGATTTTTCTGGAGGGAATAGGTCAAACTTTTGAAATCTATTGTTTAAGTAAAATTGCAAATGTCTGAGAACAGATAAAAGTATATGGCCTTTTAGGATCTGTTGGTAAGAAGAGGGGCCATATCTTTTGCTCTTCTGAAGTGGTCTATGTATTGGAAAGTTTAAACAAAACTTAAAATTAAATTTTTATATGTTGCACATTAAATGTCGTTACGCATATAGTGCTGTGAACACAGGTAATTGAATTAAGCTGTGTTAAGATTTTCAGACACCAACTAACTAACCCTTATTACCTCTGGAAGTGATCCTATCAACCATGTAGAGTCTCACCAGATTGTGTCCCGATACCTGATAGGCAGTGTTCAAGACTTCAGGGGAAACAATTAATTGATCTCTTTTTCATAGCTTAAATCAATTTCACTGAACCGAAACTATTAACTGTAAAAATGGAAGTATCAGTCTGGTGACGATTAAGGTGTTTTCCTGCCTTAGCATATTTTCGATGAAAAGAGTGAAATGTAATAAAATGTATCTTATGGATGGTTAGACATGGATGTTACCGTGGAGACAGCAGAGGGTCACCTTCTCACCCAAAACTATCTTCTCATCACTGAGCAGAGCTCCTAATGTGAATAAATCTTGACAATTTAATTAACCCAAAACAGAAAATATGTTATACACAGACTCCCAATTGGAACCCAGTGCTAAAGGCATAATGTTCAAGACACGGTATAAAATAAAAATGTAAAGCCCTGTTTCAAACAAAATATTAAAAATCTCAAATAGCAGCAGTAGAAAATTCAAGCAAACATAGGGGTATTCCGTATGTGAAATCCTGTGTGACTTTGAAGGATGTACCGCTGTGAATCAGATGCAGCAGAATCACTGCCTTTATCCTATGATCCTCTAAACATCAGAAGCTGTATTGCCCACTAGGCAGGATAAATAAGAGTTCGTGATTCACCTGCAGCTTCACTGAATTATAGAAAGAAAGAAGAAAGGTGGACTTCAGGGAGTTTGGTCAAGAAGAATTTATCCCTATAAATTGGTACCACCTACATGGTGGCATTGGTGTTAGCTCTGGCTATCTAGATCATAGCCCAACACCATGTATACACATTGTTGTGTGCTTTCTACTATATTTAACCATTTAATTATTCTCTTACTAAAGATATGTGAGGCTTAAAAAAACTAATGAGCAAACTTTTTCCCATACCTTTTTTATACTATACCTTAAGTATGGTTTAAAGTTTATTTTCAAGGAAAACGCTTCTGTTTATTGAAAGAAGCTGATTTCCTGTCATATATTTTTGAAAGCATAATGTGTGGCCATACAAACCACAGCTCTGGAGTTAGGCTACATAGTTTCAATCAATACTCTACTCCTGCATTATTGTTAAATCTTAGTAAATTATCTGCTCTGACAATTTTCAGCTTGAGATATAATATATATTTAATACGCTGCATTTGTGTGGTATGTGTGAGATTACTTATGGAGAAACATGTAAAAAGTCAAAGCTGACCATCTGACTAAACACGGGAACCCAATGACAGTGCTAAAGAAAGGACTGAAGGAGCTGAAAAGGGTTACAACCTAATATTAATCTAATAATGCTAGAACAACATTATCAACCAACCAAACCCTCCAAAACTCCCATGGACTAAATTACCAACATTTGAGCACACATTGAGAGACCTATTGATCCAGTTGCATATGTAGCTGAAGATGGCGGTTCCTGCCATCAGTGTGAGAAAATGCTTTTGGTCCAGGAAGGGCATGTTTTCCCAATGTAGGGGAGTGCCAAGGAAATGGGGTAGAGAGAATGATTAGAAGGGAGTACATCTTTGTGAAGGCAAATGGAGGGGAAGGGGTGATGGAAGTGGGGCGGGGGGAAAGGGATAGTATCTCAAATGTAAGTACAGAGTATATAATAAAAAATTAAAAAGAAAAAGTAGAAAACTCTAAAGATAATAAATATATTTATACCATAGTTGTTATTTGAATGTTGATCATACATTCTCGGAATATTAATATTAGTTTCTCCTTGACATAAAGATCATAAAGCCCAGAAGCATAGAACTGGAGAGAACTCTCAAGATTTTTCTGGCTTGAGTACTGAAGGCATAGATCCTTTATAATTTTAATAGAAGTTAGTGGTCTTTCAGGACTGATACATTTTTTTATTATCCTATTGTAGAGAATTCTTTTACACTTGAAGCGCATTGCTGGTGTCTATGTACACCAGGTCAAAGGAGTGTATTAATTCTAACTTTGTAGCTTCATTCATGGAACAAGATTTGTCCTCGATTCTGCTGGTCCTACTATCAAAGTGGCCTTCTCTCCTTCTCTGTCATTGAATGAGCATCTAGTTTTTCTTCACCATAGAAATGCTAAGCAGTAGAAATTAATAGCATCAGATGCTGATGCCATGTATTATTTCAAAGACATTGGCAACAGTTTTTTTTTTTAATATCCTCTATTTGCAGCATTCCTCAGCTCTGCGAAGTTGTTTAAGTGACCACAGTCACTTCCCTTGCGAGAAATATATTTAAGATGTATCACAGGTGCTTGAAATTATGGATAGTACTAAGTCATTCATATGTCTGTGTGTGTGTGTGTGTGTGTGTGTGTGTGTGTGTGTAAATAGATATGTATATTGGATATCTAAATGAAATTTAGATATTAGGCATATGTTTACCTGACTTTGCCAGATAACTAACTTATTTATCACTCATATCAGATAGAAAGGGCAATTACAGCCTAAAGAAAATTGAAATGATGGCCAGGTTAGTGAACAACTGAGTTTATTGGCACAAAATATAGGAATATTAGTGTCTCAAGTAACTGTATCACACAGAAGGCCACTCCAGCTGAGCGACAATGCCTGAAACTTTTTACCATTCAAATTTCTCCTGCAACTATTAGGCAGTTTCACTAAAGAGCAAATGTTCACTGCTTACATAGCCTTAAAGTAAGTCCCCTGAGCCATGATTTTCTCCAGCTTCCTAATTCTTGCAAGTTTCTTAAGAGGAAATGTTTCAATTAAGCAAATTCAGTGATTAATAACAACTGAAATTAAAATATGACAATTATAATACATTTCTATAATGGAATAGTATAATTAGCATATTCTCAACCTGTTTATGTCTTTTAAATCAGAGGAAACAACATACTGCATGCTCAGAGTGTATGAATTGTATGCATTAATTTTAATATGTTATGCCACTATTAAGCAAGATGAGGGTTACTTCAACAGAAGCACTGTTAGACCAATACCATAACAATGACCTAATAACAAAAACAGCTGGCAGGTGACGCATGAACAGGTAGCAAAGCTGGATAGTGGCATGATTCATGTCTTGGGCCAGATGGATAGGGATAGTATATCTTTCTCTCTGCACTGTAAACAATTTAAAACCCGCAGATTGTTTATTCATAGCATATTCCTTTTAGTATTTTCACAACATAGCTGGGTGGTTCATGTAACCAATGCATTTGGCTGCCCAGTCTTTACTCCAGGTTCATTCACCCTCCTTGATTCACCTTTTTACTCTTGCTGTATTAGAAATGTATGACACAACAGACAGTGGTGGAGATAGACACATCTGGGCACTTGGAAAAATATAGTTCTCACCACTAAACAAAGGAGAAACAGGGCAACAGCATTTCATCACACCTGATATGGTAAGCCTGTTTCTCACCTTGCAGTCTGCTTGGATTCCTTCTTGTAAACCTACATTTGTTTTCCCATTCTTCGTCTTGTCTAAGCTAGGCTTTATTTACATGGATCTAAAGAGAAGGTGAAAATTGTAAAAATCCACCACCACAACCACCAAAAAAAAAAAAAAAAAAAAAAAAAAAAAAAAAAAAAAAAAAAAAAACACCACCAACAACAAACCCCACAAATGGGCTTTTCAATTTCTTTTCTTTGAACACTTTGTCAAGTCATCCTTTTGTTTCTCCTAGTTCTTGATGAAGCTGAAACTGAGAGGAGGGTATCTTGATTGTTTCCTTATTTTTAATACTGATTGTTAAAGCAACTTCCAGAGGTAATACAAATCTCATCTGTCATGTTGGGGCAGGATGAAGTCACATAAACATTTAAAATGTAGACATATGAAAAATGTCTGTCAGGTTTAAGTTCGTAATCCCTGTTCCTGAACCCTTGCAGAGATGCCGAACTAATTCAGCTGTCCTGGTCACTGCTGATGTGTCATCTGCTCTTCTCCACATTGGGTATGATAAGGTGTGGGTGGCCTTAGAGACCTTTGTGAAGTCAAGCCTTACTTCATTAACTTACAGTCTTATCACATTATACGTCCTGTTTACACTGGTTTTGTTTAATAGAGAAGTAATTGACAGGTGATACGTATGAAGCACATGTTAAAAAAAGGTTTAATCCAGTACACATTTCTGCAGGATCCTGTAACTTTGATAGAGCTGTCTTATTTAATACAGTCTGGTTTAGCATGCTCTAGGAATTTGCCTGTAAATTATATTCTTTCTTTTTCTCTCTGTTGTATGTGTTCTTGTTATGTTTTTTTATTTCTATCTCATAGAAATAGGTTAAAGAAAGAGCTTTTATGTTAAAAGTCTTAAGGCATAAATGTAAACCATATTGAAAAGGACCTCAAGGAAACATGACTGACCAATAGCAGCATAAACACTTGATTGGTGAATATTTGCAGTCCCTGAGCAATGTTGTTACTATTGGATCATAAATGAATTAAAGAGATTTAAAAAGGACCCCAAGAGCTTTCAGTAGTGTACACAGACCTTTCACGAACATGATATTTTATTAAATTTTCCTTATAGGCTTGAATAGGAATGGAACACCTTTTTTTAAAAAAAAAAAAAACAACTTTATTTAAAAAAAAAAAGACAAATGTAGAGATTTTAAATATTTTTGCATAAAAATATAGGAATACATTTTTTGTCAGTACTTGTTTTTTTTTAAGGTTTGATAGTGTGCAGTAAGATCTTACAGTTACAATGAGCATAAAGTACATGTAAAGCAAGATGTAACCTGGAATTAGTCAAAATTTTCTTAATGTGTAAAGATTAAGCTTAATGGTTTTTCATTTTTTTATTTTCTTGAACTTCATATAGTCTGTGAGTTGTTTCTGGGGTGTTCAGAGCTTTCTGGGGTTAGTATCCAATTATCAGTGACTGCATATTATGTCTGTTCTTTTGTGACTGGGTTATCTCACTCAGGATGATATTCTCTAGATGCATCCATCTTATTAAGAATTTCATAAAGTTATTGTTTCTGATAGCAGAGTAGTACTCTTTATCACAAAAAGAACAATAATCAATACTGCATTCAACATAGAGATATCAACAGGCAGTTATTTAAGATTGAGTACTTAAAATAAAGATCAAGAGTTTTCAAAAAGCTGTATAAGCACAGCAACCATGTAACTAAATAAAGGACCTATATCTACTGTATCAGATGTTATCTGTGAAAGTTGCAATTTTATCTAACTAGTTTCAACTGCTAAAAGCATATGAATTAGGTGTGAGAACTTTACCACTATTACTGTATTTGAAGTTTTTAAAAATTTTGATATTTGCTGAGTGGCTTTTTTGTTTAAGTCAATAAGGAAGAAGAAGGTATTATGATGTTACTGTTCAAATAGGGAGCTGACACATATGGAGTTTGCTCTAGCAGAACATTTTATTTCATGGCTCTGTCACAAAGCTACTTCTAAGAATTTAGTCTAGTAGAAGAATCATCTAAACCTTATTCAAGCTTTGGGAAGATGATTTACCTATTTTATTATTTTTTTGGACAAGAAAGGCAGAATGACATGATCACAGATTCAGTATTTTTGAATTAGATGTCTTACTATGTGATCTACCCTACAATGCTCCTTGTAAATAATTTTTAAGAGTATAAACAGCAAATAGCAATATCAAAAGAGATTTTTTAAAATTTTTGCTTCATGTTCAATGTATATGAATGTGTTTATTTAAGAATATTTAGAATGAATGACTGCTTTCAATATACGTAACATTTTTGAATTAAGATATAATGGAGGAATATAGAAACTTAACAATAATGTATTATTACCTATGTTGTTTTCTTAGCTAATGAAAGCATTTAGAATGTAATATTATAGACACATATTAGTTGGGGTTTTATTGTTCTGATAAATCAAAACCAGCTTATGTAGAAGAGGGTTTATTTGATTTGTAATCCTACATTAGAGTCCATTATTGAGAGAAGTCAGGACATAAACTCAAGGCAGAAACAGAGAGGCAGGGACAGATGCAGAGACCATGCAGAAGACAGAAATGCTCATGATTTATTCAGCTTACTTTCTTATAGAAGTCAGGATCACAAGCACACAAGCCATATTCCCATTATGGACTGGACATTGCTATATCTGTCACAAATGACAATACACTACAGGCTGGTTTACAGGCCAATGTGGTGGGGACATTTTCTCACCTATCATTACATTATAATCAAAGTGTCTAACTGCATGTCAAGCCCACATAAAACTACACAGAAGAAACACATAACCCAAACACATCCAAATGCACACAATAAAAATCAATGACTCCTTTCAGATTTGCATGGGTGCAGAGTGTGTCTGTTACTTCTACCAGGTTGCTTATGTAGCACAGCTAATTACTATACATTCTTCATGGGAGTTTGCTGTTACAAGGCAAAAGCATTTGAATGCCGAGAACTCATGACTCTTTTGGCAGTTTATTTTAAAAATTTTTTACTTCACTTGGCTTTAATCCCCAGCACCACAGAAAAAGAAACTTAATTCAAAATTATATATTGAAGGCTATTTTCTTCTTTATTTCAAATGCAGATAAAGGACTCTCTTCTGGCTTTGGATATTCATAAAATAGGCATCAGGCATGGGCAGAATAACTTTCTAACTATGCCTTAAATTTTAATAAACTGATGCTAAAAGGACTCACCTGCTTTTTTGAGTAATTGAATGAAGTGCTCGACATCCTTAGCCATCAGGAAAATGCAAATCAAAACAACCCTAAGATTCCACCTCACACCAGTCAGATTGGCCAAGATCCAAAACTCAGATGACAGCAGATGCTGGCGAGGCTGCGGAGAAAGAGGAACACTTCTCCACTGTTGGTGGGGTTGCAAGCTAATACAACCACTCTGGAAATCTGTCTGGCGATACCTCAGAAAATTGGATATAGTACTACCTGAAGACTCAGCTATTCCACTTCTGGGCATATACCCCAGAGACACTTTAATACACAACAAAGATATATGCACCACAATGTTCAGAGCGGCTCTATTTATAATAGCCAGAAGCTGGAAGGAACCCAGATGTCCTTCAGAAGACGAATGGATACAAAAATTGTGGTACATATACACAATGGAATACTACTCAGCCACCAGAAACAATGACTTAACCAAATTCTTAAGAAAATGGCTGCATCTAGAGAATATCATTCTGAGTGAGATAACCCAGTCACAAAAGAACAGACATAATATGCAGTCACTGATAGTGGGATGCTAACCCCAGAGGCTTGCACTCCCCCAGAAACAACTCACAGACTGTATGAAGTCCAAGAAATAAAGAAAACAAAAAATATACATATATTCACAAAACAAGAAGACTTTGACTATTTCCATGTTGTGTTTTGTTTTGCATGTACTTTACGCTTATTGCAACTAGTAGGTTTTCAATGCATACTGTCAAGCCCTTGAAAAAAATCAAGTACTGACTAAAAAACATATTCACATGGTTTTATGTAAAATTTATTTTAATGTCTGAAAAAACAGTACTGACAAAAATGTATAATTTTAAGCAAAAAATGTTTAAAATCTTTACATTTATCTTTGTTTTGCAAAATAAAGTTGTTTAAAAAATAAAAAAAAAAAGAGACTGAGTAAAAGTGTTGTGTATTTCCTCTAGTTTGCTAGGGTTTGTCAATGCAAAAGGGCCGCCTCACCTGCTACATGTGTCCTTTGAGGAGGGGTTATTTGAAAAAATTATTCTAGGAAATGAAAATATGTAAGCGGTTAATTATAGATCATAGCAGTTTGAATGAGATGTTTTTGATTGCAAACTGGGGTATCAGTGTATTTGAGAGTCGCTCACACTTGAAATTTAGACAATGAGGCTTCAATTTTTAATATATACAATTAAAGTTGTTAATATTTATTATACTTACTTTCAAATTTTCTGAAATATATATTACTCATGTGCTGGAATTTGGGCACTTCAAAAGCTGAAATTGTGTTTCAGTTAGATTTTCATATATGCAATTACAACATGATACATCTTTCTTGCAGTACAATTGCCCATGATTGTGTGGACTGACTGTTGACATTTTCTATTGGTGTGATTTGGATCATTCATATCATATTTAACTGTAAATTTCTTAAGGCTAAAGTTGAAAATGATACATTTTTACCACATTTTATTGCACAAAGCAAGTACTCATGTCAGTTCACATTCAAAGAGAGGGGAACAATATCAGTTCTATCCCTTGGTTAAAGAAATAGCAGAGTCACTTTGTAGAACAGGTTTCCAGTTAATGGTCTGAGGGCCACATGCAAATCAGAATATTTCTGAGTAGGTCCCAACACAACACTGCAATTTGACTTACAACACTCACATGGTATTTTCAGAGTTCTTTGACCAACTCTACATCGTCATAGTACTCTTCTCTCTCCTTCTCCTCTCCTCCCCTTCTTATCCATCCTCTTCCTTCTCATTTCTTCCTACTTCATTCAATATTGATTGTGTGCTTGTTCAACATGAACCTGTGCA
This sequence comes from Micromys minutus, assembly GCF_963924665.1. Classification (NCBI taxonomy): domain Eukaryota; kingdom Metazoa; phylum Chordata; class Mammalia; order Rodentia; family Muridae; genus Micromys; species Micromys minutus. The sequence goes on along the minus strand of NC_137976.1, from coordinate 41,399,309 downwards.
TAACAATGTTATGTCATCATGTCATGCAAAATGAATGTATGTGACCTTTGATGACTTGTATATGTGTATAGCTGCAATTTTAAGATGATATGGGGCTTACAATATATTTTTCTTATTGGCATTACCAGACATTGCATAAATTCAGGATAACTTGATTGAAATATGCCATTACTAATACTGTTTTAAACAACCAACAAAATGGTAGGCAGTTAATGTTACTTAGAAGATCATTGAGTATTTTCATTTCATGGTTAAGTAGACTCAGATTTCATTTGTACCTTGTGCATGGTCCTATACACTGTACCTTGTACTACATTGGCAACTCAACTTAATTTCTATTTTGCAATTAATTAGTGTTAATATAAGCAGTGTATGTAGACCTTTATTTTAAAAGCATAACTGCCTACCTTTACAGATGAAAAAAAATGTTCAATGAAAAGTAGACATATGATGACTACAATTTTTTTCTTTTGTAGAAAAACATGATATTGTCTGTTGTGGCCTAGTGAAGATAAGAGGTGAGCAACATTGCTTATAGAGTGCCCATGGGAGCATATACTAGTTGATAAGCACTCTAACACACACACACACACACACACACACACACACACACACACACACACACACACACACAACTAGTACAGTAGTAGCTACTGTGCTATGTCCTATGTGTTGACTCTGAAAAATTTGCCAAATAGTTACATATTAAATACTTGGTCTCCAACATGTGGTATAATTTTGAAATCAATGGAACATTATGAGATTAGGCTTGTATAGTAGTAGTTGGTCACTAGTGGTATATTATGCAGATTTAATTCATGTCTGGTTTTTATCTCTGCTCCTTGCTTTTTGGTCTATGTTATTGGAATCATCAAACACTGCAGATAGAAACTTTTTTCACCTTGCTTACCTTCACACAATTGCCTTAAACCATTTAAAATGAGAGAATATATATTCTTCCTCTATCAAGTTGTTTCTGTGTGATATTTTGTCACAACAATAGAAAAAAGAGAAACAGTAAAGCAAATTGCTAACAAAAAGTAAGGTCATTTCTATAATAAATCTGACCATGGTGTTCTTAGATCTTTCCATGTGGTTCCTAAAAAGTATGGGGAAGTGTTTGCGGAGGTGTGTTCGAGAAATCCAGAATGTTGTAGACAGATTATGAGTCATTACATCAAGAATGCAGAAAATGAGATAGGACTATGGAGAGTATACAATGTCATAAGGTGTCATATTGTAACATTTTAGTGGGGATTGGGATATAAGCCATTTCTGTAGGTCTTGTTAAAAATGTGGCTGTACCATGCCTGTGTGCCAAAAACTTGACTGAGGCTGACATCGACCACAATGGATTCATGGGCTGGAGAAGTCTAGAAGATAGCACATTTAGGCTTTGGAATTGTTGTTGTTCAACGTCTTTACTTGTGTTTAAAATGAAAGCAGAGATATAGGAGCCCAAAAGAATATTTGAAAAATGTGCAGTCTGTCAAAGGTAGGACAGTAGGCACAGTATCATAGGCAAGCTGGGATTCAATCTCAAAGAATGTTAAGGGCATTAAAGATTACATTTTTGTATTTGAGAAATATAAAAGGTGCTATGAGTCTAAAACACCACCTATGAGGACTTGAAGATATAATAAATGCAAACTTATTTGAAAGATATTAATTTGTAATGAGACCATTTGAAAAGAGAGTATGCTGGAATACACAGATCAAACAATGGCTCCTAAGAAAGTATTTTCCCAGTTCGACCAATCAGACACTTGGATGCTGCCCAGGCACTTTCTCTATTCTTTGAATTAATTATTGGACTTAAAATCATTCACCTAATGGTTATGCTGAAGGATTGTGGGGGCATGCATCAAGTTCTCAGATAAAAGCTACTAAGCCCAAGCAATACATAGGTGAAGTGAATTCTCTCAACAAAGCTCTGGAGTGGGTTGCATGAAAGATTTGAGTGTTGTCTTAGTTGCAGTTTTAGTACTGAAAAGAGATGCCAGATAACTCTTATAAGGACAACATTTAATTGCAGTTGGTTAACAGGTTCAGAGGTTCAGTCTGTTATCATCAAGCATAGCAGTGTTTAGACAGGCATGGCACAAGAGGAACTAATTCTACATCTTTATCTGAAGGCTGCTAGGGCAAGGGACTAAAAACCCATGCCCACAGTGACACACTTCCTCCAACAAGGGCATACTTACTTGAACAAGTCCACACCTTTTAATCGTGCCACTTCCTGGTCTGAGCATATACAAACTCCCTGGCTCCAATATGGTTGTTCAAACAGGGCTCTATAGGGGCCATACCTGTAGTATGGTATGGCTATATCATAATGCAAAATACATTTAATCCAACTTCAAGAGTGCCCATAGTGTATAGCAATCTCAAGGTGTTAAAAGTTTAAAGTTCAAAGCCTCTTCTGAGAATCGTGCAGTCCTCTTAAGTGTAATCCCATATAAAGTAAAAAATACTGGACCAAAGTAATACAGAAAACCATTTGTTCAAACTCCAAATTCTCTGCCTCCATGTCTGATGTCAAAGAGCTGTTCACATCTCTAAATTCCTACATCCTTGTTGACTGCTGCTGGCAGATTTGGCATTCAACAGCAACAAACTTTATTCTATTGGGCTGGTTACATTCCCTGTTATCAGCTTTCCTTGGCATGTATCCCATAGCTCTGACACCTCTACCATCTTGGGGAATCTAAGGCAACTACAACTTTATAGCTTCTTATTCTAATATCTGGGATTCAGACATGGTCTTCTGGGTTCTACCAAAGGACTCAGGTCACTTCTCCAGCTCTTTACTCTGTAGCACTCTAGGCTCTGATTGAGTCTCCTCCACTCCTGCTGCTATTCTTGGTGATCATCCCATGTTACTAACATCTATAATTTATTGATATCTTCCACTGCAAATAAGATTTATCAGTAGCATTATTTATGTTGCTAAGCCTCAACTTGTTTGTGTGACCCCTTCAGTCCTAGACCATTAACAGCAACCGAAGCTGTACCTTCACCAATGCCCTTCCAGGGCTTCCCACACTACAAAGCCTTATCTACTCTCCTTGACCCCTTTCTGCCTTCAAAAAAAAAGTCACCTGGCTGACTCTTACATATTATCAAGTGCAGCTGCAATATGAGGTATAACCTTGGCTATCTCTGGATAAACCTTCTTTGTGCTCTCAGAAAACAATGCTCTTATTTCACCTCTGTGATGTGTGTCTCTTCTTAATCACTGCTAATTTCTTAGCTCCAGCTAACCAGCATCAGTTGTCCCAGTAGTCTCCTTCTCCACTTGATTATAAAGTCTGAGCCACATGCTTGAAGCTGCCTAGCTGTGCTGCTTCCTGGTGCTTGAACATGGTTTTCTATTACATTATCACCAGCTTTCTGTTTTCCAACTCCTTCACTGCCAGAGCTTGTCTGTCCTGGACCTTGCTCTGTAAATTGACCTTAAACTCAGTGATCTGCCTGCCTGTCTTCTAAGCACTGAGATTAAAGGTGTTGTCTACTATGCCTGAATTTAAGCTTTTCTTACTTAGAACATGCTCTCTAACTGGCTTGCCCTGAAATCAGAGATCTACTTGACTCTGTCTTTTCAAATTAAAGGAATGTACCAGCAGCTTGCTTGCATGTGTCTGCAATTTTATGGCCACTATGCCTCAAGATCCAGATCAAAAGTCTTTGTCTTTCATTACTGGATTATAGCTCATTCCAAATTAAAAGACCAAGTGAAAACAATAGCCAAGTAACAAAAACACCGAATATAACTATCCCTTGTTCAATGGCAAATGCATAAACAATAATCTTATCTGGGTGGGATCTTACAACAAAGTCACTACTCTCTTAATCTGTTTATCTAATTGAACACAGGATTCAGCTCCATTTCACTTCCTGGTGCACCTTTATTACTTGAACCATACATTTTATATTTTTCCTTTCTCAGCTAACTACTTTTTTTTAATGTGCTCTTCATGAGACTTAACCAGAAAACAGTCTCTGTTTGGCTTTGTTTTGAGGGTTTCTTTGTCTGTGGAATTAATATAAATTTCTTCATCTTAGCCTCAGGTAGAATCTTCAGACAAGGGCAAAAAGCAGGTATATTCTTCACCAAAATGTCACTAAACAGTCTCTTGGTCACATACTAATATTCTTCTCCTCTGAAAGCAAGTCTTCCACAGTTCACATTACCCTCATCATCAAAGTCTTCTATATGACTAGGAAGATGGCTCATTATGTCCTACTTAAAGCATTCTACTGCTTTCCACATCCAGAGTCTCAAAATCCACATTTCTCCAAACAAAAGCATGGTGAGGCCTACCAAAGCAATATTCCAGTCCCTAGTGCCAACTCCTGTCTTAGTTAGGGTTTTACTTCTGAGAGGAAACATCCTGACCAAGGCAGCTCTATAAGTTCAGAGGTTTAGACCATTAGCATCAGAGTGGGAACATTGCAGCGTCCAGGCAGGCGTGGTGCAGAAAGAGTTGTATACATCTTTATCTGAAGGCCACTAGGAGAATAACCTTCCAGGCAGCTAGGACTAGGGATTTAAAGCCCATGCCAGCTGTGATATACTTCCTCCAGCAATGGCATACTTTCTGCAAGAAGGCCAGACCTCTTAATAGCACCTGGCCAAGCATATTTAAACCACCAAAGGAGAACATCTAATTCATACATGGGTACTCCAGGTTGTGGGATATACCAGAAATATTGGGTGTCTGCTGAGGAAAGTTATAAATATGAATGGCTCAAGAGAGAGGCTACGTTTGTATGCTGTAAATAGCAAGGCCTTTGGATGGGGATGTCAGGATTGATTGGATCTAAGATAATACTCCACAATTTACGTGCTGGGTATGGAGCTCTTAAATTATGTTTACTGTATGAATTTTGTTCTGATTTGAAATAATATTTCTTCCCATGTTCCTTCTTTTGGGGTTGAAAATATTTTTAATATCAAGTAATTTTTGGAAATATATCTTTAATGAGATTATAGGCATTTACAGAAGAGAATATTCAGGTCAAGTATCTTTTGCTTGTTCTCAGCAATAACTATAAATATTATAGGTGCTTTTGAAGGTGCTTTTTTTAAATATGAGGTTGGTAAAAGCTTTAGGATAAGATAATGAAAGTTGGAATATTGTTGTGTACTTTACTTGGGAACATCAATGCCACCAACCAACCAAACAAACAAACAAACAAACAAGCAAACAAACAAAACCCCCAATCTACTATAGGTCAAAGAATACCATTGCGTGAAAAATGACATGCTACATAATGAGAAAATGTTTTTTACCAACTACACATCTGGTAGTGGACTAATATCTAAAATATGCAAAGAAATAAACAAACTGAACATCAAGAAAGCAAATCAAAATAAAATAAAATAAAGATCTAAACATAAAATTCTCAAAAGCAGAAACATAAATATGAAGTACTTAAGTAAATGTTTAGCATCCTCGGTTAACAGAAATGCATATCAAAATCAGTTAGTATGTTCAAGATCAATGAAACAAATGACAGTTCACACTGACAAGGATGCTAAGTAAGAAGAATATTCCATTGTTGGTAATGCAAACTTGTATAGTAATTATGGTAATCAATATGACAGCTCCTTAGGAAGCTATAAATAGAACTGCCTCAAGATCTAGCTATAACACTCTTAGACATATACCCAAAGGTTGTTTCATCCTATTATAAAAACACTTCATAAGCATGTTCATTGCTGCTCTATTCATAATTGCCAGAAATTGAAACATACTAGATTATCATCAACAGGTGAATGGTTCAATAATTGGTGTTTTTTTGCATAATGTCATATTACTCAGCTGTTAAAAATAATAAACAAAAACATTAAATTCACAGATAAATGAATAGAAATAGAAAATTAATTCTGAGTGAGGTAGCCTTAACCCCAAAAACAGATATGGTCCTTACGTAGAGTTTATTTTGACATAGTAATATATATATATATATATATTACAGGAGAGAAGGCATTATTGTGACTACAATTGGTAGATCTATCAAGTGAGAGAGTGTTGAAGCCTAGAATTTACCTTAGGATGATTCTGGCTTATAGATCCATCTCATGATAATCTTTCTTGCAAACATATATCTTGGTATGCTAGCTAATTTTATGTCATCTTGACGCAGGTTAGAATTATTTGAGAGGAAGAAACTTTAATTGAGATAATGTCTCTATAAGATCAGGCTGTAGACAAGCCTGTAGTCCATTTTATTAGTGATTGTTGCTGGAGGCAGCAGTCCATTGGGCATGGTGCCACCTCTAGGCTAGTAGTGATCCTTGGTCTTATAAGAAACAAAGCTGAGCAATCCAGGAGGAACAAGCTAATAAGAAGCACCTCTCTATTTTCTCTGCCTCCAGGTTCCCGCCCTGTTTGAGTTCCCCTTACAACTCTTTTTTTACCGATGGATTTTGGATGTAGAATTGTAAGCCACAAAAACATCTTCCTCTCAGACTTGCTTTGGACATGGTGTTTCATCATGGCACCAGTCACTAAGCTAAGACACTAAGTTACCACTGCCAATACTGAAAGTTCAAGCTCAAGTGGAATGTACTGACTTTGCAAAAGTGTGTACATTACATAAACAACAACCCTTCAGTTACAAATGTAATTCACAGTATCGTAATTGATTAAGCCCTTCAGTGACTAGTTTTTCTTATCTGTTAAGAGAATAACAGGTTCTATACTGTAAACATATTTATGCTGGCTTAGAATAGCCTTGACTATCAGTGAGATCCACCAAGGAATTGAGAGAAAAGACACAAGCAAGATCCACCCATAAGCTGTTTGTTTACTTGATGGGATGGTGATATGGTAAAATTTTTTTTTAAAGTAAGTAAAAGGAGCTTCTGAATTACTTTCATCAGGCATACATCCCTAGCAAATAATTTTTCATAAAAAGTAAATTTATTTGCCATAATTTCACACTAAACCACCTGAGTGGAATCCTGAAGGCCATGAGGGAAACCTGAGGTTTGTGTCTGACACTCTAAATCAGGCAGGGTTGCTGAAGCTGTAATAGTGTTAAAAGATGCAGTTCAGGACTTAAGTGATCATGAAGGAAGTGGGTGCTTTGGGACTGGATAATCAGAACCCTTGAATGTGTGGGCGGGAGCCTCAGTCATGTGTGCTGTAGAAAAATGACAGCAAATCCCAGGACGAGGCTTAGAATCCCTCTGCCCTGGTGTTAAGCAGCCGTTCTGAGGTGGATGGATGAAAGCTCACAGGTGGATGCTGAGCCTCAGAATAAATTTTGCAGGTGCTGGTGATTGCAGTGCAGGTCTCAGTCCCTTTGGAGCCCTCAGTGTCTGAACAAACGAAATGATTTTGAATGCTTCTGCTTGCTATAGAGAAATTTATGAAACGATGGCGTGATTTCATGATCCTTTGGATAGCTTTGTGAGAGACCTGGGCCAAATGAATTTTTTCTCCAAAAAAAAAAAAAAAAAAAAAAAACCTGCTAAATTTTTATAATGGAAACAAATTTATTCCTTAATAAAAGTAACATTAATCTTATTTCAAATACAGTGCTGAAGAGAGTTTTTGTCCTTACAGCTATTTTGTGGACACAGTGACACTGGGGTTCTTTGTGTAGGCACATTATGATCAAGATAACACCCTCGGAATCTTTTCAATAGGATAGTTTTAAATATGATTTATTGTAGTTTTAATGTATTATTTTTATATTGCAATGCAAATTAGACAATGTATTTGTATATTCTTATATAAAATAGGAACTTATTTAAAATAATTAACTTTTATATAAAATGGGCTATTACTGAATAGGCAAGAATGTTTGTTTCTGACCTTGTAATTTTATTAGTACTAATATAGTATTCTGTATTTTTGAATTAACTAAGATAATACTCTGAGGGTGAATTGGTGTAGAATATTGATCAGTTACATTATTTTTAATTTAATTTAATTTTTTTATGTATTCAGTTTATATCCCACTTACTTTTACTCTCTCCCATATTTCTTCCTCAATACACTCTTCCCTTCTTCTCTGTGGTGGCAGGGTCCTCCTTGAGTATCCCTCTTCACCCTGGAACCTTGTGTCTCTGTGATGTTCCTTGCTGCCTCTCCCACTGAGGCCAGACAAGCTAGAGGGAACACATCTCACCTACAAGCAGGAACTTCAGGGATAGCCCCTGTTCCAGTTGTTTGGAACCCACACGAAGACCTAGCAGCACATCTGCTACACCTAGGTAGCGGGGCCTAAGTCCAGCCCATGTGTGTTCTTTGGTTGCCAGTTCAGACTCTGAGAATTCCAAAGGTTCTGTTATCTGGTATTTATGCTTGCAGACAGGAGAATGTTGTTCTCTGAGAGACTCTATCCAGCAGCTGAACCAAACAGATACAGACACCTACAACCAAAACATAGATGAAGTTTGGAGACTCTTATGAAAGAATAGTAGGAAGGAATGTGGAGACCTGAAGAAGATAGGACTGTCAAAGGAAGACCAACAGAGTTAATTAATATTATTAATATTATTGTTTTTGTAAAGACACTCAAATGCACATAAATTCAGACCTTATTTTGTAATAATGACATATATTTACTCATATTTATGATCTCAATTTATATGATAAAGTTATTTCCAAGAAAAGAATTTCAGTGTCTTTGAAATTCAAGGGATTCCTTCAGACATGCCAAGTGTTTAACTCTGAGTGTGATGGGAAGGCAGAAAAGTGAGTTGCAAAACCATAGGCTGGTTGGTAAGAAGCATAAATTTACAATTAATGAAGTGACAAGAAAGGTTGGGGCTGGTTATGCAGGATTCTGCAGTCACTGAACTTCAACAAGGTGCAAGGAAGGCAAGCCAACAGAAACACAGACTTTTATCTACTCTGTAGGTATACACAAAGCAGCGATCACTGTCATAGGCTTTTTCTGTTAAAGCTTGGTGCTTTCCATCACACTGGCAGGAGAAGTTTGTTTCTGCTATGTCCTAGTGTTAAATTAGTCCAAGTTTATAATCTGAAAAGACATTTTTGGTTCTGATTTGAGGGCCTTTAACAATAATCATATACCCCTCAACTCTAAATTTCAATATCAGAATAGCTTTAACATTTATATCTCTTCCAAATGGCACTGCTTTAAGAAATTTAGAGTATTCTGTCTTATTTCTTTATAAGCAACTAATCTGAGTGCCTTGTCAGCTTTTATGAAAAAAAAAACATCAAAATTAATAATTACATGAATCCATAAACAAAAACCATTTCTCCTAACCCCAGAGAATCAGGATCAAATAATTCTGATCTATGTCTTTACACTATCTCAGAACAGCCTTATAATCCCAAGTTGAGACAAAAAAAAAAGAAAGAAAAGAGAAGAAAAAGAAAAAGAAAAAAGGTCTCCTCCTTATATAATAAACACGATCCTCCAGATGTGTCAGACACTGATCTGAGTGCTCTTCCAATACTCCTCTCTATCCCCAGCTTATAGAGCAAATGGCTGCAACACCCATGTACACCTTTCTTCAGCCCAAACATCAGAGTAGGCACATCATTTCTGGTTTGTAGATTCAGAGATCAGACTCTTGATGGAATGAAGACCCCCATATGCAGCTACACATACTCAGTGAGTATGATAGCCAGAAATTGTGATCCATTGGCTAGAACCTCAAAACACTAATGGGAATTCTTTTTTAAACCTCTTTTCATCTCTTCTTGCATTTTCTGTGGCCACATGGACCTCACGAGTCCCATGCTCCAAATCAAATGGATTGCTTCAGTCAACTCTGACAAGCATTAGCAACCATTCCCTAAGTCTGCCTCTGAGCAGTGTCAGTGACCAGTCACCAACTTTTATCTCCTCCAGCCTGAGTACTCAATCCTGTTGTGCTATCACCTGTATTTCCACCTGTCAGCCCTTCATCATCTTACAATGGAGTACTCAACAGTCACCTGAATATTCTCCGATTAAAGCTTTCCTCACTCTACACAGTCTCTTCATGGATAAGAAGGTGAACTGTAAAAGGCAGTTGCCTAATTATATTTTTCTGTGCCTCAGTAAATTTCACCTTTTCACTATGTGCCTATGTTACAGACTCTCAACTCTGCTCATTTCTCCTAATAGCCTTTTCTCCGCGCTTGTTTGTTGTATGAAATGCCAGACACTGAGCCGTTTGTTGCCTCCAATCATTGCACAGGATATTCCCACTGCTTGGAATGCCCCACTCACCACCTGGCCTGCACACAGATGCAAATATACGTGCAGAAATCACCCATCTGGATGCGGCCAGAGAGACTTTTCTGGTCCAGAAGAATTAGTTATGCATTGATGCCGCATCTGTCCCTTGTGCAGATCACTGTTGTTGCAGTGGCCACAATTTATTGTTATGACTAATTATATTCTGGGTTCGGCTCTGAGCTCCTTCAGGAAGGAGTGATTAACAGGAGATCAATAAATGCTAGTGCAGATGATTAGTTATGAATTTCTATCCTGCCTCATTACCCTGTGAAAAATTTCAAAGCCAGAAAGTGGAGAAATTTCTACCTTTCAGACATGGCTCCATCTCACACTATGGCTGACCAAAGAAGAAAGATGCAATGGCAGAAAAATCCTGTAAAGTGAAGGAGAATGCAGTGCTTCCTAGAAGGTGAGGAGGACTTAGGCATCATCATCATACTTTCTCCTCAGGTGACAATGGGTACCTCTACTACACTAATTTATACTTCAGTACACTTCCCCCTCATTTTGCACTTAGAAATGTTAGTGTCAATGCTGATGGTTATTCAAATCATCTGGAAACTCCTCCACTGGTAACTCTTCACAGACAACATTTCAATGGCTGTCAGGTAGAAGTGACTTTATACAGTCACTGTTTGGAAGGATCATCTAAAGATTCTTTTGCTAAGAAGTTTCACCTTCAACTTACTCTGCATTTTGCTGTGAGTTCATTTGTCTGCATTTAAAATTCTGATAATAAGAATGAGCTAAAATTTGGCTTTAAATCTTTTTATACAGTACTATTATTTATAAATAAAAACAAAATCGCAATCACTCAGACACTATTATATAAGCATTCAACAATATTTTGTTGACTTCAAAGATGACTCCGGTGTGATATTTTGGAGTTTATTTGCTTTACAACATAAACTATTTGTTATAACTCAGGCATATTTTATCACAATTAATGGTGACTAACTTTTAAAAATAATTGTAAGGGAGAATTTAAAAGTGGGTTTTAATATGAAAATTCCTACATATATCATTATAAATTATTCATTTTTCTTATATAGTCTGCACACTATTGTCCCATGTTCTTACGTACCTTTTGTTCTGATTATTTTAGTTAGGTAACATTCAACTTTTTTTTCTTACCTTTTTATGTAAATAAAAAAGATGAATAGATAAACAGATTTTTAAAGGCATTTTGGCATAACGTTATATGAATATTCTTGTCATTACTTAATTCTTTTAGATGTTTAATAGCAGGCATTGAGATCCCACTAGTTACCATAAGCACGAAGTACATGTAGGACAGAAGGTAACATAGAAACAGATTACTTGTTGAGGATAGATTAAGCATAATAATCTGTGAATACAAAAAATTGCCACAAGGCTATTGTCTTAGCTCTTGGATTATTAATGATTTAAGGTCTAGGTGTAACACACTCTGAGAGGATGCTATACATTTATTTTTTTCATAAGAAGGACTGAGGCTTTCTTTTTTTTTTTTTTTTTTTTTGGTCTTTGTTTTACTGGGGTGTTCAGAGCTTTCTGGGGTTAGTATCCCATTATCAGTGACTGCATATTATGTCTGTTCTTTTGTGACTAGGTTACCTCACTCAGGATGATATTCTTTAGATGCATCCATTTTCTTAGGAATTTCATAAAGTCATTATTTCTGATAGTTGAGTCGTATTCCATTGTGTAAATGTACCACAACTTTTGTATCCATTCATCTACTGAAGGACATCTGGGTTCTTTCCAGCTTTTGACTATTATAAATAGGGCTGCTATGATCATAGTGGTACCTGTGTCTTTATTGAATGTTGGAACATCTCTGGGGTATATGCCAAAAAGTGGAATAACTGGGTCTTCAGGTAGTACTATGTCCTATTTTCTGAGGAACCACCAGATTGATTTCCAGAGTGGTTGTACAAGTTTATCACCACACCAATAGTGGAGAAGTGTTCCTCTTTCGCCTTATCCTCACCAGAATCTACTGTCCACTAAGATTTGATCTTAGCCATTCTGACTGGTCTGAGGTGGCAACTCAAGGTTGTTTTGATTTGCATTTCCCTGATGACTAAGGATGTTTAGCACTTCCTTAGATGTTTCTCAGCCATTCAATATTCCTAAATTGAGAACTTTTTGTTTAGCTCTGTACACTATTTTTTAAAAAGGGTTCTTTGATTCTCTGGTGTCTAACTTCTTGAGTTCTTTGTATACCTTGGATATTAGGCCTCTGTCTGACGTGGGGTTGGTAAAGATCTTTTTCCAATTTGTTTGCTGCCATTTTATTTTCTTGATAGTGTGCTTATCCTTACAGAAACTTTGCAATCTCATTAAATCCAATTTGTCGATCTTTGACCTTAGAGCACAAGCCATTGGTGTTTTGTTCAGAAAATTTCCCCTGTGCCTATGTGTCCTAAGGTTTTCCTACTTTCTCTTCTAATTTCAGTGTACCTGGCTTAATGTGGAGATTTTTGATCCACTTGCACTTGAACCTTGTACAAAGAGATAAGAAGAGGTCTATTTTCATTCTTCTGCATGTTGAGTGCCAGTTGAACCAACACCATTTGTTGAAGAGGCTGTCCTTTTTCCATTGAATGTTTACAGTTCCTTTGTCAATAATCAAGTGACCATATGAGTGAGAATTCATTTCTGAATCATCTATTCTATTCCATTGATCCATGTACCTATCTCTGTACCAGTACCCTGAAGTTTTTAACACAATTGCCTTGTAATATAGCTTGAAGTCAGGGATGGTGATTCCTGCAGATATTTTCTTATTGTTGAGGGTGTATTTCCCTATTCTAGGTTTTTTGTTATTCAAGATGAAATTGCACATTCCTCTTTCCAACTCTATGAAGAATTGTGTTAGAATTTTGATGGGGATTGCATTGAATCTGTAGATTGCTTTTGGTAAGATGAACATTTTTACAATATTGATCCTTCCAATCCATGAGCATGGGAAATATTTCCATTTTCTGAGATCTTCCTCAATTTCCTTCTTCAGAGAATTGAAGTTCTTGTCATACATGTCCTTCACTTGCTTAGTTAGAGTCACATCAACATATTTCATATTGTTTGTGACTATTGTGAGGGGTATCTTTTCCCTAATTTCTTTTTCTGCATGTTTGTCTTTTGAGTAGAGGAAGGCTACTGATTTGTTTGAGTTAATTTTATATCCAGCCACTTTGCTGAAGTTGCTTATCAGCTGTAGAAGTTCTCTGGTGTAATTTTGGGTCCAGTTACTTATACGATCATGCCATCTGCAAATAGTGATATTTTTACTTCTTTCTTTCTAATTTATATCCCTTTGACTTCCTTTTGCTCTCTAATTGCTTCAAGTACTGTTCTATTGGGAAAAGGCTCCACAGTGGCCTAGAGATAGAGCCAGTTCCCTGCCTATAGTACTCAGGACCTGTGGGCATAGGGCTGAGATACCAGAACAGCCTCACAAGAGATCCTATATCTGAGCCCACAACGACAGAGCTGATTCACTGCTAACAGAACTCACTGCTTGCCCACCAAAAGCCCAACACTCAGAATCAGTTTTCTTCCTGAAAGTTCAGGAGCTCAGGTACAAGAGAGAGACAGGTACTAATCACTGACAGCAAGACCACAAATAATCACAGACAACAAGATGGCAAGAGGAAAGCAAAGGAATTTAAGCAATGGAAACCAAGACAACCTGGCCCCAACTTTCCAAACACAGCAAGCAGTGGAATGGCAAACACTTCAGAAAAAGTAGACTCAGACTTGAAATCATACCTCAAGATGATGATGGAGATCTTTGAGAAGAGCTTGAATAACTCACTTAAACAAGAACAAGAGGACAATCATAAACAAATAGAAGCTTTTAAAGAGGAAACACTAAAAACACTCAATAAAATCAAAGAACTAGAAGATAACAGAACCAAAGAGATGAAGGAATTGAAAATGGAAATAGGAACAATAAAGTAAACACTAAAAGAGACAACCCTGGAGGTGGGAAAGCATAAAAAGAAATCAGGAGTCATAGAAGCAAACATCTCCAACAGACTACAAGAGATGGAAGAGAGAATCTCGGGGGCCAAAACAACATTGAAAATAGAAAAAACAGTCAGAGAATATGTAAAAGCCAAAAGGCTCCAAACCCAAAATGTCCAGTAGACCCAGGACACAATGAGAAGATCAAACCTAAGGATAATAGGAATAGAAGAGGGCAAAGAATATCAACTAAGTGATACAGTAAATATCTTCAACAAAATCGTAGAAGAAAACTTCCCAACCCTTAAGCATGAGATGACCATGAGCATAAATGAAGCCAACAGAATTCCAAATAGAGTGGACCAGAAAAGAAATTACAGCCAACACATAATAATCAAAACACCAATTGTTCAAAACATAGAAAGAATACTAAAATTAGTAAGAAAAAAAGGTCATGTAACATATAAAGGTAGACAAATTAGAATTACACCAGATTTCTCAACATATACTATGAAAGCTAGAAGATCCTGGACAGACTTCATACTGACACTAAGAGAACACAAGTGTCAGCCCAGGCTGTTATACTGAGCAAAACTCTCAATTATCATCAATGGAGAGGTCAAGATATTCCAGGACAAAATTAAATTTACACAATATCTGACCACAAATACAGCACCACAAGTGATAATATGTGGAAAACCCAATACAAGAGGGAAACTACATGTTAGTATAAACAAGAAAATAACTAAGCAAGAAAACCAAAAGAAGGAAGACACAGAGACACAATTCTACCTCTAAAAGCAAAAATAGCAGGAAACAGTAACCACAATTCCTTAATATCTGTTAATATAAATGGATTCAATTCCCCAATATAAAGACCTAGGCTATCAGACTGGATACATAAAGAGAATCCAGCATTTTCCTGAATACCAGAAACTCATCTCAGAGACAAATGACAGACACTATCTCAGAGTAAAAGGTTGAAAAAAAAACCCTCCAAGCAAATGGCCCCAAGAAAGAAGCTGTAGTAGCCATTCTAATATTGAATAAAGTAGATTTTCAACCAAAAGTTATCAAAAACATTAAGGAAGGACACTTTTTACTCATTACAGGGGAAATTTGTCAGGTGGAAATCTCAATCCTTAATATATATGCTCCAAATACAAGAGAACACATATTTAAAAAAACCTACTAAAGCTCAAAAAATAAATTGCAACACACATAATAATAGTGGGAGACTTCAACATCCCACTATCATCAATGGACAGGTCATGGAAGCAGAAACTGAACAAGGATGCAGTAAAACTAGCAAGGTTTTGAACCAATTGGAATTAATAGATATCTACAGAATATTTCATCATAAAACAAAAGAATGCACATTCTTCTCAGCACCCCATGGCACCTTTTCCAAAATTGACTATATAATCTGTCACAAAACAAGCCTCAATAGATATAAGAAGATTGAAATACTCCCATGTAATCTATCAGATCACCATGGACTGAGGCTGGTCTTTAATAACAAGAAAGACAACAAGCCCATATACACATGGAAACTGAACAATGCTATATTGAATGATAGCATGGTCAAAGAAGAAATAAAGAAAGAAATTAAGGATTTTCTAGCATTTAATAAAAATGAAAACACAACACACCCAAAACTACGGGATGCAATGAAAGCACTACTAAGAGGAAAACTCATAGCTCTGAGCATTTCCAAAAAGAAATTGGAGAGAGCATACACTAGTAACCTGACAGAACAGTTGAAAGCTCTAGAATAAAATGAAGTAGATACACCCAAGAGGAGTAGAAGGCAAGAAATAATCCAACTCAGAGCAGAAAAAGACAAAATAGAAACAAAAAGAACCATTCAAAGAATCAACAAAACCAAGAACTTGTTCTTTGAGAAAATTAACAAGGTTGACAAACCCTTATACGGACTAACAAGAGGGGCAAGAGAGAGTATCCAAAAAAACAAATTCAGAAATGAAATTGGAGACATAATAACTGAAACTGAGGAAATTCAAGAAATCATCAGATCCTACTACAAAAGCCTATACTCAACAAAGCTGGAAAATCTGGAGGAAATGGATGAATTCCTAGACAGACAAAAGACACTAAAATTAAACCAGGACCATGATCAAGTATGCTTCATCCCTGGGATGCAGGGATGGTTTAATATATGAAAATCCATCTCAGCCACCAGAAACAATGACTTAACCAAATTCTTAAGAAAATGTCTGCATCTAGAGAAGATCATTCTGAGTGAGATAACCCAGTCACAAAAGAACAGACATAATATGCAGTCACTGATAGTGGGATGCTAACCCCAGAGGCTCGGACTGCCCCAGAAACAACTCACAGACTATATGAAGTCCAAGAAATAAAGAAAACAAAAAATATACATATATTCACAAAACAAGAAGACTTTGACTATTTCCATGTTGTGTTTTGTTTTGCATGTACTTTATGCTTATTGCAACTAGTACGTTTTCAATGCATACTGTCAAGCCCTTGAAAAAAATTAAGTACTGACTAAAAAACATATTCACATGGTTTTATGTAAAATTTATTTTAATGTCTGAAAAAACAGTACTGACAAAAATGTATAATTTTAAGCAAAAAAATGTTTAAAATCTGTACATTTATCTTTGTTTTGCAAAATAAAGTCGTTAAAAAAAAAAAAGAAAATCCATCAATGTAATCTTCCATATAAACTAACTCAAAAAAACAAAACAAAAAAAAAATTCTCATCGTCATCTCACTAGATGCTGAGAAAGCATTTGACAAAATTCAACACTCCTTCATGTTAAAAGTCTAGGAAAGAACAGGAATCCAAGGCCCATACCTAAACATAGTAAAAGCAATATACCGGAAACCAACAACCGACATCAAACTTAAGGGTGAGAAACTTGAAGCAATCCCACTAAAATCGGGGACTAGACAAGGCTGCCCTCTCTCCCTCTGCCTTCACCATTTATATTGTGTGAATTTTGTTAGTTTGCTTTCCTCCTTATTGCATTTCCTCCTGCCCTTTTCTAGTGCTTTTCCTGTTTTGTGTCTTACGTACACAAACACACACACACACACACACACACACACACACACACACACACACACACACACACTTAGGATTCTTAACATGAGTGAGAAAAGGTGGCAGTTGTAACTTTATGAAGTTTTTTCTTTATGTTTTTAGTCGTTTATTTATGTACTAGTACTCTGTCAGCATGTCTGTCTGTTCCCCAAAGGAAAGTATTGGATCTCATTATTATGCATTGTTCTTAGCCACCATTTGGTTGCTGGGAATTGAACTTAGGACCGCCTGAAAAGCAGCCAATGTTCTTAACCACTGAGGCAGCTCTGCAGCTAGCAGATTTGTTCTTTTAATGTCAAATTTAAAATATAAGGGTTTCTCTCTTGTGGTCCCCATGCATAAATGTTTAGGAGAATTATTGAGAGTGGGAAGAAGAGATGCATATACAGGTTCTTTAGTAGGTAAAATGAATTACTTTATATTTTATGCAAGACTCCTGGTTTCCAAGCAACTAACAATAATTTGATTTGTTTATGTACCATTACTTACCATTATTTCTGTTTTTTATTTGTTATTTTTATTGTTACTTTTCCATAAGTCAAGCACTTATTTAATGCCTTAAAATGCCAATCATTATTTTCCCTTAAAATTGTGGAATTTATTGAAGGTACCATAGGACAAATACTTTCTAACATACAATTTATGTGATGATTGAAACATTGACAGCCAGGATTAAACTGAAAAGTTCTCTGATGGTCTGAGGATTTCTTCAGGAAATTTCTCTCTATGTTCTCTTGACCATGAAATTTCAAGGTGTTCAGGACGTCTTACATTGCATTTCAATATTCTTAAATATGCCTTCAGCAACCTGTCTCAGACTATGGAGGTGGCTATACTGACTCACAAATAGTAATCCTGATTAGGGTGATTGATTCAGAGTATAGTGGCAGGATTTACACAGACTGGGACAAGCTCAGGTACAGGGTTCCACAATGCCATAACTCTTTTCCTCCTCTTTTCCAACTCTTAGTCCCTGTCCATTTTAAACATTTAAGAAGAGATGTAATGCAAGCTAATTTTGATAAAGTATTTCTTTACATAGCCACCACTCCAACTGGTGTTAACTGGATCCCAATTTGGTGGTGTCTATAGTAAATCCATTCTAAGCACCTGACATCAAAAAATATGTTTTCTGTTTCTATGAAATATATTGTATATAGCTTCTTTGAGACTTTTATTTCACCAAACCTAAACATTTTGATACATCAGTAAATCAGTGTGTGTCATGTCCCAGTAGTTTCTTTTTATAAACTGTGTAATATTCTGTTACATTCCTATGCTGTGCACTTTCCATGCCATACTCAACTGACAAAAACTTGGACTAGCTTTAGAAGTTGGTGATCATTTTAAAAGTTTCCCAGGTAATTTATGTATTTGCTTTAATGAATATATCAAAATGTAGAAGTAGGTTTAGAACTTGGTAATGGGTAGAAGATGGGCAGCTATTGATTTATTTACTAGAGTAGACAAGATTGGCTTAAAAGGTATGTTTGTTAAAATAAAAAGGGTGTTAATGGTATTCTAGGGGAATTCTAGAGAAAGCTTCTATTGTATTAGAAAACACACAGTTTGTCATGAATAGGATGCTAGTGGAAATGTGAACATTAAAGACATTCTGTTGAAACCTCATGTGGAAATAAGAAATATTTTACTTGAAACTGGGGAAAAGCTAATCCTTTGTACAAAATTTAAAAATTCACTAAATTGTAGTCTAGTGTTTTGCAGGGAACAGAAATGTAAGAAATAGAATTGGGTGTGTTGGTGAGTGGACCACTAACCACATAAATGCAATGCCTTCTCCATATATTCTGGAGTAAACTAAAGAGGATGGGCAGAAAAAGAAAGTAAACAGAAATACATAGCAAGCCTCATCACATCCCATTTTGAACACGGAAGCCACAGGGCTGCATGACAGCATCAATGCTGTGACTGAAGAACCATCTTAGACATCAGTGTGTTCTGTACAGCAAGAACAAGAGTAAGGTAGAGATACAATTCAATGTCACAAAGAGTTGACTTGAACTAAATGTTTCAGAAAAAATAAAATGAATTGAAAGATGATTTCTCAAAAGTATTTGAGTAGCCCTTTTTGCCTAGTTATGCAAACTAAGCAGGCTATGTTTAGAAGATATATGCATATGTACACATATATACATTTAACAATAATTTAATAAAAGAGGACATACACTTGAAAGAGAGCAAGAAGATACACATCATGGAACTGAGGGAGGAAATACAACAGAGAAAATTTTGTATTATGATTTCAAATATAAAAAAAAATTTAAAAAGTAAAAATATAATTTCTTTTTTGATATTAAAATAAATGTGATGCCATTACTTTTCTTCTTCTTTTTTTTTAATCTCATACAGCACATCCCAGTCTCAGCCTCTCCTTCCCCTACTCCTCCCACTTCGACAGTCTTATCAAGAACTTATATAGTGTAAGCTGGCTAAAATCAATAATTCTAGCAGTTTTTTTTTGTGTCCAGTAATTTTGTGTCTAGCAGTTTTTTGACCCTTGTCATGATGTTTTCAGGCATTTGAAAATCTGTTCTTTTTTAACATTACTTTCACTTTTGTTTTGAGAATTTTTTTAAAGATTTTTATTGGATACTCTCTGCATTTACATTTCATTTTTTTGTGTACTAGCTAACTGTTCTCAATGAAATTCTCCAAGTCTATATATTAATATACAGTGCATTTCTCTCTTTTTTTAACAACTTTATTTTACAAAACAAAGATAAATGTACAGATTTTAAGCATTGTTTGCATAAAATTATACAATACATTTTTGTCAGTACTTTTTTTTCAGATTTTAAAATAATTTTTACATAACATTTACATTTCAAATGTTAGACTCTTTCCCCCCACTCTCATCTCCTGCCTCCACTTGTTTCCATGAAGGTGTTCCTTCTTCAGCCACCCTCTCCACTTCAGGACCATTGCTTCCCCTACACTGGGAAAACTCACCTTCACTGGACCAAAGGCCTGTTCTGTCATTGATGCCAGACACTGCTATCCTCTGCTACATATGCAACTGGATTCATGGGTCTCTCCATGTGAGATCAGTGGTTGATGTTTTCCCTGGGAGTTCTAGAGGGTTTGGTTGGTTGATAATGTTGTTTTCCCCATGGGGTTGTAAACCCTTTCAGCTCTTTCAGTTCTTTCTCTAGCTCCTTCATTTGAGAATTTTAGACATTATATGTTTTTTTTCCCACGTAACATGTTTTCCTATCCAGTTCTTCCCCTACTCATCAACTAACTCCCCTCTCATTTTTATAAGTCTTTCATAAATAAATAATATTATCAAACACACACACAAACATGCATACATACACAGATACATAGACACACACACACACACACACACACACACAGAAGGGGGGAGCCTGTTGAGTCAATTTTGTGTTGTTTGCATATTTGTGTAATTCATGGGTATCCATTTTTTGGTTAAGCAATTTGGGTACTCATTCCTAGAGAAGACTGAGTCTCATTCTAGCAACTCTACTGGACTAAAGCTCCCACATATGTGTCATGTGTTAATGGGTGTTGTCAATGTGAATGCCTTGTTTGATTGCATGGCTTCCATTTCAAGAGTATACATTCATCTTGTGTATAGAAGTCACAATCTTATATCAGACATTCAAATCTTTTAGCCCTTATACATGGAAGACAGTATTTTGTAGAAGATGTTTGCTCTTCTGGCTCTTGCAATTTTTCTGACCCCTTTTATATGTTATCTGTGTTTACCTTTTATTTTTCTTATCCTGACTGGAGTTTCCAAGAAAATGTTATTCTTATTCTCAGAAAAAAAGACAAACAAGTCTTTTTTTGAATGACTAGTATGTTGTGAATTTCAAAAATTAATAGTTAAATATTATCATATTTTTCGTTATTTTCTGAAGGTGTTACAACCTTTTCCTAGTTTATTGATATGTTTAGTATTTACATTAATATTATAATACTGACTTGTTCTTTTAATCTTGAGTGTATCTTAATTTGGCCTTGATACATTGCTTTTACATCTGTTACATTGCATTGTTAGTGCTCATTTCTTAAGGATTTTGAATTTATAAATTTCATAAATTTATATTTTCACATTTCACTTAATGTTGTCTTTTTCATTGGATATATTTTATTAACATTTCAAATGCAGTCTCCTTTCTCTTTTTTTCCTCCACTAACACCTATTCCATCTCCCCTTCTCCTACTTCTATGAGGGAGCTCCCCCACTTACCCATCCACTTACGTACCTGACTCACCTCCCTGCTCTGACATTCCCCTACACTGGGGCATCAAGCCTTGGCAGGACCAAGAGCTTTTCCTTCTACTGATACCCAAACAAGGCCATTCTCTGCTACATATGCAGCTGGAGACACGGGTTCCTCCATGTGTACCCTTTGGATAGTAGTTTAGTCCCTGGAAAATCTGGTTGGTTGGTATGATCGTTTTTATGGGGTTGCAAAGACATTCAACTCCTTCAATTCTTTTTCTTACTCCTCCACTGGGGACCACACTCTCAGTTTAATAGTTGCCTCAAAGTATTTGACATGCTTTGGCAGAGCCTCTCAAGAGACAGCTATGTCAGGCTCCTGTCCACATGCACTCTTTGAATTGGTAATATTGTCTGGGTTTGGTGGCAGTATATGGGCTGGATCCCCAGGAGGCCTTTCCTTCAGTCTCTGCCCAAACTTTGTCTCCCAATTTCCTCCTGTGGATATTTTTGTTTCTAGTACTAAGAAGGACTTAAGCATCTGTACTTTTTTTTTTTTATTTCCGTGTTCTTGAACTTCATGTGGTCTGTGAATTGTATCTTGGGTAATCCAAGATTTCTGATTAATATCCACTTATTAGTGAGTGTATACCTTGTGTGTGTGTGTGTGTGTGTGTGTGTGTGTGTGTGTGTGTGTGTGTGTGTTGTGATAGGGTTACCTCACACTGAATGATATTTCCTAGTTTCACCCATTTGCCTAAGAATTTCATAAAGTCATTATATTAATAGCTGAGTAATACTCCACTGTGTAAATGTACCACAATTTCTCTATCCATTCCTATGTTGAAGAACATCTTCATTGTTTCCAGCTTATGGTTATTATAAATAAGGCAACTAAGAACAAAATGGAGCATGTGTCCTTGTTATATGTTGGAGACTTGTTTGGGTATATACCCAGGAGTGGTTTAGCTTGGTCCTCAAATAGTGATTTGCCCAATTTTCTGAGAACCCTGCAGACTGATTTCCAACATGGTTGTACTAGCTTGCAATTACACCAAATATGGAGGAATGTTCCCCTATCTCCATGTCCCTCACAGAATGTGCTAAAATCTGATTATTTTGCTTTAGCCATTCTGATTGTTATGAGTGGAATCTCAGGGTTGTTTTATTTAGCATTTCTCTAATGATCAAGGATGTTGAAATTTTCTTTAGTTACTTGCCAGCCATTAGATATTTCTCAGATGAGAATTTTTTGAATAGCTCTGTCCCCAATTTTTTACTAGACTTTTGATTCTCTGGAGTTTAACTTCCTGAGCTTTTGTATATATTGGACATTAGACGTCTATCAGATGTAAGATTGTCAAAGATATTTGACCAATCAGTTGGTTGTCATTTTGTCCTAATGATAGTGTCCTTTGCCTTACAAATGCTTTGCACTTTTATGGGGTCACATTTGTTGATTCTTGATCTTAGAGCATAAGCCTTTGGTGTGCTTTTAAAGAAAATTTCCCCTTTGCCCATGTTTTCCAGGCTCTTCCCCACATTCTCTTCTATTTATGTGAATTTATCTGGTTTTATGTGGAGGTCCTTGATCCACTTAAACTAGAGCTTTGAACAGGGCAATAAGAATATGTTAATTTGCACTCTTCTGCATGCTGATTGCCAGTTGAACCAGCACTATTTGATCAAAATGCTATCTTTTTTTTCCACTAGATGGTTTTATCCCTTTTGTCAAAAGATCAAGTGACCATAGGTGTGTGGGTTCATTTCCAGGTATTCAGTTCTATTCCATTGTCCTACCTTACTCTCTCTGTACCAATGTTAAAACCTTTTTTTCTTTTGACCATTGTTCTTTAATACAGATTGAGGTTAGAGATAGTTATTCCCCCAGAAGTTATTTTATTGTTGAGAATAGCTTTTTACCATTTTTGGCTTTTTCTTATTCCAAATTAATTAGCAAATTGTTCTTTTTAACTCCACGATGAATTGAGTTGAACTTTTGAAGAGGATTGCATTGAATCAGTAGATTGCTTTTGGTAGCCTGGCAATTTTTACCAAATTAATCCTACCAATCCTTGAGCACGGAAGATATTTTCATTTTCTGAGGTCTTCTTCAATTTTTTTTCTTCAGAGTCTACTAACTCTGTGAAGAATTCAGTTGGAAATTTTATTTGGATGGCATTGAATTTGTAGAGTGCTTTAGGAAAGATGACCATTATTACTATATTAATCTTGCCATTCCATGAGCATGGGAGATTTTACCACCTTTGGTGATCTTCTTCAATTTCCTTCTTCAGAGACTTGAAATTCTTGTCATACAGATCTTTCACTGGCTTTGTTAGAATCACACCAAGGTGTTTTATAATGTTTGTGACTATTGTTAATGGTGTTCTTTTCCTAATTTCTTTCTCAAATATTTATCCTTTAAGCAGAGGAAAGCTTCTAATTTTTTGGGTTAATTTTATATCCAGCCACTTTACTGAAGTTGATTATCAGGTTTGGGAGTTCTCTGGTAAAATTTTTGGGGTCACTTAAGTATACTGTCATATCATCTTCAAATAGTGATATTTTGACTTCTCTCTCAATTTGTAGCTTTTTGATCTCCTTTTTTCTCTAATCTTTATGGCTAGGACTTGGAATACTATATTGAATAGTTAGTAAGTGAGTGGGAATCCTTATTTAGTTCCTGATTTTAATGACATTGCTTCAATTTTCTCTCCATTTGGTTTTATGTTGGCAACAAGTTTGCTATATATTGCTTTTAGTATGTTTAGGGATGAGCATTGAATTCCTGGCCTTTCTAAGAATTTTAACATGAAGGGGTGTTGGATTTTGTCAAATGCTCTCTCAGAATCTAATGAGATGATTTTGTGTGTTTTTCCCTTTGAGTTTGTTTATATAATGGATTACATTAAAAAATTTTTCATATTTTCAACTATCCCTGTATGCCTGGGATGAAGCCTACTTGATCATACTGAATGATCGTTCTGATGTGTTCTTGAATTTAGTTTGCAAGAATCTTATTGAATATTTTTGCATCAATGTTCATGAGTGAAATTGGTCTTTCTTTGTAGGTTCTTTGTATGGTTTAGGTATCAGTGAAATTGTGGCTTCATAGAAGTGAGTAGTGTTCATTCTGTTTCTAATATTTTGGAATACTTTGGAGAATATTTGTATTATGTCTTTTATAAAAGTCAGATAGAATTCTGCACTGAATCCATCTGGTTCTGGGCTTTCTTTGGTTAGAAGGCTTTTGATGATTGCTCCTATTTCTTTAGGGGTTTGGGGACTGTTTAGATAGTTTATCTGATCCTGATTTAAATTTGGGCCCTGGTATCTTTCTCAATAATTTTTTGTTTCATTCAGATTTGCCAGTTTTGTTGAGTATAGGTATTTGTAATTGGATCTGATGATTTTTTAATTTTCTCTGTTTCTGTTGTTAT
Organism: Micromys minutus; assembly: GCF_963924665.1. NCBI lineage: Eukaryota > Metazoa > Chordata > Mammalia > Rodentia > Muridae > Micromys > Micromys minutus. Next base: position 41,374,384 of record NC_137976.1, on the reverse strand, counting down.
GTCTCCTTTATCATTTCTGATTTTGTTAATTTAGATATTCTCTCTGTACCTTCTGGTTAGTCTGGTTAAATGTTAATTTATCCTGTTAATATTTTCAAAGAACTAGCTCATGATTTTGTTGATTCTTTGTATAGTTCTTTTTGTTTCTACTTGGTTGATTTTTGCCCTGAGTTTGATTTTTTCCTCCCATCTATTCCTCTTTTGTGTATTTGCTTATTTTTATTCTATAGCTTTAGGTGTCCTGTCAATATTCTAGTGTATGCTTTCTCCCATTCTTTTTTCTGGCACTCATAGTTTTCCTCTTAGTACTGCCTTCATTGTGTCCCATAAGTAGGGGTATGTTGTATGTTGTGCCTTCATTTTCATTAAATTCTAAAAAGTCTTTAATTTTTTTCTTTATTTTTTCCTTGACCATTTTTTCCTTGATCATTGAATACAGTATTGTTCAGCTTCTGTGTGTATTTTTTTTTTTTTTTTTTTGCTTTCTGTCATTTTTGTTGTTATTGAAGACCAGCCTTAGTCCATAGTGATCTGGAAAGGATGCATTAGATTATTTCCATTTTCTTGTATCTGTTGAGGCCTGTTTTGTGACTGAACATATGGTCAGTTTTCAAAAGGTATCATGTGATGCTGAGAAGAAAGTATATTTTCTTGTTTTAGGATAAAATGTTCTATAGATATCTCTTTTTTTACAACTTTATTTAAAAAAATAGAGATACATATACAGCTTATTAAAAGAACTTTATTTTAAAAATAGAGATACATATACAGATTATTAAATATATTTTTACAGTACTTGATTTTATTAAAGGTTTGATAATATGCATTGAAATCTTGCTATCTACAAAGATCATAAAGTATATGTAAAACAAAACATAAAATTGAAATACTCAAAGTGTTTGGTATGTAAAGATTAAACATAATGATTTTTAACTACCAAAAAATGCTCTTAATCCATTTGGTTCATAACTTCTTCCATTTTCACTGTGTCTCCATTTAGTTTATGCTTTCATGATTGACCCATTGATGAAAATGGGGTGTTGAAGTCTCCCAATATTATTATTTGTGGTCCAATGTGTGCTTTGAGCTTTATTAAATCTACTTTTAAGAATACATGTGCCCTTACATTTGGAGCATATATATTCAGAATTGAGATTTCATCTTTGTGAATTTTTTTCTTTGAGGGACATGAAATGTCCTTTCTTATCTTTTTTTTTTTTGATATCTTTTAGTTGAAAGTCAATTTTATCCAATAATAAAGTGGGTAATTCAGCTTGTTTCTTGGGACCATTTTTTGGAAATTATTTTCCAGCCTCTACTCTGAGGTAGTGTCTGTCCTGTCACTGAGGTGGTTTTCTTGTATGCAGCAAAATTCTGGGTCATTTTTACATACACAGTCTTTTTGTCTATGTCTTTTCACTGGGGAATTGAGGCCATTAATGTTCAAAGATATTAGGGACCAATTATTGTTGTTTCCTGTTATTTTTGTTGTGAGAGTTGAAATTACATTTGTGTTGCTATCTTCTTTTTGCTTAGTTGAAAGATTACTTTCTTGAATTTTCTAGAGTGTAGTTTCCTTCCTTGTGTTGGAGTTTTTCATCTGTTATCTTTTGTAGGGCTGGATTTGTGGAAATGTATTGTTTAAATATTGGTTGTGTCATGGAATATCTTTGTTTCTCCATTTATGTTAATTGAGAGGTTTGGTCTATACAAAAACCTGGGCTAGCATTTTTAATCTGCTATGGACTTTATGATATCTGCCAAGGATAGATTTCAAAGTCTCTGTTAACAAGTCTGGTGTAATTCTGATAGGTTTTCTATATATATATTTTAATATTGAAAAGTATATATAGCAAACCTACTAATACTTTTTAATATTCTTTCTTTGTTTTGTGCATTTTGTGTTTTGACTATTAAGTGACAGGCAGAATTTCATTTTTGGTCCAATCTTTTTGGAGTTCTTTAGTCATCTTGTATATTTTTGGGTATCTTTTTCTTTAGGTTAGGGATGTTTTCTTCTATCATTTCATTGAAAATATTTACTGGCCTACTACTTTGACAATATTTGCTCTCTTCTATACATATTATCTTAACATTTGATTTTCTCATTGTGTCGTAAATTTCCTTGATGTTTTGGGTTAGGAATTTTATGTGTTTTGCATTTCTTTGACTGTTTTGTCAATGTTTTCTATTCTATCTTCTGCCCCTGATATTCTCCTTTCCATCTCTTGTATTCTGTTGGTGATGTTTGTATATATGACTTCTGATTTTTTTTTCTGTTTTTCATCTCCAGGGTTGTCTCCCTTTGTGATTTCTTTATTATCTCTATTTTAAGATTCTGAATGATTTGTTCAGTTACTTAACCTGTATTGTTGATTTTTTAATTTCCTCTTTAAGGGTTTTTGTTTACCTGCATTGTCCTGTATTTCTTTAAGAAACTTATTTATGTCTTTCTTAATGTCCTCTTATCTCATAAGGATTTGATTTTATATCATAATCTTTCTTTTCCCATGTGTTGGGTATTAAGGGCTTGCTGTGGTTGGGAACTGGATACTGATAATACCAAATGGCCTTGTTTTTCTTTTTAAACTATCTGCTTATCTCTGTGTTAAACCAGTGTTAGCAGCTGGTTTTGTCATCTCTGACAGTGGCTTGACTCTCCTGTAAGCCTGTGTGTCAGCACTACTGGGAGACCTGCTTTTTAACAGATGAATATGGGTACAGACAGCTGTGGTACAAGGCCAGATCGGGCACAGTCAGAAAGCAAAAGGATCCTGTCCCAAACTGCTTTATGATTCCTATGTCCTGAATACTCTGGGTAGGTCCCTCAGAGCAGAAGTGGTGGTCTTACCTTTGCTTTCAGGTGTGTCAGCATTTCTGGGAGACAGGATCATTTCCAGTGGGATCTTGGTACAGAGAGCTGTGGACCAGGGCCAGCTCTAGGCACAGGGATGTCTTTGGTTTTTTTATTCAGGATCATATCTTTACAAAGAGAATTACAAAATTCCTGTTTCTATTTCATCTCTTCCCAAACCCATCTCTTTTTTTGTATCCCATCTTTGTCCTTTCCCATATGTGTTTGTGTGTGTGTGTAGGCACACATGAGTCACACAGTACTTGTGGAGTTTAAAAGAGAGGACTTTAACAACTTTTGAATTATAGTTTAATCACTTTTAATTCAATGTAGAATTTTGTATTGATATTCATTACCTATAGTTTTGTTGATTATTTTCCTCTTATTTCTACCTTCCTTCCTTCCTTCCTTCCTTCCTTCCTTCTTTCTTCCCTTATCCTTCCTTCCTTCCTTCCTTTCTTCCTTCCTTCCTTCTTTCTTTCTTTCTTTCTTTCTTTCTTTCTTTCTTTCTTTCTTTCTTTCTTTCTTTCTTTCTTTCTTTCTCACTTTTGGCTGGGGAATTGCACATTGCTTAAGAACACTTATTATTCCAGAAGACCCCAGATTGAGTCCCAGTATAGACATGGTAACTCATTCCCATTCGTAATTTTATAACTATAATACCTTCTCTCCTCCAATATGTTACATGTACTCAATGCATCCAAATACTTTAGCACATAAAACAAATAAATCCATAAACCTTTTTAAAAATTTACTCTAATTCAGATGTTTCATGTTTTATACAAAATGTGAACACTTAATTAAGTTATGCGACTCAAATATTTGTGTGGTATATATTTTTTAAAACTACTTTAAAAATTTTCAGTTTCATGCCATCTTCCTGTTTGTAAAACCAATTATAAAAAATGTTAGACCATTTAAAATTTTCCTACATATTATTTTATCTTTCTCTTCTAATTTTTATAATTGTTTTATAGACTAGGTAATTAACCATTATTTTTACTTATGTGTATTTGTCTCTGTGTTTATATAATACATGTACATGGACTCACTTGAAGACCAGATGGGGTCCTTAAACTACTGGAGCTGAAGTCATAGGTAGTTGTGACCTACCCAGCAAGGATTCTTGGAAGCAAAATTTGTAACCAAACTGCAATAACAGTTTGAACTCTTACCACTGAGCCAGCAAGATAAGTTATATTCAGCTAATTTAAAGTTCATTGATTCTGTGTTAACTGCTAGAGTCTAGTTATGACTTTGACAAATTTATTCCTTTTCTGTCTATCTTTAAACAGTTTTCTAACATTTGCAGTTGTTTACATAGGATACCTACTATTTTCAGCTCTCAACTTTTTCTGTTTCTGTGAGTTGTAGCTGTTTCGTTTGTGTTTCATTCCCTTCTCAAAAATTAACTGCAGTTCCCTGTTTCTATGGATTTGTTTCACCATTTGCTCTGAGTTTTACTCTCTCATTCAAGCTCATAGTTATGGAAGACCTGAGTGCCTTGTTGTTGGGAGTGTTTTTTGCACCCTTTTAGCCCCTCAACACCTAGGAATGCCAAATCTTTCTCTTGTCTTGGCCCATTTTGCTTGAAGTGTTTTTCATTCTTCAACTAGCAATGGGATTCTACTTGTTCTGATGCCAATGCATCATAGCAGTCTCAAGATGATTGCATCTTTGCTTTGCTAGTAAAGAGTTGTACTCTTTCTTTAGCCACAGGTCTTTTTGACCCTGAGAGTGACAGGCTCCATCATTTCATAGCCACAGAATGAAGGTGTTTCTTTTATAAGAGAGAAAAGTACAAGGAGGCAGGGCATATTTACTGACCATCTCTTTTCATTCTGTGTACACAAATCCTTTTTTATGTTCTGTTCATTGGCTTTCCCTCTTTACCCAGAAGAAGCATTTGTGGAAGTTTTCTTAACTACCAAGCCCAAGAATAACGAGTAACCTCCTACAGGCTTTGCTTTATTTTCTTGAATCATCTTAGTAAGTGCTTTGTTTTGTGCTATAAACCTAATACAAAGTGGAAAGCTGCCCACTTCTTTCTGAGAGTCTGCATAAAGGGCACGAGAAACTGATTTCCCAGCATGCCCTGGTCTTTGTTCACCCTCTTCTATTGTCATAGATGCTTTAAGTTGCCAAACAACCCTCCTTTAAAATTTTGGGCCCAGAATTGTTCCTGTCTAAAAGAAATGCAGAGTCAAAAGTGGAGCAGATACTGCAGGAAAGACTAACCAGTGGTCAGTCCAATTTGGGATCTATCCTATGGACAGGTCCAATCCCCTACTCTATATTACTCATGCTATGTTGTGCTTGTAGGCAGGAGCCTAGCATGACTTACTTTATCAACAGGTGATTAAGACAGATGCAGATACTTATAGCCAGCAATTAAACTGGTATCAGGCTCCTCTATAAAGGAGTTAGAGGAAGGATCAAAGGAACTGAAGGGAATTGCAACCCTGTAGAAAGGGTCAACAAATCTGAATCGTTGAGAGTTCCCTAACATTAAGTCACCAACCAAAAGGCATACAAGGGATACGTTGTGAACTCTGGCACATATGTAACAGAGAACTCATTGCCTTGTTTGGCCCCAGTGGGAGATCATGTGCCTAGTTTGTAGAGATTCTATGCCCTAGAATAGGTGTAGAATAGAGTGAAGATTTCCAACTCAAAAGGCCAGCAAACATCTTCAACAAAATTACTGAAGAAAACTTTCCTAACCTAAAGAAAGAAATGCCCATAAGCTTACAAGAAGCCTAAAGAATACCAAACAGTGAAAAAAAGACAGCATTTTAAACAAATAGTGCCTGCTCAAGTAGTGGTCAGCATGTAGAAGAATACAAATAGATCCATTCTTTTTTTATTAAACGACTTTATTTTACAAAACAAAGATAAATGTACAAATTTTAAACATTTTTTGCTTAAAATTATACATTTTTGTCAGTACGGTTTTTTCAGACATTGAAATAATTTTTACATAAAACCATGTGAATATATTTTTTTAGTCAATACTTGATTTTTTTTCAAGGGCTTGACAGTATGCATTGAAAACCTAATAGTTACAATAAGTGTAGAGTACATGCAAAACAAAACGCAACATGGGAATAGTCAAATTCTTCTTGTTTTGTAAATATATGTATATTTTTTTGTTTTCTTTATTTCTTGGACTTCATACAGTCTGTGAGTTGTTTCTGGGGGAGTGCAAGCCTCTGGGGTTAGCATCCCACTATCAGTGACTGCATATTATGTCTGTTCTTTTGTGACTGGGTTATCTCACTCAGGATGATATTCTCTAGATGCAGCCATTTTCTTAAGAATTTGGTTAAGTCATTGTTTCTGGTGGCTGAGTAGTATTCCATTGTGTATATGTACCACAATCTTTGTATCCATTCATCTTCTGAAGGACATCTAAGTTCCTTCCAGCTTCTGGCTATTATAAATAGAGCTGCTATCAACATTGTGGTGCATATATCTTTGTTGTGTGTTAAAGTGTCTCTGGGGTATATGCCCAGAAGTGGAATAGATGGGTCTTCAGGTAGTACTATGTCCAATTTTCTGAGGTATCGCCAGACAGATTTCCAGAGTGGTTGTATTAGCTTGCAACCCCACCAACAGTGGAGAAGTGTTCCTCTTTCTCCATAGCCTCGCCAGCATCTGCTGTCATCTGAGTTTTGGATCTTGGCCAATCTGACTGGTGTGAGGTGGAATCTCAGGGTTGTTTTGATTTGCATTTCCCTGATGGCTAAGGATGTTGAACACTTCCACGAGTGTTTCTTGGCCATTCGGTGTTCCTCAACTGAAAACGTTTTGTTTAGCTCTGTACCCCATTTTTTAATAGGGTTATTTGATTCTCTGGTGTCTAGCTTTTTGAGTTCCTTGTACACCTTGGATATTAGGCCTCTATCTGATGTGGTGTTGGTAAAGATCTTTTCCCATTTTCTTGGTTGCCGTTTTGTTTTCTTGACGATGTCCTTAGCCTTACAGAAACTTTGCAATCTCATTAAGTCCCATTTGTTAATCTTTGACCTTAGAGCTTGAGCCATTGGTGTTTTGTTCAGGAAATTTTCTCCTATATCTATGTGTTCTAAGGTTTTCCCTACTTTCTAATCTAATTGTTTCAGTGTATCTGGTTTAATGTGGAGTTCTTTGATCCACTTACACTTGAGCTTTGTACAAGGAGATAAGAACAGGTCTATTTTCATTCTTTTGCATGCTGAGTGCCAGTTGGACCAGCACCATTTGTTGAATAGGCTGTCCTTTTTCCATTGAATGTTTACTGCTCCTTTGTCAAAAATCAGGTGACCATATACATGAGGGCTCATTTCTGGATCTTCTATTCTATTCCATTGATCCACATGCCTATTTCTCTATAAGTACCATGCAGTTTTCAGCACAATTGCCTTGTAATATAGCTTGAAGTCAGGGATAGTGATTTCCGCAGATGTTTTTTTTTTTTTGTTGTTGTTGTTGAGGATGGATTTTGCTATTCTAGGTCTTTTGTTATTCCATATGAAATTGCACATTGATCTTTTCAATTCCATGAAGAACTGGGTTGGAATTTTGATGGGGATTGCATTGAATCTGTAGATTGCTTTTGGTAGGATGGCCATTTTTAAGATGTTGATTTTTCCAATCCATGAGCATGGGAGATCTTTCCATTTTCTGAGATCCTCCTCAATTTCTTTCTTTAGAGGTTTGAAGTTCTTGTCATACAGGTCCTTCACTTGCTTAGTTAGAGTCACACCAAGGTATTTCATAGTTTTTGTAACGATTGTGAAGGGTACGTTTTCCCTAATTTCTTTCTCCACATGTTTGTCCTTTGAGTACAGGAAGGCTACTGATTTGTTTGAGTTAATTTTGTATCCAGCCACTTTGCTGAACTTGTTTATCAGCTGTAGAAATTCTCTGGTGGAATTTTTGGGGTCACTCAAGTACACTATCATGTTATCGGCAAAGAGTGATTGATGTTTTTATCTCTTCCTTTCCGATTTGTATCCCCTTGACCTTTTTTTGCTGTCTAATTGCTCCAGCCAGGACTTCCAGTACTATGTTGAATAGGTAGGGGGAGAGGGGGCAGCCTTGTCGAGTCCCTGATTTTAGTGGGATTGCTTCAAGTTTCTCGCCATTAAGTTTGATGTTGGCTGTTGGTTTGCTGTATATTGCTTTTATTATGTTTAAGTATGGGCCTTGGATTCCTGTTCTTTCCAGGACTTTTAAAATGAAGGGGTGTTGGATTTTGTTGAATGCTTTCTCAGCGTCTAGTGAGATGACCATGTGATTTTGGTCTTTGAGTTTTTTTATATGGTGGATTACGTTGATGGATTTCCTTATGTTAAACCATCCCTGCATCCCAGGGATGAAGCCTACTTGGTCATGATGAATGATCGTTTTGATGTGTTCTTGGATTCAGTTTGCAAGGATTTTGTTGAGTATTTTTGCATCGATGTTCATAAGTGAGATTGGTCTGAAGTTCTCTTTCTTTGTAGGGTCTTTGTGTGGTTTAGGTACGAGGGTTATTGTAGCCTCAAAAAATGAGTTGGGTAATATTCCATCTGATTCTATCTTTTGGAATAGTTTGGCGAGTATTGGTGTTATATCCTCAATAAAAGTCTGATAAAATTCTGTACTGAACCCGTCTGGACCTGGGCTTTTTTTGGTTGGGAGGCTTTTGATGACTTCTTCTATTTCTTTAGGTGTTATAGGGTTATTTAGATGGTTTACTTGGTCCTGGTTAAACTTTGGGACCTTGTATCTGTCTAGGAATTCATCCATTTTCTACAGATTATCCAATTTTTTGGAGTATAAGTTTTTGTAGTAAGATCTGATGATTTCTTGAATTTCCTCAGTTTCAGTTGTTATGTCCCCACTTTCCTTTCTGATTTTGTTAATTTGGATACTCTCTCTTTGCCCTCTAGTTAGTCTGGCTAGGGGTTTATCAATCTTGTTGATTTTCTCAAAGAACCAAATCTTGGTTTTGTTGATTTTTTCAATGGTTCTTTTTGTTTCTATTTGGTCAAATAGATCCATTCTTAACTCCTTGTACAAAGCCCAAGTCCAAGTTGACCAAGGACTTTTGCATAAAACTCAAATACACTGAATTTAATAGAAGCGAAAGTTAGAAAGATCCTCACATACTTGGGCACTGGAGAAAATTTTCTGTACAGAACACAAATGGCTTATGCCTCAAGAACAGTAGACAAATGGGACCTCATATATTTGAAAAGCTTCTGCAAAGCAAAGGACACTGTCAACAAAACAAAATGGCAACAGACAGATTGAGAAAAGATATTTAATATCATTCAATAGGGGGCTAATATCCAAAATATACAAAGAACTCAAGAAGGTAGACTTGGGAACACCAAATTACACTATTAAAAGTACAGAGCTAATTCCCAACTAAGGAATCTTGAATGGCTGAGAAATACTTAAAGAAAATTTTAGCATCATTAGTCATCAGCGAAATGCAACTCAAACGACCCTGAGATTCCACCTCACAACAATCAGAATGGCTAAGATAAAAACAAAAACAAAAAAACAAAAAAACAAACAAACAAACAGAAAAACCAACCATCAGGTGACAGCAGATGTTGGCAAGAGTGTAAGAAAAAAAGGAGTCACAGAAGCGCTGACAGATCTCAGAGCACAGGGGAGACTACCACTCCTGCTCAATTTCCTGGCCCAAGAAGAACCGACCCAGATCCCTCAGGACACGGGAACCAAAGAGCAGTCTGGAACAGAAAGCTTCTGTTTTCTGTCTGCACCAGGAGCTGACCCTGTGCTACAGCTCTCGATACCCAGACATTGCTGGGAGAGAGCTGGTCCCCAAGACATGCTGAAACAACTAGAACACAGGTAAGACCATCACTTCTGCTCTGTGAATCCTGCCGGAGCCATCAGGACACAGTAACAAAGGAGCTGTCTGGGAGAGGATCCTTCAGGTTTCTCTCTGTGTCCTATGCTGATCCTCTCCCACAAGAACTCAGGAGAATGAGACAGTCCTCACTGTAATCAGACGAGGTTTATTTGGAGCCAGTGTGCTGGGGTCGAAACTCATATCCTAAATGGAGGTAGAGGAGTTCAACACAAAGTTAAATATAATAACTTGTAAAATGTATGTGTTTAAAAAAGCAAATACAAACTATACTGTTCTAAGCATGTTCATAGAATAAGATAAACAGTTTGCTAGTTGTTTATTTAGTGCAGGAAAATAGTTGGATAAAATTTGAAAGATATACATTTTTTCCCTTCACAATTGCCCTCTCTTACGATATAATTGAGTTTGTAAGATAAAGGAAAAAAGTGTGTGATTAGAAGCGATACTAGAGAACAATAGGAAAAAGATTTTTCCAGGCAGTTAATGATTAATTGCTTAATCATTTACAAGTCTTACGTGGTAGGAGGTTAACTAGAGGTGGCCATGAAGAAATATGATAATTGTAAGAAAAAGTTTACAGTACCAATTCTCTTTGGCGACAGGCAAAAGATTCACTGACTACTTGACCATCCGTAACGAACACTTAGTTTCAAAATGCTGGAATTTAAAAACTGTGATTTTTGAGGTTTGACTGGAATTCCTGTGATTGGGGTAGAAACTGAGCTGCTCTTTTTTGTACTGACTGGGAATGATAGTGTTGGTCTGTCTTTTCTTTCTCACACATACAAACAAGATAGGCTGTACTTACAGAGTAACCTTGAAGAAGATAGGTAATTAAAAAGCAGCTGCTCCAAGACGTGTTTTCTTAAATGGTAATAGTTGGGTTTATTTTTAAGCTAACCTGCTTTCTCACTAAGGTATAAAAATGATGTTTTTCACTAAAACTGGATTTTCACTATACTGATCTAAAAACTATGATGTGTTCAAGGAACACGGTACTACTTAATATCCAAACTATTTTTCTTTTGTTAGATGATTCCCAGAGGAGGTTATCTGACAAACAAATGTCTTCATCCCAAACTAAAAGCAGGAGTTTCAGCTCAGAGTGAGGCATTGGGGTATGATCTGTCCTGCTGTGTTGGCAGGCCTTGTGCTACACTATTTAATGTCTTTGAGCCCAGACACAGACAATCATGTCAAGCAGTGTGACGGTCTTGATTCCCAGATTCCATTTTCTAGCTTATGGTGGGAATTCTCCAGGGAAACATAACTTAAAACAGTTTCTCTTCAGGAAGATTAAACTCTGGTCTAAGAAGTGATGAAATCTTAGACCGGAAGAGAGAAAATTGCTTTCTTTATGGCTGAGTACCACAGTTGTGCTATGGCACTAAATTGGTTAGAACTTGGTAGATAGTGAGACTGTATTCTTCATTTCAGTATACTGGCATCTAGGCATGAATATAAACCATTTTCCATCTTGTATTTCTCTCATTACTCATTTTACATTTCTCATAAATATTACATCTTAATGTGTAGCATGTTTGAGGAATGGAAACATGAGCCAGAGAGATGGCTCAGTGCTTAAGACCTCTGACAGTACTTTTCCAGAGGTCCTGAGTTCAATTCCCAGCAAACACATGGTGGCTCACAGCCATCTGTAATAGGATTTGGACCCCTACTCACGTTTGTCTGAAGGCAGCTACAATATACTCATATATATTAAATAAATAATATTTTTAATTAGAGAAAAATAATGCAAATGGGAACATACTATCCATTTTCTTGTTTAGTGCTTGACAGGCAGTGGCACATGACTCATTAATGGTAGGAAGAGACCTATAAGCTTACTTAACATCCTTGACCCAAAATGCAATCAAGTGGAAAAGGAACAAGCACAAGATATTTGAATCATGTAACATTTGAATTTTGCATGCTGCTGGAGTTCTCAGAAATTATACAAAGTGGAAAAGTGAATGGAATTTCTTAGATTGTTCAGTTTGACATCTTTTGACTGAGCATTAGAGGAGAATTGAAAGTAAATTCTATTAGTATCTATTAGTATCTGCAGAGTGTCTTAATGGAAATAAAACTTAATTATAATGAATATAATGAGCCAAAGTTTCAAATGAAATTTGAAATCAGGAATGGGCATTAAACTTATGATCTTATTAATAATAAACTTTTCTTATTCAGAAGCATCTCTTAAAATGAAGTATATTTTATAAACCACATGAGAATTTTTGTAATTATTAAGAATCTTGCAAGTGAGCAATTAATTAAGGTTGATCCCATTTTTAAAAAATGAAAATGCTATGCATAAAAACAAATTATAGAAATCAAACAAAATACTTGAATAAATTGAAATGTCAGAACTCAATATTTTTCCATATTTAAGGTATATTTTTTGGGTACCCAGAGCATCTTGTAGATGAGCCTGATATTAATACAGACTTGTTGAGATTCCTTCAAGTGTTTGCTTTTGTACTTGATGAGACTATATCTCTACATAACTGATTTAATTAATATTCTCCTTAGAGTAAATACCATTGGAAATGAAAGATTAGCGATGTATGTGGTGAATCATAGAATTGCACTATCCCTCTAAACGGTACTAGAATATGATAGGATTATTAATGGTGCCAGAAAAATGTTCATCAGCCTACCTTGTTTAGAGACACTAGAGAGTAGAGTGGATTGATATGTATTATTCTAATCCTTCAGTATTAACCTATTATCTGTCGAACACTGGTTCAGAATTCTTGTGCACTAAACAAGCTGTTTGCAACCCAGTTTGCTTTGACTCAAATGGAGTAAGTGTTTATTTTTCCTATTAAAAAATACTGAAATGATTTCCAGTTCCATCTGTACCTGGAACTGGGGCTGTCCCATAGCCCTCCTGATACCAAACCTGGCTGAAAAGACCTGGTCTCTCAGGAGTGTTCTTACTCCTGAGATCACAGGCTCAGAGGCCTACAGAAGGGACAAGTTCCTGTCAGAGGCAGCAAGACCAACTAATATCACAGATAACAAGATAGTAAGAGGCTAGTGCAAAAACTGAAACAACAGAAACCATGACAACTTGGCAATATCAGGACCTAGTTCTTCCACCAGAGTAAGTCCTGGGTATCCCAACATACCAGAAAAGCAAAGTTTTGACTTAAAATTACATCTTATATTGAGGATAAAGAACTTGAAGAAGGACATGAATAACTTTCTTAAAGAACTGAGGAACACAGGTAAACAAGTAGAAGCCCTTAAATAAAACACAAAAATTCCTTAAAGAGTTACAGGAAAACAGCCAAACAGGAGAAAAATGAACACAACTCTCCAAGATCTAAAAATGAAGCAATAAAGAAATCCAAAGAAAGACAAATCTGGAGAAAGAAAACCTAAGAAAGTGATCAGGTGTTGTAGATGCAAGAATTACCAACAGAATACAAGAGATTGATGACAGAGTCTCAAGTGGAGAAGATACAATAGGAAACATTAAAACAATGGTCAAAAAAAATGCAAAAAGCAAAAATCTCCTGATACAGGATCCAGGACACAATGAGAAGACCAAATTTAAAGATAATAGGTGTAGAAGAGAGCGAGGATCCCCAATTTAAAGGCCAGTAAATAAATTCAACAAAATTACAGAAAAAAACCCTTTTCTAATTGAACGAAAGAGATAGCGATGAACATAGAAGAAACCTATAGAACTTCAAATAGATTGAACCAGAAAATCAATTTCCTCTATCATGTAATATTCAAAACACCAAATGCACAAAATAAAGAAAGAATATTAAAAGCAGTAAGGGAAAAAGGTCATGTAACTTATAAAGGCAGACCAATCAGAGTCTAAGAAACCTACAAGATCCTGCACAAAGGTCACAGAGACCATAATACTATATAAAGCAAAACTCTCTATTATCATAGATGAAGAAACAAAGTTATTCCACAATAAAAACCAATTTACACAATACCTTTTCACAAATCTAGGCATGAAAAGGATAATAGATGGAAAACTCCAACACAAGGGGGAAAATTACACCTTAAAAAAAGAAGGTAAACCTCTTGCAACATACACAAAAGAAGATAGACACCAAAAAATAATTCCACCCCTAAAAACGAAAATAACGTAAAGCAACACTCACTATTCCTTAATATGTCTTATTAGCAATAGATTCAATTTTCCAATAAAAATAAATAGACTAACTGAATGGAAACACATAGGACCCAGCATTTTGCTGTATTCAGTAAAACCATCTCAGTGACAAAGACAGCTACTACCTCAGAGTAAAAGGCTGGTAAAAAATTTTCCAAGCAAATGGCCCAAAGAAACGAATAAAATAAATTCTGATATCAAATAAATTTTTCATTCAACTAAATGTATTAAAAATGATAAGGATAAACACTTTCTAATCATCAAAGAAAAAAATATCAAGATGAACTCTTAATCCTGAACATCTGTGCTCTAAATGCAGGGGCACATACATTCATAAAAGATTGTTTACTAAAGCTCAAAGCACACATTGTACCACACACACAGTAGTAGTGGGAGGCTACAACACCCCACTCTCACGATTGGACATATCATGTAAATAGAATCTAAACAGAGATACAGTGAAATAAAGACATTATGAACCAAATGAATCTAACAGACATTTATAGAACATTTTATCCTAAAGCAAAAGAATATACCTTATTCTCAGCACCTCATGGAAACTTCTCTAAAATTAACCACATAATTGGTCAAAAGAGAGGCCTCAAATGATACAAGATTCCAATAATCCCATGAATCCTATCTTATCAGGATGGTATAAGGCTTTTTTTCAATAATAACAAAAACAAAAGAAGGCACACATACACATGGAAGCTGAACAATGTTCAACTCAATGACAACTTGGTTCCTGAAGAAATTAATAAATTAAAGACTTTTTACAATTTAATGAAGATGAAGGCACCGGATACCCAAACTTATATGATACAATGAAAGAAGCACTAAGAGGAAAACACATAGCGTTGAGTGCCTCCAAAAAGAAGATGAAGAGAATATACACTAGGACCTTGATAGAACAGCTAGAAGCTCTAGAACAAAAGGAAGGAAATATACCTAAGAGGAGTAAATGGCAGGCAATAAATAAATTCAGAGGTGAAATCAACCAAATAGAAACAAAAAGAACTATATAAAGAATCAACAAAACTATGAGCTGATTTTTTAAGAATCAACCAGATAGATAAACCCTTAGCCAGAGAAACCAGAGGGCACAGAAACAGTACTCAAATTCACAAAATCAGAGGTAAAAAGGGAGACAATTACAGAAGCTGAGAAAACTTAAAAAATATATCAGATTCCACTACAAAAGCCTATAATCAACCAAACTGGAAAATCTGAAAGAAATGGACAAATATCTAGACAGATACCAGGTACCAAAGTTAAATTAGAACAGATAAACGATTTAAACAATCTTACAACTGCTTAAGAAATAGAAGCAGTCATTAAAAGTCTCCCTATCAAAAAAAAAAAAAAAAAAAAAAAAAAAGGCCCAGAACTAAATGGATTTAGTTTGGAATTCTATAAAAATTTTACAGAAGACCTAATACCAATACTCTTCAAACTATTTCATAAAGTAGAAACAGAAGGAACACTACCCAATTCCTTCTCTGAAGCCACAATTATGCTTATACATAAACCACACAAAGATCCTATAAAAACAGATTTTCAGATTAATTTTCCTCCTGTATATTGATGCAAAAATACTCAATAAAATTTCTGTAGAGGTCTCAGGTCCTGCCAGCAGATGTCTGAGCACCCTGAAGAGCATCACAAGCACTCTCCCACATAAGCCCGCAGGTGAGCCTCCCACTAACCATCCAGGGAGAGACCTCTGGGACCTCTCCAGGCACAGGTAGCATGGTGCTCTCTGGGAACTGGTCCCTTCCTGAGAGAGAGAGAGAGAGCCAGAAAACCTCCATTAGGATTCAGGGCCTGCCCACATACACCTGAGAACCCAGAAGAGCCTTACAAGTGCTCTCCTAACTGATCTCAAGGTGACATGCTACCTCTCCTAATTCTGCTATCTAGGGAGCGAGCACTGTGAACTTTTGGGGCACAGGTAATGTGGTGCTCTCTGGGAACAGGTCATTTCCTGCCCAGAGAAAAAAAGCCAGATCACTGCCATCAGGACTCAGGACCTGCATGCAGACTGCTAAGCACCCGGAAGAGCCTCAGAAGCTCTCTCCCACCTAAGGGTATGGAAACAAACCCAAGTCACGGCCATCAGAACTCACTACCTGCCTGAAAAGAGCTGCATACAGGTGCAATCACCCTTCTGAGCCCATGGGCCCTCAGAACCATAGGAGAGGCAACAAGATCACCTAACCTCACAGATAAGAAGATGGCAAGAGGAAAGCAGAAGAAAATAAGCAATGAAAATTATGCCAAAGTGGCAACATCAGTTGTCCCACCACAGCAAGAAGTCAATTTCCAAACACACGTGAAAAAAATAAGATATGGACTTCAAATTATATTTCACGACAATGATGAAGGTCATTGAGAAGCACATGAATAACTCCTTTAAAAATTTACAGGAAACCACACATAAATTAGTATATGCTCTTAAAGAGGAAACACAAAAATCACTTGAATAGGTACAGGAAAACAAAAACACACAGGTTAAGGAATTAAAAACAGATATAGAAACAATAAAGAAATCACAAAAGAATATAGCCATAGTGATAGAAAACCAAAGAAAGAGATCAAAAGTCATAGATGCAGACATCACCAACAGAATACAAGAGATGGAAGAGAGGATATCCTGGGCAGAACATAACATAAAAGACATTGACACATTAGTCAGAGAAAATACAAAAATCAAAAGTTCCTAACTCAAAACATCCCCGTGATACCCAGGAAACACTGAGAAGACCAAACCTAAGGATAATAGGTGTAGAAGAGAACACAGTCTCCCAGGTAAAAGGCCTCCTAAATATCTTCAATAAAATCATCGAAAAAAACTTTTCTAACCTTAAGAATGAGATGACCACGAAGATACAATAAGCCTTTAAAACTCCAAATAGATTGGACCAGAAAAGAAACTGCCCCTGACGCATAATATTTAAAACACAAATGGTCAATTTAAAGAAAGAATACTAAAAGCAGGAAGAAAAAAAAGGACAAGTAATATATAAAGGCAGACTAATCAGAATTATACCAGACTTCTCAACAGACTATGAAAGCTAGAAGATCCTAGACAGATTTCATACATACCCTAAGAGAGGCCAGCCCATGTTACTAAATCTAGGAAAACTCTCAATTGCCATACATGAAGAAACCAACATAATCCAGGTCAAAACAAAATTTACACAGTATCTGTTCACAAACCCAGCCCTACAAAGGATAATAGATGGAAAACTCCAACAAAAGTAGGGAAACTACACCATAAAAAAAATGCAAAAAACTAATCTTGCCACAGAACCAAAAGAAGAAAAACACACTAACACAATTCTACTGCTAACAACAAAAATAACAAGAAACAACAATCACTATTCCTTAAGAACTCTTAACTTAAATGAACTCAATTCCCCATTAAAAAGACATAAACTATCAGATGGGATACACAAGCAAAATTCAGCATTTTGATGCATACAGGAAACTCATCTTGGCTGGTTCTTTGAGAAAATCAACAAGATCAATAAGCCCTCAACCACATTAACTAGAAAACACACACACACACACACACACACACACACACACACACACACAGAGAGAGAGAGAGAGAGAGAGAGAGAGAGAGAGAGAGAAAGAGAGAGAGAGAGAGAGACAGAGAGACAGAGAGACAGAGAGACAGAGACAGAGAGAGACAGAGACAGAGAGAGACAGAAAGAGACAGAGAGAGAGAGAGCATATCCAAATTAACAAAACCAGATATGAAAGGAGAGATATAATGACAGAAACTGGGGAAATTCAAGAAATCATTCGATTCTACTACCAAAGGCAATACTCGACAAAACTGGAAAATCTAGAGGAAATGGATAAATTTCTAGACAGATACAAGATACCAAAGTTAAATCAGGATCATACAAACCATTTAAACAGTTCCATAACACCTAAAGTAATAGAAGCCAATTAGACAACAAAAGGAAATCAAAAGGCTACTGCAAATTTGAAAGGAAGAAGTCAAAATATCACTACTTTTAGATGATATGATACTATACTTAAGTGACATCAAAATTTCACCAGAAAAATCCTACAGCTGAAAACAACTTTAGCAAAGTGCTACTTCATAAAATTAATACAAACAAATCAATAGCCTTCCTTTATTCAAAGGATAAACAGACTGTGAAAGAAATCAGAGAAATGACACCCTCCACAATTTGCATAAATAATTTAAAATACATTGGTGTGACACCAACCAAGCAAGTGAAAGATCTGTATGATAATAAGTTCAATTCTCTGAAGAACGAAATCATAGGAGATTTCAGAAGATAGAAAGACCTCCCTTGCTCATGTATTGGCAGTATTAATATAGTAAAAATGGCAACCTTGCCAAAAGCAATATAGAGATCCAATGCAATAGTCATTAAAATTTCAACACTATTCTTCATAGACTTAGACCAATTTTCAAATTCATCTGGAATTTTTATAGAAAGCCCAGGACGTGGTTTTGTGACTGGACTACCTCACCCAGGGTGATATTTTCTAGTCACCTCCATTTGCCAAATAATTTCATATAGTCAGTTTTTAGCAGCTGTGTAGTACTCCATTGTGTAAATGTACCACATTTCTGAGTACAATCACAAATATTACACAAGGTACCCACTAAATGATAAGCGGATACTAGTCCATAAGCTTGGGAATATCTAAGAAACAATTTGCAAACCATATGAAGCTTAAAATGAAGGAAGACCAAACTGTAGATGCTCCAGTCCTTCTTAGAAGGCAGAACAAAATTCTCATGTGAGGATATACAGGTACAAAAATAGAGCAGAGACTAAACAAAAGGTCATTGAAAGACTGCCTTACCTGGGGATCCCTCCTATATGGAGCCACCAAATCCAGTTTCTATTCCTGATGCCAAGAAGTGCTTGCTGACATGAACCTGATATAGATGTCTCCTTAGAGGCCCTGCCAGAGCCATACTGATACAGATGAGATTGCTTGCAGCTAACTATTGGACTGAACATGGGGACCCTAATGAGGAAGCTAGAAAAAAGACTGAAAGACCTGAAAGGTTTTGCAACCCCACATGAAGAACAACGTTATCAACCACCCAAACCTTCCAGAGCTCCCAGGGACTAAAACACCAACCACTGAGTATACATGGAGGTACCCATGACTCCAGTTGCATATGTAGCAGAGGACAGAATGTCTTGCGTCCATAGGAAAAACAGTCTTTGGTCTTGTGAAAGCTCATTTCTACAGAGTCAGGGAATGCCAGGGCAATGAGGTAGTAGTAGGTGGTTGGGAGTGGAAGCTTTTTCAAGGGAAGGAAAGAAGGGGGTTGTAAAGGGGGGGCAGAGGAGATAACATTTGAAATGCAAAAACATAAAACATCCAATAAAAAGGGTTGTTTTGTCCTTAAAAAAGAAATGCTGAAATGGGTTGCAACTGCTGTGTCATCTACACTAAATGACATACCAGACAAATTTTAAGTCTAGTCTTATCTGCCATTCATTTTTTAGAGCAGTTAATAACAGTATAGCCAACTATAAATAAAACAGACTGATTTTGTCTGTTTTTCATCATTAACACTAGTAGATTTGTGGGAAAGTATTGACCCTTAATTAAATGAGTGAGTTTAATAACCACACACAATTTCAATTAAGTGAGTAAATAGTTGGGAAAATAACTTTAGGTTGACCATTTGTCAAGTGTGGTAAGCCTAGGGATATAATTTGAACAAATGGTGATTGGTCTAGCATTTTTGTAGTTCAGATGAATGAACTGGAAGTTAAAGCATGCTGTGTTTAGTGTGAGATGGTAGACAAGATTTAAAACAAAACAAAACAGGTACAATGTATCTGAGACTTCATCTATAGCTACACATAGCTGAAACAAAGCATGTATTTTTAAAAAGGTAATATTTTGAGCTTTCTCTTATTTACTCAATAGAAGCTGAAGTAATATTTTTGAAAGGTGATTAATTACAGCTTACATATATTTCAAAGTGATCTTTCTGAAATGAAAGAAGACAACTGGAACGGACCCTGCAAAGTGCACCTTGAGGAACTATGATAGTTGTTTGTACTAATACTGAGGAATGGGAAAGACAGGGGCTGCCATGTGATCTCGATGATAAATACAGGTAAAAGGTTAATTGTGATATGATTTTTAGTCCTTTGAGTGGAAGTGTTTTTCCTACATGCATATCTGATTTTAACATTCCAGCCTAGCACCCATGGAAGTAAAGAACAATTTCATATCTCCTGGGACTGGAACAAAAATGATTGTGAGATTCCCTGTGTATGTGAGGAACCAAACCTGGATCATCAACCTTGAGCCAAATAGGACAGAAGTTCTGTAAAAGAGACTGAGGGAAGAGACTAAAAATGTTGAAAAATGGCCTTAGGACTATGAAAAGTAAATGCTTGCCATGGTCTATATTATAGAACAGTGCCTTGAATACACACAATCAGAAAAGCATATTTCTTAGTATTTTCATTACTGAGAAAAGACACCATGATCATGGCAATTCTTCTTTTATAAAAAGACATTTAAGTGCTGCTGATTTACAATTTTGTTTGTTTAGTCAATTATCTTGGAGACAAGTACGGTGGCATTTAGGCAGACATGGGGTTGGAGATAGAGCTGAAAGTTCTATATTTTGATCTGAAGAATGCAGAAGGATTTTTCCACACTGAGTGGAGCTCAATCATATATGAGACCTTAGATCCTTACTGCGCAGTGATACATTTCCTTCAACAAGGTCACATGTACTTTAAAAAGGACACACCTCCTAATAGTGCCACTCCTTATGTTTCAAGCTTTCAAATTCATGATTCTATGGGATCCATACCTAGGCACATTACCAGATTCTACTCTCTGGCTCCTATAAACATTTTAGTCATAACATACTACAAAATGCATTAACTCCAACTTCAAAAATACACACAGTCTATCACAGTTTCAACCATTTTTAAAGCTCAAAATATCTCCTGAGATTCATGGAATCTCTTAATTGTAATATTATATTAAAACAGAACAAAACAAATCACATCCTCTTAATATACAATGACAGGAGATATACATTACTATTCCAAAATGTAGGGAAGTGAGCCTAGTGAAAAAATACTGGACCACATCTAGACCAAAAAAAAAAAAAAAAAAAAAAACAAATCAAAAACAGCAGGGAAAACTCCAAACTCTGAATCTTCATGTCTGATTTCAAAATGCTCTTCACATCTCCAAGTCCTTTCAGTTTTGTGACTATAACTCACTTCTTCTCTTGGGCTGATTCCACAACTTGTTAGCAGATTACTTCAGAAGGTAGGCTACAGCTCTGGTAGTTCTAACCTCTTGGGGTGTCCAAGGCAATTCAAGCTTTATCTTCATAGCTTCACACAATAGCCTTTCACAGATTAACACAATGGCCTTTCTGGACCTCCATGCAGGAACACAGCTGCCCCACACATGGCCTCAACACATTTTCAAAGTGGAGGAGAAAGATTACATAATCCCTTAATTTTATTCTTGACTTTAAAGCCAGAGTGACATGACCAAAGCTGCCAAGTCCTACTGCTGGTGCTGAAACATGACCTCTTTGTTCTATTATAGTTTCATCAGCTTTCTCTTTTTGATAATTTTCGTCATTGCATGAGATTAGCTGACCTAGAACTTGCTTTGGAGACTGACCTTAAACTCAAAGATCTTCATGCCTCTCTTTCCTGAATGCTGAGATTAAAGACTTGAACCATTATGCCTAGACCAAGCATTTCTTTAGCTCATTTTCCAAAGATGGAAGCTTAGCTAGGAGGGATATTTCTCCAAGGTCACCACTCCCTTAATTTCATTTAATAACCTTGAGCTCTCTCTAGTATCAATGGTTTAGCTTCCTTTAAATTCCTGGTGCCCCTTTAATCTTTGAACCAAACATCTTATATTTTTTTTCTAAGCATGTCCCATATTATCTAATGCTATTCATAAGAGGGAAGCACAAGACAGAGTTTATATTAGGCTACTGTGAGGTTACCTTTGCCAAAGCAATTAATCTAAATCTCTTCCCTGGCCTTAGGCAGACTTTTTTAGACAAGGGCTAAATATCAGACACATTTAAGAAAGGCCTGCTGGCACCATACTAAAATTCTTCTCCTTTGAAACTTCTTCAGCAAGGTTCTCACAGTCAAAAATTTTTCGGCACCTCTCTCTTTCATGTTCCTAGTACATGTTGAATTAAGTTCTGCTTAAATGATTTCATTTATTTTCCTAAATCCACATTAGTGGTACCAACTTCTGTTTTGTGTTTCATTGTTGTCAAGAGACACTTTGACAAGATGAACATTTAACTGGGGCTGGCTTGCAGTTTCAGAGGATTTGTCCACTATTACCATGATGAGAAGCGTGGGGGCATGTAGACAGACAGGTGCTGGTGATGGAGCTTATAGTTCTGTATCTTTATTCACAGGAAGTAGAAGGAAAATGTCTTCCACTGAGAAGAGCTTGAACATATGTAAGATCTCAAATTCTCCCTGCTCAGTGATACACTTCCTGTAACAAGGACACACAAACTGCAAAAAGACTGTGCCCTCTGATATTGCTACTCCTTTTGACCAAATATCCAAACATGAGTCTATAAAGGTCACCACAGCACATAATACATAATGAATTCATACCTAATAAAATTCAATGAATTCTTATAGATTCTTCAATATATAAATTACTGTTGCTAAGTATTTACTCTCTATGGTTTGCCAAATTCTAATCTCCATGTTTTGAAAGTCTTTTTACAGAATCTACACCAGTTGCATGACCACATATTTTGAGTCCTATAATAGTTATTTCAGTATCTGTGCAACTATCTCACTATCTGTGATTCACACTCGTCTTTCCCTCCTCCCTCACCAGGTTCCATCCATTTCAACTATAATCCCTCAACTTCTTCTGTAAAGAAACCTATGTCAATTTGGGTTAGTCTGTCTAATTTGAAACTCACATTTTTTTCTTTATGGCTACTAAAACATTGCAGTAACATTGTGATGAATTTCTCTGTAATGTGTTTTAAAAGTGATGCAAACCCTGAAGTTTTAATTGCTACTCTTCTACCAAAGAAAAAATAAAAAGAAAGAAAATACTGTGCCTATTGATACTAAGATGCTGGCTTTTCTGTCAGTTTAATAATTTACAGGTAATAGGAAATGAGAGTTGAGAAAACTGGAGAAACAAAGGTTGTATGTATAACTGTGTATGCTTGCTTTAGACAACTAATGGTAGAATCATTAAAAAAGAAGAGAGATGAGGGAATCTATGATGAACACACTCTGAGGTAGACAGAGATAGGGAAAGAGAAGAAAAAACAAATAGGAAGAGACAGACAGACATAGGGAAGCTAATATCATTCTTTAAGAGCATTTACCTGTAAATGTACTGGTAAAATTTTTGGCCTTCTTATTCACACTTCTTTTTCTTGAGCAATAATTTATAACCATTTGGAAGTGTCTGTCTCTTAGGTATATTGAATATTTTCTTATGCTTTTCATTATTGTTTTTTGTCCTCACAGCTCTGGAGTTTTCCCATTACCCCTTCAATGAATGTCGAGGCTACATCTACGTCAAATATTACTTACCTGCAAGATTAGGTTTTATTTCCATTTTTAAAAATTAAAGCATGAGTACTTGATTTTGGTTTTTGAGAAATAGTTCTTATTTCTAGACAACTATTTTTGTATATGCTATGTTTTTCAGTGTTTCAAGTGGGGGCAATGGGCACATAGTGTAGTATTATACTAAATCTCACATCCTAGTCCTATCCATGGTTTTAGTTTTCCCTAATATAGTAAAAGAATGAAAATTAGAGGATATATGTTAGCCTCCTCTATGTTTTTACCCCTCATAATAAATAACTTTCAGAATTGTTTAATTTTAGAAATTTAGAGCATATCATATTATAACTTAACACAAAACTATAAACTTTATTAAGACTGTAATATAATCTTACATTATAGTATATGGTATATATATAGTATATACCATAAACACACACAGACACACAGACATACACACACACACACACACTCACTCACTCACTCACATTTAATGTCAAGTAATGTCATTATTTTGCCATCATCACTTTTGCCTAACAGTTTGAACTTAATGACAGAAGGCAGTCTGGAGATAAAGCATCAAAACAATGTACAGACACAGAGGAACCATCTATTCTGTAGACTTAGCACAGTTACAAAGTTGCTCTCAGTGTAGCTGAAGGAAAACCAGTAACATGGCTTTACTCAAGTCTCAAGAAGCAGGATAGCTGTTGAGATGTGTTCAATAGCTAACACCGACAATACCTCTGTACGCAGAGCACCCTGTCCTTAGGTTCATGTACAAAGGGGGGATGATCAATGTCTTAGCTTCTCCCAAGGAAGAAAGACTTTCTTGTCTCTGTCTGAGCAGCTTTTGTGTTCCTGTTGGATCTTTCTATTACAGTATTACTAACTGAATGAGGCTCAATGGTTCATTTCAGTGAAACACTCTCAGAGACACTAACTAATGCTGTTCTAAGACCTGGGTGACATATTGCCTAATCGAGCTGATACAGAGTGGGCCATTTACTTTGTGTATCCTTACTTACCTCATTCAGTCTGACTGTCCTGAAGTATTTTGATATTTAGTCACATTAAAAATTTCATTCTTCTAAGAGATGGTCATGGCGTTGCTTCAATAAATACTCATACTTGTAGGTGTGAAAAATATTTTAGGATAAAATATAACTCTTAATTATGTGTAATGAAAAATAGGTTTAACACTGATGTATACTTCAGTTTATTTTGTTTTTATTGTAAACGCATTTCTTCTATTATTTTTATGAAGGTGGCTCCTAATAAAGTCTTCCAAAAGCTTTTTATCTGTTAATTTCAATTGGAACTTATCTTGGAGTGATGTGAGACAGTAGCTTTATTACTTTATTATTTAAAGTTACCCAGATACCCTGATAACATTTATTGTTTATGTGGTCTTTCAGTAATTATTTGTATTGTCTTCTCCATTTTATATAAGAGTTTCAGTATCTACATGCTGGTTATAAAATTTGTTCTCCTTTCCTACGTGTTCTTTACCTGTGGTGTGTTTAACTTTATATTTACATCTTTGTTATACAGTTTGTTTAAAAATATCTTTTCATTTTTCACTGTGTACTTCATACTAATACATATTGATCACATATACATATGTCATGTAATTTGAGACTTTTAGTGTAATTAGGTTGTATATCATGATTCAGTTCTTTAATCGGTGTTTAAATGTATCATTTTCTATTTACAAACACAATGTTTCATAATTTTAAAATAATTCAAATTATTTAATAACTATTCAGTAATAATGTGGTAATGAGGTATTTGTAGATTTTCTATCACTGTATTCTAACTGTACTCTTGTATTTATAGTTGTAAACAAAATTTTCTTTTCTGCTATAATTTTATAATTTTGCTTTGGATATGTTTCTTTCCATTGCAGTTGTTTGGTTTTTGGATGCATTTGCATATAGCTCAGGATAGCCTCTGCATATTAGGCAGGCCTCCAAATATGCATGTTGGATAGATAACCTTGAAGTTCTTATCACCTGTCTTCATATCCTAAAACAAGAGCTGTGATGACAGTTGGGCTTCACCATTCCAGCTCCATCACATTTCACACATATTCATTGCCAGTAGATGTTTATGCATTTGTTTCTAAATACTGTAGAATTTATTTTCTTATGTTACTCTGATGGCCTAAGATTTTGTCTGTTTGTTTGTTTACTTGTTTGTAACAAACATCTATCTGGCTGGTATTATTAACAATTTATGCCTTTCAATTAGTCAAAATTCTCTTAAAAGTTTCATGTATTGATTGTGGGGACCACAATTGTCCTGAGCACTGGGGTGCATTTAAATAAAGCAACAGTAATAAAGTTTGCCTGTGTGAAGAACGAATTCTGTTAAAGAATAATTCAAAGTGCTGTAGACATTTTTTGCATTTTTAATAAAATTTATACATTTACATTTCAAATATTATGCCCATTTTACTGTTTCCCCTCTCCCACTCACATCACTCCTCACCAGGCTTCTAAGAGGATGCTTTCTTTCCCACCCACCCCCTCACACCCACCTTAGCACCCTGGCTTTCTCCTTCACTGGGGAAACAGCTTCACAGGACCAAGGGCTTCTCCTCCCATTGATGCCAGACTATGTCATCCTCTGCTGCATATGTAGCTGCAGCCACGGGCCCCTACATATTGGTTGGTGGTTTAGTCCCTGGAGCTCTGGGTGATCTGGTTGATTGATATTGTATTTCCTATGGGGTTGTAAACCCTTTCATCTCCTTCAGTTTTTTTTCCCTCGATCTCTATTGTGGTCCCTGTGTCAGTATGATGTTTATCTTCCATCATCCTTGTCTGTTTTAGTAAGGCTCTGGCAGTTTATTAGGAGACATCTATAGCAGGCTCGTGCTATCAATATTTTTAATAAGAACATTATGAGATATAGAAGAAAATGAGAAAACATTTACAATGATTAAATGGTTAGGAAGTGAACAATTGAATGCTGAAAATATGATGTCAAGTTGCCTTTGGGATGACGAACTCACAAAGTCATTGCCAACTCTGACAAAACAGTACTTTTTAGAATGATATTTTTATTGATTATTTGGGAATTCCACATAATGCACCCCGATCGCATTCACTTCTCTGTCAGCTCAGGCCCAACCCCAACCCTTGCTTGAGGAATTTAGGTGAAAAGTTTCTTGACTTTGCTTGAAATAATTATGAAAATTAATATTTTGGTGTGGTTAATACAATGTTTCCATCTGTGTTCTGACAGAGACTTCCAGGACAAAGAGTGAGAATGTTTGGGGTGGGAAGATCAACGTGCATATACATATTCAGTTGCAAATAGTTCTGTAAGAACCACCCAAAGCAAAAGGAACTGAGGTAGTGTTGGAGTAGAATATTTAAGTAGAGGGAAAGGCATGGTTTAAAACACACTATTGAGAACCCGAAGCATTGTTTATGCTTGACATTATTTTTCTGCTTGATACATGTGGGTTTACTAAAAGATATCCTATAATATTGTTAGCATTCATTTCACCCAGGATCACTGACAGTTAGTGTGGGGCTGGGTTTGAACCTAGGTGGATTTTCTTCAGTGGAGCCATGATGCTTGAATATGCTTGGCCCTTTGGGAATGGCAATGTTGGGAGATGTGGCCTTGTTGAAGGAAGGTTGTCACTGTGAGGGTGGGCTTTGAGTTCCTTCTTTCTAGCTGCTTGATTCCTCTGTTTGCCTTCAAAACCAGATATAGCTCCTCTAGCACCATGTCTGCCAGGGCACTGCCATGCTTTCTGCCTTGATGATAATGGACTGAACCTCTGAACCTGTAAGCCAGCCCCAACTAAATGCTGTCCTTTGTTAGAGGTGCCTTGGTCTTAGTGGTTTTAACAGCAACGGAAACACCAAGACAAGCCGTTGAACCTGATAAGTCTCTCGTCTTTGTGAAGGAT
Organism: Micromys minutus; assembly: GCF_963924665.1. NCBI lineage: Eukaryota > Metazoa > Chordata > Mammalia > Rodentia > Muridae > Micromys > Micromys minutus. The sequence continues at coordinate 41,346,982 of NC_137976.1, read as the reverse complement.
TTCAGTGTTTATGTTCTACCAAGGGTTCATACTATCTCTATTTGCCTCTGCTTGTCTAGAGCCAAACCAAAGAAGCTTTTGCCAAATGCATTGCATATATTAGTTTGATTTCTCATAAAAAAATATGTTTCTGAGATTTGAGCCATGCATTCTCTAGGATTTCAATCCTCATGCATTATTTATAAATATTATTGTCCTGGAGTGTAAGGGTGAATCAATTCATTGACTCAGTGCCCCAAAGCTACATAAAGCAAATCTTGATATTTACTAAACATGTTTTAGGAGACATTGATTACTGGAGACTCCAATTCTATATACACAAATTTATTATTAAATTCTCTCATTTTCATATATGTATGAAAAATATATATTTCACATATAATGAATATATATGTGTGTATATATATTCAACATCTACCTTTTGCAAATTTCATGTTTCCCATTTAGATTCTTATTTCTAATATTTAACCTAATTCGAACAAAATCCCATTAAAATATCTCATGTTCAGTGTCAGTGTTTAATCTGTAGAGAATATCCTCTCTTGTCTGATATGAATATACCTTTCAACACTTTATTGCATATTTGATTCAAAGATTGTTTTAATTTCTAAACCTTCCTAAATTTACTTTCCACCATTCCTCCAACTTTTGCTCTTTTTTTGTTTACTTTCATAGTAGTTTATTATCTACTGACAAATTGATTAATACCTGTCCTTTGGGTATATTCAGTTTTAAAAATATTCTATAAATAATTTTTAGTTTCTTAGAAGGCAGATGTTTATTAATTTAAAACCTAACAGGTAAACAAAGAATAAACAGTCTGTACAGAAAGTATAATTATATTAGGAGTATCAATTTACCTTAAATATATAGTAATTAGTTAATCATAACCCATGTCTATCTCAGTATCAGAGAATAAAAATGTTAGGAAAAAAACTCACAAAATATTATCCTTGCAAAAGAAGTGACATTAATGTGGTTTTGTACAAGAATTTTTTAAAAATAGATCTTATATTTTATTATGCCTCTTGGAATTTTCTCTTGCTCATGTTTCTGAGTAGTTATTGGCAGATCACAATTGTTAGGGTAAGGAGAACCTTTCTTTTTTCCTGAGGTGTGGCCATTTGCATATTTGTCATCTTCATTGTCTAGTGTAAGAACATCCCTGTGTGTACACACTCATGCATGTACAGACACACACACACACACACACACACACACACACACACACACACCCACACACGCATACACAGCAACAGTATTAATTAACCTTAGAAGGTTATAAAATCAAGAAGTAAACCTGGTTAAGGCATATTTGGGGGTGGCATATGGGGGTATTTAGAGAGGAAATTTGATTACTTTTTATCATATTGTCCTGTATATTTGTATGAACTAATCTCGAATGAAGAAAACTGAGTTGCTTTCCTGATAAAGATGCAATTGGAAGTAGTGAGCAAAGATTGTCCTTTTGTTGTTGTTGTTGGTTTTTTTTTGTTTTTTGTTTTTTGTTTTTGTTTTTTTGTTGTTGTTTTTTTTTTTTTTTTTTTTTTTTTTTTTTTTTGCTCGTTAAAAAATAGTATGGTAAAATAGCAGAAAGAATCTGGAGAAAATGCAACACACATCAAAACAACTTCAATGAGTCAGGTTGAGACCTGACATTCTAGTGAATATTTAAATTACCTACCTCAGAATATGACAGATGGAATGATTCCATGTGGGTAGGACCCACAAACCAAAAACTAAGTATTCCAGTAGAGATGTTATCACACCTTCACTCACTCAGAGAACCTTCATGTGACCATGAAGACAGTGCTCCAGTTAGCAGGAGAACTTGTATGTCCTTCTTCCTATGGAAATGTGAAACAATGTCTAATTATCCCTAAAACAAACACACAAACAAACAAAAAAACCAAAAAGCTAACTTAATGAACCAATGAGTTTTTATGGGGTTAGTTGTAGGAATGAGAGATCTGCATAACAAAAAGTCCATTCCTGCCTTGTGAGAGCTCCTGAAAGCAGAAGCCCTGGGATGGAGGCAGCTCAACTGATTTCACATTGTCCTTGCCAAAACACTCCTCTGGTCCCCACTTCTTTCAGGTGGCCTGATGGTTTTGGTGTTCATCTGGGAGCTTAGGTGATTTGATCATAATGGAGGCAGCTCAGCTTCTCTGAATGTTCTTACCCATCTTATTGTTTACATACAATTGGGAAGGAGGAGCTTTGTGAATTTCTATGGTTTCAGAGATTTCCTGAACTTAATAAGCTTCCCTGCAGGATGGAATATTCTAAGTTCCTTAAGAACCTCCTGAATCTTCAGGGGGGGATATAATGTATGAGGGGAGGGTGGAAGTAATATTTTACAGAAAGGATGCAGAGAGAAAAGCTAGACATGGGTGAAGACAGAAAGAGGTAAGAATGGGAAGGAACAGGAAGATTACAGCAGATTTCTAGAGTTAGTTTGAGGCCAAGCAGAGCAATTCTGGAGAAACAGAGAGAAGCAGGTTAATTAATTCAGCTGAGTTGAGAGAGCCAGCCAGAGTTTGGAAAGAACTAGAAAGAATGAGTTTATTTAGCAGTAAGGCTCTGAGATGAAAATGATATTAGGTGAATAAAAGGTGCATTTATAATTTTAAGTACTTAACTCTTTAAGCATTCTTATATAAATGTTTTATATAAGCCATGTAACTTTTGTAACTATAAGATTTTCCAACTTTTTACAATACATGCAATTACTACAATTTAGTCTGTTTATATATTACACATTAGTCAATAATTTTGTTTTGTAGTTTTCATCAGATAAATAATAGTAAAATAACTAGATAAAATACATGTATATCCAATTTTGATAGTGGTTTATTGCTTTTTAAAAGCTGTTTTTTTTTTCTCTTTTCATTATTTATGAGAAAATACCTGGGTTACTGAGTACCTCATTTCATCCCTTGCATCATATAATCATTGCTTCATCAGAATGAAACACCCTCATATATCCTTCTCATTTGAATGGGCTTATATCCATGTAATAACATATGGGTGTATTTATGACCGCAAAGTAGTGTATGTGTTATTTGTTCGTGTGTGTGTGTGTGTGTGTGTGTGTGTGTGTGTGTGTGTGTGTGTACTTATTCTGTCAGCATTTTATGGAAGACTGAGGTGTAATATTGATTTTTTTTTGTTTCAGTGTTGTTTGATGGCAAGATAGAAAAAATTCAGAACCTTCAAACACATTTTAAACTTACTTTTTATACTCAGAATTGTGTAATGTATTGTACATAATAAATCACAAATAAGAAAAGCTTGGTTTGGTGGTACTTAATTTAGTATTATAATAGTTCTAATGTCTGACTAAAATCAATAGGTTAGGTTTTTTATGTAGTTATTAAAATTACTGGACAATTTCATTGTATTTAATTACTTCAGTATATTAACACAAATGAGCAAAATGATTTAAAAAGAACGTGGAGGATGAAAATTCTCAGTAAGAGTGTTTTGATAATGAATTTGATAATCAATTAAGTATTTTAAAGTGATCTTTCCAAGTGATTGTTTAAATTACATTCATAACAATAAATAATTGCACCTGGTCTCATTGACAACATATTTTGTGTAAGTTTTCTTTATAAATACTGTTGGCCATAATGACACATAGCCACAATGTTCTTCTGTCTCCAGGCCTAAGTAGCTCTGTATCCCTCTGCTTCTTTAGTTATTATATATTACCCGCATCTTTGCTCTGAAGCACTTTGTGGATGGACCACACTCAATCAAATGAAGGCTAGACAAAGCAGCTCTGTCGAATAAGCTGATTCTGGAATTTCCCTCTAGGGCACAGCCTTCAAACACAACCTGAAACAACATTCTGCTGTTTAATTCATCAGCAGAAAAGTAGTTATGCTGAAATGACAGAAAGGTAGAGCTGCCTAAGTTAACATGGTTATGCTGTGCTGTTTCTAGGGAAGAGTTTGGGATGTTCAAATGTCTTTTAAATGAGGAAAAAAGAGTCAGTGCTGCAAATAGAAATGATATTTACATCTGATGCTAAACCAATCATCTTTTGAAAACAAAGAGAGCAATATAGAAAGCTAGACCCAGGCTCTAATACCTTACATAATATTTTTATAATTCCAAAAATTTCTCAGTTAGGATAGCAAGGTAATTTGTGAGTCATGCCCTCTATTCCCAAGTGATTGATGCTTAATTTAGTTATATAGAGAAGGTGGTTTAATAATTAGTACCAATTGCATCAGTATTATACTTCAAACACATTTTTCTTATTTTTCTGACTATACTACTATTAAGCTTAATATCTAACAATCAAGTTCAGTTTGTTTCCACTTTAGCATTATGAAACATACAAACAAAGAATACCTGTGTTATCAATTTCAAGAAATAGATTTTTAATCATTTAAGTTACTATCAGTACCTAGAGATAGAAATCGACCTACTGTTTAATGAATAGATAACATTTCTTTCCCTTCTCCTTTCTTTTTTGTTATAAATAAGTATTTTAAGAAACAGTATTCTTTTTTTTTAAACGACTTTATTTTGCAAAACAAAGATAAATGTAAAGATTTTAAACATTTTTTGCTTAAAATTATACATTTTTGTTAGTACTGTTTTTTCAGACATTAAAATAAATTTTACATAAAACCATGTGAATATGTTTTTTAGTCAGTACTTGATTTTTTTCAAGGGCTTGACAGTATGCATTGAAAACGTACTAGTTGCAATAAGCGTAAAGTACATGCAAAACAAAACGCAACATGGGAATAGTCAAAGTCTTCTTGTTTTGTGAATATATGTATAGTTTTTGTTTTCTTTATTTCTTGGACTTCATACAGTCTGTGAGTTGTTTCTGGAGGAGTGCAAGCCTCTGGGGTTAGCATCCCACTATCAGTGACTGCATATTATGTCTGTTCTTTTGTGACTGGGTTATCTCACTCAGGATGATCTTCTCTAGATGCAGCCATTTTCTTAAGAATTTGGTTAAGTCATTGTTTCTGGTGGCTGAGTAGTATTCCATTGTGTATATGTACCACAATTTTTCTATCCATTCGTCTTCTGAAGGACATCTGGGTTCCTTCCAGCTTCTGGCTATTATAAATAGAGCCGCTATGAACATTGTGGTGCATATATCTTTGTTGTGTATTAAAGTGTCTCTGGGGTATATGCCCAGAAGTGGCATAGCTGGGTCTTCAGGTAGTACTATATCCAATTTTCTGAGGTATCGCCAGACAGATTTCCAGAGTGGTTGTATTAGCTTGCAACCCCACCAACAGTGGAGAAGTAGAAACAGTATTCTTTATCCTAGCCTTTCATGCTTGAACAAAGTAGAAGCCATAGAAAATAGAGTTGGCTATTTGATAGAGATTATTGTACTGCTCCCAAATAGGATATCTACATACACAGATGCATATATGCATATAGGTACATGTGTTTAAAAATGAAATCATTATTAAAATGGTGGAATTTAAAACTCTGGAGTTTTCCAAGTATAATACAAACTTCTTGACTCCTATGCAAGTCCATTCACTTATCCAAGTATGAGATCACTTTCAATTGTGCTTCTGGTTGTTTTAGTTCTTATTCGTTTTCCAGTTTAAGAATGACTACAAGTGAAGGGATTCTGAGTAGGCCCTCTTAACATTGTTGGTCTCAAGGCAGGAGTTTGAAATCTATTAAGAAGAGTTACTATAGGTAATTTTGATGTGGATATTATCTTCTGTTCATTTCTAAATGTTTTTCTTGTCTCCTATAGTCTCTGATTCAGATAATTTGTTGGTATTAATCTTAGCACCCTGAAACTGTCTCACCTATGGCACAAGGGACCACTCTGGGAGTCTTGTTCCCTGGACCTGTACTTTTAATTCTATCCATCTTTTCTTTTTTCCTCCTGTTTGCATCTCTATCAGTTGTTTGAGAATAAGCAAACTATGACATGTGATGCAATCTTGAAATTTAATAATTAGATCACACAGAAACACATTTTAAGCTCACGAGAATCTAAAATCCCATGAGGAATCTTTATTTTGTCTGACTAATGATGTATAAGAACAGGGAGAGTCGTGGGTGACAGCTCTTCTTGGATGAAATCAATTACTGTCTCTTGCATTCTTACCAAGTGGGAACAGGATGGATAGCAGCAAAATTCCTCTTGGCATAACACCTTGAAATTTTCCTCCGAGACTGACTAACATTTAAAATTGTCGCACGTTTGAGAAGGATCTGCTGTTTACAGATTTCCTCTCCTAATTTTTTTTAAAGAGTCACAAAACAACAGACATTAATGTTGGGTAATTATTCCTTTGCACACTCTGCCAATAGAAATACCTTCACTGATTTTGATTTAAAATATAATATAATAATTTATAGTAATTTAGAATTTCATTTTTGTGAAATAGTTGAATTTCATGAATTGTTGATGAAGAAAAGGAGATTATGCATTAGTGCTTTTGATTCTTTGTTGTTTCAGGAGACAAATCACCCCTCTTCTGTAGATTAAACTCAGAAGTTATAATTTTCTTGAATTGTAAAATCATGAATAATGTAATGATAATTATGTCATAAGAAATCCTGAAAAGGTATTGGAAAGAGCATTCAAGGTTTTCTTATTTTGTATAAATCACCATTGAATGGATGCCCAATTCAAGCAAGCTATCAATTGATCAATGAGCCTATCAAACTTAACACTGACCCTAAATATCAGTTTAGAAAAAAAACTGTTTCTCTAATTCCATGTTAGTTTCAAGCATTATGTTTTTATGCAAATGAAGGAAGAGACTTTATATTATACAAATGATTTCTGGAGATTAAGTAAAAAGGGAACTACTTTGCTGAATAAAGCCATAAAGCCTTGCGAGATCAGTTACCCTAAATGTGGGTTTAAAACATCTATGGACTAGAAAAATGATTGTTTAAATAATATGTTAAGATTGCTACTGTAGAACGGATAGTTTGTGAACAACAAGATTTTTTTGTCTTATGGTTATAGAACAGGGCAGTTCAAGTTCAAGTTGGTATCAATATTTAATTATGGTTTTCTTTCTAACTGAAAACCATGTTTTGCTGAATTCTCACACATGGGAAGAAGCAAGAGAGTTTTCTCTGTCACATCTATCTATCCATTTACCTATCTAGCTTTCTACTCTATTTCTCTAACTCTCTACCTCTGCACTGATCTATCTATCTATCTATCTATCTATCTATCTATCTATCTATCTATCTACCTATCTATCTATCTATCTATCTATCTATCTATCATCTATCTATCTATCTATCTATCTATCTATCTATCTATCTTTGTCTAATTATCTACCCATCTCTATTTACTATATCTAGATTTATCTATATCTACTTATCCATCTATATCTTATCTATCACCCCTCCCTCCCTACCTCTCTGTCTATGTGTCTATATAGCATTGCCTATATTCCTGTAATCAGATGTTGGCAGGTATTACCTGGAAAAGAATAATGTTACAGAATCTCTTGGGCCACTAATTTTTTATGGATTCACATGTTTGGAGAAACTGTATAGCCATATTCCCTTTGTGAATTTGTAATGTACATCAATACTTCAACCTGTTACTTCATTTCATAGATGATTAAGGAACAGATAGTGAACTAAGAGAAGAAAAATTGTTGCTACAAATTCAAAAATATTGCATTGCACATTTTAAAACACGCAGAATTAATGTAGCAGCTTACTTATTTGCTTTTGTATTAACACATCTAAATCAATTAGAGGCATGCACTCAGAGTTCTTATTGATGAAGAGTGTGAAGAGGAAAAGAAATTGACTTTTCATTAAAGGATCTTAGAAGTTTTCCAGTAAGACATTAGTTTGAACTTGTTTCAGCATGGGTGACTCTGCGTATCTATGTATCATCAATTATGATCCAATAAAACACTTTGTGAAATACTGTTTCAGCAGTCAGAGACTTATTTTCCAGACAATCTGCTTTCATTTACTGGATGTACTACAGGGGGATGGTAAAGACCTAAAATTTAGATCATGATTTAAAAATTTAGTTACTCCTGGAAAGTTTTGAACAAAGATTATAGATCTAAAGCAAATGAGCAAGAAGGGACTTGAGTCTTTTTTCATATTAATAAATTAGGCATCTTTGCATGGATGGATGCTGATCTGTTGGAACATAGAAAATTCCTGGGATATAAATGGATGATGGCCTGGGTGGCAGCCAAATATCAGCCTATGCCTGCCAGTTTGATAGGCTTAGTTCCTACAGAGAGACATTTAAGAAAGATATGGGACCAAAATCACTGAAAACTGCTTCAAATGATCTTTGAGAGTCTGCAGCCTTTTCAAAAAAACATGGAACATGTTCTTCTTTCGGCTCTGTGAACACTGTTATGTCAGTCCAAATGGAGCACTACCTTGGCTGCACTCGAGATATAGATCTCTTACAAAATCAATTCCCAATCTGAGCCTTCAAAATCAAATTAAATGTTATAACATGTAGTACTTTTTTGGTAGTATTTTTCACTGTTGACAAATTATATAGTTTTTTGTGGCATCTCAGATTTCTAAAAAGCATTTCAAAATTCAGATGACTAAATGAACCTGTAGTTTACTTCATCAGGTATGATAACTTGTGTTCTCAACAACAAAAACCGCGTCAAAAAAATAAAATAAAAAGGTAATAGACTCAGTGGGAGATGTAGTGCGTATATGCATGTGGTTTTCAAGGAATAAATACAATTACACAAACTTTTTATAATCTTCTGCTCCTCTTTAGATGCTGTTTATTAACTAGTACTATTGTTCTAAATGGTGTGTGGTTGTAAAAATTTCTCCATCTTAACTCACATAGTTAAGTACAAGCCACACAAAACATACACACACACACACACACACACACACACACACACACACACACAAACATTATAGAGGCACTCCACTCATAAAATACACATCGTGATACATAAGATATTACTTAAAATATGCCTGTTTTCATACTCATCCTGTATTATTTTTTTCCAGAATATCTCAGACACACTAACTTTCTTCCTGTTCTTACAGGGCTACTTTATGGACAAATCTTCCTTAAAGAACTGCCTCACAGTTAATATGGTATGTAAAATACAGAATGCAATAAAAGTTAAATATGTTACTCACTCATCTTTCTTTTAGATGTCTTTTGTTTCCAGTACTAGCACAATAAACTCCTACAACGCTATTATTCGAGAATTATACTATCTTCCTATTTCGAAAATACCACAAATTTCTATGACACACACACTTTAGTATTTAACAGACTATTTTTAAGTTGTTTATCTCATTCCCTTTAGAGAAACACTTGTTACTTTAATGCTGTGGTTTTGTTGTTTCAGTTAGACTATTAGTGTAATTGATTAGCAGAATCATGGCTGTGGGAAACCATATAGCTTAATGGAACTTGTGAGGGCCAGGAATTAAAAGTTGTCCTGACTTTATACTTCCACTATTTTCAGTCTAGTACACATTCTCCTTCGGGAAATAGTGCAGGTACAATCTCTGTATTGGGGATATGAAACTTTATGAAACTGATAATGTGTAGATTTATCTTTTATGTGAAACAACGATAAAGTCTTGGAGTTAGATTCAAATGTCAACTTGACACATCTGGGAGGAAAGAACCTCAGTTGAAGAATTGCCTTCATTTGGCTGGCAAATTGAAACCTGTCAGGAATATTGTTTTGATTCTTCAGTGTCATAGTAGTGTTCAGTCAACTGTGGCTGACACATTCCTAGGCAGGTGGGTCAAAATGTATAACACAGTGATATGACTCAACCAGTGGAGGCAAGTCAGTAAACATCATTCTTTTGTGGTCTCTACTTCATTTCCCTCCCCGGGTTTCTTCTTTGGCTGATGTTGATGGAAGACTGTAACCCAATGATGAGATAAACTATTTCTTGCCCCACGTTGCCATAGGTGTTCCCTCTTAAACCCCAACAGAAACTGACTAGGGCAGAAAGTGAATATGAACAAGCCAAAGCTTCCAAATACTGACAGTTTCACATCCTTTATGTTTATGAGATGCAGAAGAGATTTGTCCACACAACCCTGTGTTTTAAATGTTCCCACAAGGTGGAGGAGAGGCCTGATTTCTCAACTTTGATCTCTTATGTTCTCTATGACATATTTGTATCTGGAGAGAGAGAGAGAGAGAGAGAGAGAGAGAGAGAGAGAGAGAGAGAGAGAGAGAGAGAGAGAGAGAGGAGACAGAGAGAGACAGAGACAGAGGCACAGAAAGAGACAGAGAGACAGAGACAGACAAAGACAGAGTGACAGAGAAACTGAGACAGAGAGATAATAGGGGATAGAGGGGGAGAAGAAGAAAAAGGAGAAAGGAAGAAATGAAGGAATGAATGAACAATGGAAAGATAATTATTTCTGACATATAAATTAGAATGTCCTTTGAAGAACTATTCAGTTATGCCAAAAAGGTCATCAAATTTTGCACTGACTTACTGTTTTTTACAAACACCATAAGACTGATAAACTTTAAAGAATATTTAGAGCACAGAATAGTGAATTTTAGACCATGAGACAGTTTCGAAGTTTATGGAACCTGCTAAACCTGATAGGGATGCATGGTGCACATCGGGGTTTATATTTTCCTACTTATTCTATTTGGTTTCTGCTATGATACATGAGAAATCCATTCAAGTTCAAGTGACATGCACACTCTAAAACATTTCAAAATTGCTCACCTCCAAAATTACAAAAGTAGAGTGTTTTTGGTGTTTTTCCTGCATAATTCTTAACTTATCCATCGTTTCCAAAATTGTACACATTTAAGGATTTCAAATCTATCAGTACACTGATTATGTTTTAATACCAAGCTATCAGGCTAAATACATGAATGAAAAGATTAATGAAAAATTTTAGCAAAACAGTTTAAAATGGCATGCAATAATTTATCTTCTTGAATAGTAATATTAAGAGAACTTAGAATCTATAAAAGAGTTTCTATTCAACTTCCCTTACCTTGAATGTAAGAAAGTAAACGAAAGAAGATATCTGCTGTAATGTGTTCATCTTTAATGAAGTAGGTAGTGACAGTGAAATATATGGAGGATTATACATGTGCTAAAAGAAGTAAAAAAGACGGGACCTGGCTAGCCAACGGCCTCTGGAGCAACATGCCTAAGTTTTATTGTTAATACTGTGATCAGTATCTTACCCATGATTCTCTGTCTGTGAGAAAGACACACTGCATTGGTTGGAAACAAAGAGAATTTGAAAGAACATTACCAGCAATGGATCAAAGAGCAGGTCCAGAGCCCTACTGACAAAACAACAGCTTCATTTCAACAAAGATCCAGCGGCTCCATTCTCTGCTCCATTGCCTGCAGGGGCCATGATCCCACCTCCCTCCCAGGTCCTCCTTGGCCTGGCCATGATCTTTGCACCCCGCATGGGAGGCCCTGCCTTGATGCCAATGATGGGCCCTCCTCCTCCTGGGATGATACCTGTGGGACCAGCTCCTGGGATGAGACCACCCATGGAAGGCCACATGTCCATCATGCTAGGACCTCCACTGAGACCTCCTTCATGCCTTATGATGGTGCCCACTCGGCCTGGCACGATCCGGCCACAGATAAGAGCAGAAGAGCTCATTCTTTATCATTGTGTTGTTCTTGTTGTTTCACTGGGAGATCTTGGTGCTGAGACTGAGTGTTTACTAGATACAAGACAAGAAACTTCCTTCCAGAGAGAGTGCTTCAGGAGAGAGAAGTGATACAAAAAAGTGCGGTTTTCACTTACATTGTGAGATGTGAAAATAAAATGGTCAGCTTTTTTAGTTAAAAAAAAAAGGTAAAGAGAAAGTGCCTTCTGATCACATGTACATACAATTTGTTTATTATTGTTTATGATAACCAAAAAGGAAATTAATACTTAAATATAACTACATGTTAAAAATATTCTAGCCTCAATTAGTTTTTTTGTTTTTGTTTGTTTGCTTGTTTGTTTTTGTTTATTTTACTTTTACTCTCTGTCATTTAAGGATTATTTAACCCCTTTTTCCAGCATTAAAAATTCAGAGCAAAGATATTTTTATCAATTACAATAGCTAATGAGCAAATATTTGATTACCCAGATACCTTATACCATGGCAGGTATCGAGATTAGAATGATCAGTGGCAAATATAGACTAATTCTTGGTGCTCACTCACATTTTCACTCACTAGATTTTGAGTGGAAGATATGATAGTATTACTCATTTTAAAGACTGCAAAATTAGTTGCATATGACAGAGGATGCCTTCATTCCAAGCTCCTGGGGAGGCTCAGGTAGAATGTCACTCAAAATTGGGGATATGCTGTTCTTCATAGTTCATTGCAGGGAAGCTCCATGAGATATTGTTAAAGAACAACAAGAAGCAGTAAATATATACTACTAAGATTAACAACAAATAAAATAAAAATAAAAAATCGTAAACTGTCAAAATGCTCAACATTAATAATGTCACATTTTAATACTTTTAATCATTTTGACTATGTGAATAATAATATCTGCAATATTTATTCAGTGCTTATTCTAGTCTTGTTTCTGATACATCCTTAATATGTCACTGAAAAATTTGAGGCATGAGGCAATGTTTTAAAAACAAGATCCTGCTGACACATAGGCAAGATTCTCACTCTTCTGAATTAGATATTTTATAGTTAGTGAATTAATTTTACATATGGAGAGAAATTTGAGTTCAACAACATGGATGCTTTGGTAAGGGATCATATTCAAAGATCTGCCAGGTCTGTCTGATCTGCTGGAATGCATACATACCACACACCTTTAATGCTTCTGGCTGAAATACATATACACAATTTTAATCTCAAATCAAGAAGGTAAAGTTAGAGTGTAAAAGGAATCAACCATGTTTGAAAGTGATAAATCAGAAGAATATTTGACAGAATGAATCAGAGATAGGATACACCCAACTCTCATGGGAACAGGCAAGAAATAGAGGCTGGGTAGGAGCAGTAGAGGGAGAGAGTCAGTTCAGTTGAGTGGAATTGACTTTAGTGCAGTTGACTAAGGGTTTGGTGGAGTTGAGTTTGGTCATGCATTAATTCAGAGGTAGCTGAAATCAGAGAATAAGAGCCAGAAGATTATAACAAATTGTCAGAGATAATTTGAGACCAAGCAGAGTAATTCAGTGAGAATCTGATAAAAACCTGATTGAGTCATCTTGGAGAGGTGTTTGAGCCAGCACAGCTGAATTGAACCATCCATCCAGAGATCATAAAGTGTTAGAAAGGGTGACCGTTTTCAGCAGAAAATCTCAAAAGCTGAAATATTCTAGGACTGGGCTGGAAGACTGAGCAGAGAATAGAAGCTTCCAGGTCTAGGCCTAGGGATAGTTCGAACAGAGATAGAAATATTCTTGGCTCAGCCCGAGCTACATATTCATAAAGCTTCTATATAGTTATTATCTCATCTCATCCACGGAGAAAATAAAAGCAATATTTACATTTACATACATATGTAGTACAAATAGCATATTTTAAGAGATTAGGCCAATATCCACTTAAGAGAGTACATAGCATGTATGTACTTTTGGGTTTTTTTGGTTCTGGGTTACCTCAGTCAAGATGATATTTTCTAGTTCTATCCATTTGCTTGAAAGATATATGATATCCTTTTTATTAATGATTAAATAGTATTTCATTGTGTAAATGAACCACATTTTCTCTATCCATTCTTTAGTTGTAGGACATCTGGGTTATTTCCAGCTTCTGATTATTATGAATGAAGCTGCTATGAACATAGTGGAACATGTGATCTTGTGCTATCGTGAAGTATCTTTTGGTTATGTGTCCTGGAATGGTACAGAAAATTTTCTCCTGTGCTAAGGCATTTGACGATGTTCCCCCCTTTTTATTCTATTAGATTCAGTGTGCCTGGTTTTATGTGGAGATCTTTGATTCACTTGGACTTGAGCTTTATACAAGATGATAAATATGGATCAATTTACCGACGTCTACAAGCACACTACCAGGTAGAACAGCAGCATTTATTGAAATGCATCCTTATTTTTTACCTAAAGTTTTGTGCTTCTTTGTCAAAGATCAAGTGCTCATAAGTATGTGGGTTTGTCTCTTGGTATTCAATTCTATTCCATTGATTGACCTCTCTGTCTCTGTACCAATATCATGTGGTTTTTATCACTATTGCTCTGTAGTACATTTTGAGATCAGAAATGGTTATTTCCCCAGGAGTTCTTTTATTGTTGAGAATTCTTTTCACTATCTGTTATTTTTGTTATATGAAGTTGAGAATTGCTGTTTCCATGTCTTGTGAAGTGAAAACTTGTGTTGCTAGGTGGAGAGAAAGGTAGGACAGGATCAAGTATCGGAGGAAACAGGAACGAAGTCAAGAGGATCAGGGAAATCAATGGAAATAAGCAACTTCAGGAGTGGTGGTGGGGTGAACCTCTAGGAAGTCTCGGAGACCAGAATGTGAGATCTTTTCACGACTCAGTGGAAATGACTTTAGCCAAAATGTCCAACAATGTGGAGATGGAAGCTGAAGGAACCACCTCCAATAGTCATGGGTCATAGTGGAGGGGTAGGAACACCAAATTACATTCAAATTTTTTGACCAAAAATTTTTTTTTGTCTAAATGAAATGCTGGGCTAAAAATAGAGCAGAGATTGAAGGGAAGGCCAATGACTAGATCAACAGGGGATCCATCCCATGGGCAGACCCTGATGCTATTATACTGATGCCATCTTTTGCTTGCAAATAGGAATCTAGCATGGTTGTCCTATTAGAGTTTCTGTGAGAAGCAGACTGAGATAGATGCATATATTTACAACCAACCATTCAACTGACTCTTGTGGAAGAGTTAAGGGAAGGATTGAGGGAGCTAAAGGGGATGGTGACCCCATAGGAAGACCAACAATTTCAACTAATGTGGACCTCTGGGAGTTCCCAGAGGCAAAGCCACCAAACAAAGAGCATACATGAGCTACTCCATTGTCCTCAGCACATATGGAGCAGAGAATGGTCTAGTCTGCCTCAGTTGGAGAGGATAGGCCTAATCATATAGAGACTTGATCCACAGGCTAAGGCGATTGGAAGATGAAGTTGTGGTAGGTGGGCAATGCAAGTGGGTGAACAAGTAAGCTGGGTAGGGGAGAACCCTCTCAGAGGTAAATGAGAGAGGACATGTGGTGAAGAACCCTTGGAGGGGGGACCAGAAAGGTGGCAACATTTAGAATGTAAATAAATAAAAAGAGTAGGCCAATATGTTTCATAAAAGGTAAATGTTCAGTATTTGTTTTCAAAACCTTTCATACATAAGCCAATAGTTCAAACCTAGGGTAACTTAGACATGAACAATATTATCACGCTCTAAAAATAAAGTGATGGTGTTTGTTCAATCCCTAGGGTTTGATCAACTCAACAATTATTTTTAATTTGCTATGAGGAGGGAGTCTTTGAAGAAAAGTCACTCAGATGACCACATGAAATGTACTTGAAATCTTTTTTTTCTACTTTTTAGATAATGCCTTAACAAATAACCTTCCCATTTTATCCTTTTAAATGAAAAAAAATAATTGCTGTAAAGTGATTAAAATGTAGAGAAATCAGTGATCATTAACAAGTATGTTTTGATATGTTCTTATGTTGCTTTACTTTTAACATGCTATTATAATGGAGTCTGCATATGTGGACATCCATATTTAAGACAGTTCTTTCCTGGTGGTGGGTAGGTCATGTTATTAGAAATTAAACATGGAAGATTCAATTTTAGTTGGGCACTGGATGATAATAATGATTCTTAAAATAAGGCAAGATCCAGGTTTCTCATGATCAATACTTATTTGTTTTTGCTAACAGAATATTCATTGAGCATAATGTGTGGCAAGGCTCACTGGAATATTATTTAAACATTGTACATCTGTGCCGGAAAGTTTCATTTTAAATTGTCACAAGCTAGAGGGATGATGGATTTGAGATGAGGGAAACTCAACCATGGAAAGTGCCCTCATAAGGCTGAGCTGTAGGCAAGCCTGTATGGCATTTCCATGTATAATGACTGGCACAGGAGGACTCAGTTCTTTGTGGGTAACAAAACGGCTGGGAAATGAATTCTGGTTTCTATACGTCCAAGAAAGCTATGAGGAGCAAACCAGTAAGAAACGTGCCTCTGTGGCCTCTGCATCTGTTCCTGCTTCCAGTTTCCTAGCCTGTTTGACTTCCCTGATTACTTCCAGTGATGAACCATGACGTGGAACCTTTTCCCATATGCTGTTTCATTACACCAGTAAAACAACCCTAAGACCATACCTTACCAAAGCTTCCCTGCCTCCTGTTTATAGCTATTTTCTCTTCATTTGGCTTTTAGAAACTTTATTTTCTTCCCACTCTTTCCCCCTTTGCTCAGGTGTTTGGAGAGCAGCCCAGGATCACTCATTCGTGGCTCCAAACAACTCAGTGGCCTACACTGTGGGACCTGCTGACCAGTCCTCAGTGGCTGGCTGCCCGCTCTATTCTTCTGTGAGGGACTTCTGGATGGCAACAGAGGGTAGCAGCATACCCTCAGACCAGTCAGCCACCTCGTGCTGAACAGTGGTGAACTAGGGAGCTGGTATGGTCCATTCACCCTGGAATTCTTCCTTCGTCACAGCCTCATTGTTTACTTTAGCACATTTTTTTTTTTGCCTCATGCTGTTGTTTTCTACTTCCTAAAAATTACTTATTTTTTTAACCAGATATTTGTATATGAGTTGGCATTGCACGTCCTAACTGAGACTTTTCTTTCCCATTCTACATATGTGTTGGATGTTTTATTAAAATTGGGGAAAACCTCACCAGTGAAGTAAATTGTTACAGTACTGCTAAAGAGGTTTGCACAGCAAAATTAATAGCTTGTTGAGATTTTGCCTTTCTTTGTTCCCTTCTGTTCTCCCTCTCAGTTTGCCTCATCTACCCTCTGTCCTTCAGAACAATGAATTTCAAATAAATGCACTTGGTATTTGTGCACAAAATTGGAATGAACATATAGATAATTTCATGTATTCTACTTAGAATTCTGTACCATTGAACCTTCAAAATGTTGGGAATATTTTTGATGGAAACTGAAATGGATTGATTTTAGAAGCATGGCAGCCATGAGCAAATGTAAAGAAACTCAGCAGTCCTGCTACCCAGAGAACCTCATTACTATTGGCATTGTTACCATTTTCTCTTAGATTTCTGTGTATATTCACAGAATGCATAAATGCTAATGTTGGCAACAAACGGTGTAAACTATTCTGCAACCTATCTTTTAAATTTCCTATATCTTAATCCTTATTGTCATTATATGTAAATATTAATTTAAATTTACACACAAGATCCAATTATTCATTTCTAAGCTTCTTTATCAAAAAAGCCAAGGCACCTCAAAAAACTGTACCATTCACCCCTGGTAAAATTTCTTACAATTCTCAGCTTTTTGTTGTTCATTGCACAATTTATAAAGTGCAGAAGAAATAAAAGGAAAACCATGATTATATTTTTATTCTTGTTCCTTTATATATCTGTAGCTCAGTATTTTATCTTAAATTATTATTGTCATTATTTGTATTGCAATAGCTAGTGAGCCACAAAGATAATTAATTATTGAGTAGCTGCTTATATAGATTATCTCTTCTGCTATAAACAGGAATCCTGTACACAGAAGATTGGAGACACTGTGCATATATTCTCTGGCTTGTAAGGGGCTTAGAGATTTTATCTTGACAAACCTACAAAAAGCAACATTTGTTCATTAGAAAATAAACCTCACATTTTGGGTTTTTGTTATTTTTCAGGATAACATTATTCAGAATGACTCTCTTGGAACATGACCATAGTGAGAAATGGAGCATCAGCATAGTGAGAAACTACTTACTCCCTGTCAGCTACCAAACATGAGGCTAAACACCCTCTACTGTATGGAGTAACATGTTGGCATTGCTTTGGGATACAGATATGAAATGCATTACATAAAATACTTAAGAATTTAGCATAACATAGGCATGATCTTAAATGATTTTGTTCAGGTATATTATAATGTAGCATCTAATCACAGGCTGGTGCACTCAGCACAGTGAACTAGGCTAGGCTAGAAGGCTAAAGTAATATGCTGTGTTGTAGGTGAGATGTATTCAATGCATTTCCCCTCATGACGTTTTTACTTTAGGGTGGATTTCATCCAATAGTAACACTTTGTAAGGAGAGTAGACTATTATAAAGAGTGTGAGAATTTACAGACAAAGTGTAACAAATTATAATTCAGTTTGAGTATCCGTGGGGAGACTAGCTAGAAAGAAATCTATAATGTCATTTCTGAACTTTGGATTCAAAGGTTTATAATGTAATGAATATGTAAAAGCAATAGGGAAGGCATGCATAATGATAAACAGGAATGGGTGGATTTAGGAGCAAGAGAGGATGAAATGAGAGGTGGGAATAACAGAGTATAACCCCAGAGCAATACTTCAGGAGTGTAAAGTGAGTTGTTCTAGTCTCTAGTGCTGACCTTGGACAGCACTATATCAAGACAAGCTCTGAGTTGCAGGAAGGTTGAGTCATTTAATTCTGTCTTCATTAAGAAAAAATATTATGAAGTTATTATTTTACAATTGGGTAGAAAATGAACACTTATTTAATCTGTGGAACCATAACAAGTTACAAATTGTAAAATGGTAAATTATATAACAATCATGAAGACATGTGGCATAATCACTTCATACATTTTTAATTTAAAGGTCTGAGAAAGATCTATAATCATTTTTCTAACATTTTTGCCAGCATATTCTTTGATTGTCTCTTGATATGATAAACAAGTGTTGCATATCATCCTCTAAAGAGAATATAATGATAAAGTTTTTCTTTAGCATGGTTGATCTGAGATAGTTCCTTAATATTTATGATTTACACGAATTTATCCTGCCACATGATTTATTAGAGATACGTAATACTTAAGGATTATGTCAAATTTGAGATCACCTCCTTGAGTTATATTTCATGTGTGAATAAGTACTTTCAGTATTTCTTTGTTCCAAGACTGAAGGAAATCACTTCTTGAGTGTATGATCTTCATGAAAGTCCCTAAAACTCGTGTTATCAGTGTCCTCCTCATAGAACCTTACTGCTGACCCTAGTGACACAAGTGTTCATGCTAAATTTGCTAAAAAAATTGGAATAATTTGCTTGGTTTATATTCGTAACTTATAATCACTGGAACAATCTTAAAGAAGATTTATTATTTCTACTTGAATTTTTCTCAGTTGACTTAAAAATTCTTACTTTTTATTTTATTTCTTTTTTATTTAATTTATTTATCTTTTAAATTTTATCACTCTATTATATATTACATCCTGACCACATTTCCCCTCCTTCTATTTGTCCGAGTTCCCACTCCCCACCTCCTTTTTCCTCTTATCCGCACCTCCTCTATTTCACTTCAAAACAGAGCAAGTCTTCTTGGGATACCAGCCAAATGGGGCATAACAAGTATGCAGAGACCCACAGCTAAACATGAGGCAGAGCTTATAGAAGAGCAAGAACAAGGAGAAGTATTGGAGGAGCCAAAGGGTGTGAGGACACCACAAGAACATGGCCTTTAGAACCACCTAACAGGCCTCACAGGGGACAATTGAGATTGAACAAACAGAGCTGTTGTGAGTCTGAGCTTAGATTTCTGCATATATGTTATAGTTATTACCTTGGTGATTTTGTGCTTGTTCTTTTTAAAATTTTTTATTGGATATTCTCTTAATTACATTCCAGGTGTTATACCTTTTCCCACCAATTATCCCACTCCCATTCCCTCCATGAAGGTGCTCCCTCTCCCAACTATCCTCTCCCCCCTCAGCACCTTGGAATTCCTCTGCTGCATGTGCACCTGGAGCCATGGGTCTCTCCATGCAAACTCATTGCTTGGTGTTTAAGACCCCTAGAGCTGTGGTGGGCTTCTGTAGTTGATAATTTTGTTCTTCCAATGGGCTAGCAGACCCTTTCAGCTCCTTCAGTCCTTTCTCTAGCTCCTTCATTGGGGTTCCTGAGTTCAGTCTGATTATTAGCTACATAGCTTGGCTGTTTTTTAATTGGATATTCTCTGTATTTATATTTCAGGTGTTATCCCCTTTCCACCAATACCATTTCCCCCTCCCTCCCATTGCCTCCATGAAGGTGATCACTCTCCTAACCTCCCTCTCCCATCTCAGCGCCTTGGCATTCCCCTACACTGGGGAAAGGACCCTTCTCTGAATCAAAGTCCTCTCTTCTCATTGATGCAAGAGAATTCTATCCTCTGCTGCATTTGCACCTGGAGCCGTGGGTCTCCACTTGTGAACTTATTTGTTGGTATTTCAGTTCCTGGGAGCTGTGTTGGGTTTGGTTAGTTGATACTTTTGTTTTTCGCATGGTGTTGCAGACCCTGTCAGCTTCTTTGGTCCTGTTTCTAGATCCTTCATTGGGGTCCTCATGTTCAGTCTGATAGTCAGCGGCAAGTGTCCTTCTCTGTAATAGTATGGTTCTGGCAGAGGCTCTGAGGAGGCATTTATATCAGGTTCCTGCCAGTAAGCATTAATTGGCATTAGCAATAGTGCTTGGGTTTGGTGGCTGCATATGGGGTGAATCTCCTGGTGAAGCAGTCTCTAGATGATCTTTTCTTTAATCCCTGCTCCTCTATTTGTCCCTTTACTTCTTCCTATAAGTGTTTTCTTCTCCCTTCTAAAAAAGACTGAGGCATTCACCTTCTGGCATTTTTTCTCTTTGAGCTTCATAACTTGTGGGAGTTGTTTTTTGGGTCTTTAAGTTTTTTGGGTTTGTATCTGCTCTTAAGTGAGTATATATCATAAGTGTTATTTTGTGACTGGGTTACCTCACTTCAACAGGTGACAGTTGAATAAGACAATAAGTTGAAATTATAAAATTGATATTTCAGGCTATTTCTTTGGACATCCAAATCTATGATGAGGTAGATGTCATTGCTTTTAGGCTTCCAGTAGATAGCCAGAGCATGACAAACATATGTGTTGTTGGGAAATTAAGAGGAGAGAAAAATACCAGAGGACAAGGCAACAAACTTCAGTTCTCAAAGTTTCAGCTCCTATATATAACATGGCATCACAACTAAATCTTTAAAAGATCTACATTGGTTTGAAGTGGAAGATGAATAGCACTATTCTAAAGCCAAACATATCAAAGGAAGCAAGCATATTGCCAATAGGAGTGTGGCTATCTTGAGGTCGAGCACTGTGTTGACTCAGCATTGATCTTAGGGGATGACACAATGAATATTATGAGGCAACAATATCAAAGACAGTCTTGATGCATGTGAGCAGAAGATGTTGTTTGCAGCTTTCTTACCTGTGACAATTTAGCAACGGGACTAGCACTACATTCTTGTTGAAAGATGCATATTGGTTAACATTGACAAGAAATAATGCCTAGTGGTCTACATAGAGTTATAATAAAATGGTTATTTAGTTGATAAAATATAATTTTCTCCACAAAATATGTTCCAATTACAATACATCCTACATGAACAAACATGTGAAAAATCTTAGATACTAGGTTTTCATATGAAGAATATCAAATGAGTTTATGGTACCAACATTCTTAATAAAGTAGTTACCATTTTGCCCATTTTTATCTGCTGGAATCAAAGGGAGTATATTTAAGTTGATTTTTTTTTTCTGTGCTTGGAACTAAAACTGAACATGCTTAATATATAGTGTGATTTTTGTTATCCATTTTCCATCTTATCAGAAAGAATCACTGCATAAAAGGAAATAAAATGTTATGGGACTTCAAACTTGTTTTTTATTATTTTGGCTTTTAAGAGTAGTGTCAAATTGATCTTTATTCCAACTAAGTAGTGCCAGTGACAGAATGGGGATCCTGTAGGCTTGTCACCTGGGGAGCAATTATCACTACATCTAGCTAGCTGTGAATTTATCTTAAAGCAACTTTCAATAAAGGGGATGCTAGATACACATCTATGTGTGATCATCTTCTATGAGCTAAGAGCTGAAGGTTTCATTTGTCTGTGTATGAAGGAATAGCAACAGCAACTGACATTATGTAGCACCTTACTCCCAGACTCTCCTCTCAAAGATAGACACTTTATGCTCAGGAAGTAGACAAAGGAGACCCATTTGCATTAAGTACTGTTTGAACAGAAGAAATGTTTCTTTAGTCAAATGGCAAGTGATCATTTTACTCTCAATCAAGCTTTGGTCTGTAGGAAATGTCTTTTGATTCCTGTGTGAGCAAGCCAGGGGTGGCTCTTCTCAGGCAGAACCTTAGGTGTCATATACTATATGCTAAATCTGGTCCCCCTCTACAGTGTTATTATCTCCCCCACGGCTTTAATTTATGTATTTAATTTTAGTTTCCAGGGTGCAATATGGATAATTACTGGAGAATTGCAGAACCTTGCAAGAGAGGTTTTTGCTTTTATAATTTTTGCTACATCAAGTATAATAATGCACCTTTAATTTCTTGAAAAAGACGATTATATGCTAATAGAATATCTGAATAAAATTAGTACCTTGCACTGGATTATGTTTTCTGACTACTAATTTGTATTAGTACAAGTCAGTGAGAAATTTTTAATAAACCTTTAAGCACGGTCTGGCAAGTCTGAGTATACCCTACTGGAGCCATACCATTCTTTAACATAGTGGGGAGAAAAGAATTTCAGACAGTACCATAGTTCCATAAATCCTATTAGTTAACATAGCAAAAATTACATTCTAGATATAATGTGGGAATTGGACAAGATGAAAAATGCAGATCTTGATGAAAGAAATAAACTGATTTGAAGAAATATTGTCATGAAATTCTTATTTGTATAATATATTTGTTATGCATAGTGGCCAAATAGGAGTGTATGGTTGAACATTTGGAGCAAGGAAGAGGTTATGAGGTTGATTTTGTTGTTTTGGCAATTGTGTAGTTTTTAAAGTCCAAATTGGATTGAGGATAGATGGCAGATGGCCAGATTGAGGTCAGGGGATACTGTAAGCAGTAAAGACAAAGGTTCTTGATATTACTGCTTCTGTCTTTCTTCCCTTACTCTGCATGATCTAGTCAAGGGCTACCTGTTGTAATTTTTGGCAAGTATATCCACCCACATAAGATCTTACAAACTAGAATGAGTTTTAGTGGCAAAGCGTATAATTAACACAATTGTGGGGAGAGGCAGTAATAGTTGCGAG
The DNA here is from genome assembly GCF_963924665.1 of Micromys minutus. Classification (NCBI taxonomy): domain Eukaryota; kingdom Metazoa; phylum Chordata; class Mammalia; order Rodentia; family Muridae; genus Micromys; species Micromys minutus. The sequence goes on along the minus strand of NC_137976.1, from coordinate 41,323,768 downwards.
TCACTGCACCATACATCAATACTGTGCAGTGCTTTAATTAAAAAAAATCTTATTGCTATGTGAATAAGATGATTTAATTTCTACTTATATGGCTATGAGGCTATGATTGCCTTTTCTTACAGGGCATGGATATCACAGTATAGAAAGCAATGTTTATTGTACTTTCCCTTCCTGTTTGTGTTTTTCATTTGAAAATGGTAAATGATATTTTTCTATGTTGAGTTTACTATGGGCTATATGATGTCTATGGGTGCAATCACTTCATGGTGGCAGAAATTAAGTTTCATCTTCTCATAGTTATATATGGGTGCATTATCACAGACTTAAATTACTTTGAGTTGATCAATTTATTATTCATACTATGAAGTAATACAACAAACACTATGATATCCAAAGAACAATAAGATGAATGAATGAGTGAATATATGAATGAATGAATGCTATTAGTACCATGCCTCAGAACTTCAGAGTTGACTAGAGGAAGACATTTAAGGTGTAGAAATAAACAGACTAAATTTCCAAGCCAATTTATGATATGTTTCATAAGAAACAAAACTTTGTGGATCCATGTTTAAAGCACATGGTCAAAACCATTGCTATGTTCCAAAAGGATTGGAATGTTCTTTAGGGCAGCAGAGCTGGTTTCCCATACAGTGAGTTCAGTGCCCTTTCCCATAAACTCAGCTTATGTACCCAAGGGCCCACTTATAATTTACATTATACAGTTACTACTAAACTAATTCTAAAGAAACTTGCCTTGTGGTTCATTTGGACTACAAAGCAAATAAACAAATTAAAAAAGTCCCCAAACTCTGCTTGTTAGAACCTTCAGAAAATTCTGGGAGCTTTAGTCCAGTCTTTTTCAATTAAGCTCACAAGAGATATCAATTGCTCTGGGGGACAAAAAGGATAATTCTCAAATATTGTTTTAAAGTTAGCCTGTGTTGCTGTGTCCTTTGAGAGTTAATTCTTTGTGTTTTCCCCATACACTCTCCACGTTTGTTGTAGAAAAGAGAAGATTACTTTCTAATGATCTGTTTGTATCATCTGTGTTCCCTTCTTAAACTTGTAACTATGGTGAGCAAATACCTCTATCATTTACTTATTCTATGCAAACAGTCACCCGTGTTTCATAATAGTATTTCACAACTAGTGTTTTATAAATATATGTCAAAGAATTAGAGTGGATTGGATGTTCTCATGCTCGTAGGCTGTCTTGCAGTAGGCAATTATTAACATAAAATTTGCATCTAGACACCTCATTGGACATATAAGAAATTTTGCATACAATATGTTAACTGGTCATTTTCAGAGAAGTCCTGTATAATTAGGGTATGAAAGCATAACTTTTGATCTGTAATCATAATTCTTTTACATAAAATTGTGGCTGTATACGTTTCTGCCAACATTAGAAAGAGCAGTGCTTAAAAAAGAATCAGAGCCTCAAGAAAAAAAAAAAGGTAAAAAAATATTGTAATCACAATGAAGCAAAATTTATCTATATTACAGAAGAAGTTTTAAAATGGATTTTATCTTTTATGTTCCTGATGATAGTTCTCTTAGTGAGCTTGTACTGCTAAAAAATAGGAAAGACGAGTAAATTCATTAGTAAAAGAGAAAGGAGGTGGTTTTAGTTTTCCTTAGCTTGAGATAATAAATACATTTAAACAGACAGACAGACAAATAAATGAATTAATGAATGAATAATAGAATTAAAATGTTGTGAAAAAAATTCTATACACTAGATTTTTAAGTATTTAAAAAGGCAAATATTACTGTTTAAAATGAGTAATAATGGACGTGAAAACTTATTTCACATAGCAAAACTTCATTTCTATGCATTTAGCTTGAGATTTACAAAATAGCAAAATATATTTTCAATTTTCCCATTCACAGTTGAAATACCTTACCTGTAAAAATTGGGTAAAATTGCCACTTTACCAAGAAAATATTACTCAGCAGAACATTTTGCTCAATTGGGTTTTGTTTGCTTGCTTGTTTTATTTTTACAGAGGACATTGGAAAATTAAAAAAAAAAAAAACCTGTTACACTAGAAGTCGAATTTGGTTAGAGATACAGTCATAGTATTGAGACGATTCAGCATTAGGAGCTTCGGAAGCTGTGGTGATCAGAACAATGTGTATGTTTGCAAAATCATGCCTTCACTTCTCTTTTGCACTTATGAATTAATCTTAATGCACGCTCTTATAAGTAACAATCATTCAAAGCTGTGATTTCCAAAGGCACTGAAGGTCAGAAATGCAAGTTAATTGACCAGTAAACGTTTGTGGATCTGTTTTAGAAGTTACAGTACTTGTTTACTGTAAGATTTCATAGATATGTCTTCTTACCATTAATCTCAGTTCCCTGGTGTGGTGGCTGCCTTCTCTGAACTCTCCTGGGATGTGCATGGTGAGATCCATTCATGATCCTCCACTGGGACTTAATCCAACTGTGCAGATGTTCAAAGAACTGAAAAAAAAAAGTTTGCCCCTAAATGTAAGTTCAAAGTACCTATTATTTAGTTCCAGGGAACTGATCTTTTTTCTAACTTACTCAGAGATTGTGAATAACCCCTTTACTTCATTTGTATTGTTCAATTGGAGTTATAGATTTGATCTTGTATGTAGTAGTCTAGCTTTCCTGTGGCTTCCTACAGAGATCTGCTGCCCACCCAGTATTCCCTTACACTTTGTCACTCACCCTTCCCACTCACTTTCCTCTTTTCTGTTTTTCCCTTTTCATTAAACTGTGGGAACTTGCTCTAGACCACACTGTTTCTTTTGATAGTACTAGGTGGCCCCTGACATTCATCAGTCACAAAGCTCTCTTATCTAGTCCTTACATTATGACTGTGAGCTGTGTGGTTTTCTTTCTCTGATGCTAGTGGTATTCAGGAGATAGTTAAAGTGTCTAAAATTATATTCCAGAGCTACTCTGATTATGGATTTTCATAGATTAAACCTCATTGATTTTTGCATGTCAGATATTAGCAGGGCCAGGATACCTCATCAAATACATGAAAAGAAGTCTTCAATCAAAGAGAGATCCATGTGTCCCAGCATTGTCTCTTTTACACTATAATGCCTTTTGAATTCACAGAAAACATTTGTGAAATAGTCTGTAAATTTTTCAATATGTATGCTACTGTATGAAATGCTGTAATGATTTGAAATTATTAACAGGAATGTTGTTTTTCATTATTATTTCCAGGAGTAGAAATTTATTTCCAATAATTGACTCATACCTGTCCCTCTTGTGAATTATGATGTCAGCAATATTTTGATATAAGGACAATAGACTCAATAGACAAAGGTCCACTTAACTGTTAGATCGTATTAGATCTTGACATCGGCACTCAACTGATGGCTATACATCAATTGCATGTTTTTGCTTTTGTCTTTGTTAGCTCTATAAAACTGAACATGAGCACAACATTCATGTCACAATGGTGTTGCATGGTTTTAATAAGATCATCAGTATGAATGCTTCCAACAGATTTGTTTTCTGTATTTGTTATGTGGCTGTAAAGACAATATTATTTTCATTGCCCTGTACTTATCAGTCCTTTTGATGCGGTAAATATATGAAAACAAGTTATTATTAATATATTTAATCAAGTGAATAGAATATTTGAAGTTCTTTGAAATACATGTTATTTGAAAAGTGTTAATATGTACTTTATACTTTAATGGAAAAATTTATCCTGAGTTTAATTTGCTATAAAGGCAAAAACCCTTGAGTAGAAAGAATTGAAAAATAGTTGTGTTGCTCATTTTTGGAAGTTACCACACTGTTTAATGGTGTTAACACAGTAAACATTTCTAGTTCAAAAGTTAGTAATACAACAATGTGAGGAAGGCCCAGCAAAATTTAATATACAGTACTAACATAAGAGTTGAATGAAGCTTTGATCCTTGGTTTAATTCATCTTTCTTTTACCTTATCATTTATCAAACTAAAAAAGAAAGCACACATACTAGAGAATAGTCATGAATTAATGAAGTGATTATTAAAGTTTAAAATATCTCATTATTCATTTCCAAACCCACCCAATAATACAGGGGTGTCACCCAACATTTCAGAGCATACCATGTACCAAGGGATAGCTTTGAATGTGTCTCAACAATTTATATATTTTAATGTTATTTTTAATACCAAATATTTTAACAGGTCATATTAGATAAAGTGGTAAATAAATTTGACAATGTCAATCATATATATATATGTGTATATATATATATATATATATATATATATATATATGATTTTAAGGGTGAGTATTTGATATTGAATTTCAATTGTGGAGTTTGGTATCTTTGGGGAAGACTCTTCTCAGCATTTCTTACTGGCCTATAGTTCTTTTTATTGAGGTTAGTTCTCAAAATAGAATTTGACATTATGAGGTGGTGTGTGTGTGTGTGTGTGTGTGTGTGTGTGTGAATTAAAAAGACAGGTGAGTAACTTAAGAAAAAAGGGTTGAGAGTGGAAATAAAAGGGGAGAAATGATGTAATTGTGTTTATTTAAAATGGACAAAACTGAACAGCTAGATGAAATGGATATTGATATCTTTAGAAATTGTAAATACTATTCTCAGAAATTAATTTTGTGGGCATCAGCACAGGTGTGTAGTTAAGAAATACAGTACTTAATAGATACTCACTTAATACAAAATACAGTAGAAAGTAGGCTTTTGTCTTGTTTTTTTATTTTTCCTTTGTTTTTTATCTGTTCATCCTTGAACAGGAACAAATGACAACTGAGTTTTGAATTGTCTCCTGTGACTATTTGACTGTGTCTAATTTTTTTATAATTACATTTTTAAATTATCAAAAGGAAACTTAACCTACAACAAAAGGCCAAAAATAAAAACAATAACGCTTTATGTATCATTAGTACGGATATCTAAAATGTACTTTTTTGGAAATTTTCAATTCTCAACTTGGAAGCTTCTAAATTGGTCCTCCATTCCCAAACTGGCAAATTCCAAGGTTCACCACATTCATTAGTTGATGAGGTTAGCTGTGATTGCAGCATTTAGCCCAGAGACAGGAGAACTCTGATGCTCTAGTGCAACTGCAGAGTTTTTCATAAGTATGGCTGAGGTTCGAGGGTTGTCTACTTTGTAGCTTGGAAGCCTTATCATGCTCCCTGCTCCACAATTTTATAAGAGTTGATCTAAACGGTGCTCACTAAAACACATGATTATTAACATCAGCATAATGTTTGCTTGCTGGATAAACCAACCTCTAATAGAATGATTTTGCTATAGAATATGCTCTTTCTCCATATGGACCCCCTCTTTGTTCATCAACTGATTATAAGAGGTTATATGTGATAGAACGTAAAACAACAGTTGTTCAGTCCTTGGGCTTACATTTTTGTATCTGGATTTTTATTTAACAGATGATCTAATAAATTTTCCACCTCTTAAATTTATATAGAGTGTGAATACTCAATAGGTATTTTCTTTTAAAAACAGGTACAGAACCTGAAAAGGCCACCAGGCTGGTCTGCAGTAGAGGGATAAGGACACCAACCCACCCACAAATATTTTAACCCAAAATGTTTCTTGTCTTAAAGAAATGAAGGGACAAAGATGGAACAGAGACTAAGAGAATAATTAACCAATAACCAGCTCAATTTGTCATCCCATGGGCAAGCACTTATCCCTGACACTATTATCTCTGTTATACTTACTGTCCTCTGAGAGGTTCTGCATAGAAGCCAACCATAACAGATGCAGATACCCACAAAAAACTTTGGATGGAGATTGGGAACTCTTATGGAAGAGTTGGGGGAAGAATTGAAGGCCCTGAAGGGGATAAGAACTTCACAAGAAGATCAACAGAGTCAACTAACCTGGACCTCAGGAACTCTCAGAGACTGAGCCACCAACCAAAGAGCACACACAGGCTGGACTGAGTCCCTCCAACCCTGGCACATATGTAGTTGATGTGCAGCTCAGTCTCCAAGTGGGTCCCCCAACTGGAGCAGGAACTGTCTCTAAAGCTATTTCCTGTCTGTGGAATCCATTTGTCAACAAAGCTGCTTGCATGGAAGAGGATATCCCTAATCCTGCAGAAATGTGATACCAGAGATAGTGGATACCCACAGGAAAACTCACCCACTCAGAGAAGGAAAAAAGTATTGGGAAGGAACCCTGGTAAGGGATGATGGCGGGACAGTAAGTGGGAGGTAAAAATAAAACAAATTAATTAATTAATTTTTTAAAAGTCTCAGTGCGACCACATTTTTCTTCATGTAAATATATACATAATAAGATGGTTTGGTATAATTCATGTATATTTTAAATTATTTTATTTGTATGTATGAGTGTCTATAATAATATATAGAAGTCGGTGTAGCAGGTGCATGCCCAGTGACTATGTGGGGAAAAAGAGAGCATCAGATTTTCTTGGAACTGAAGTTTCTCTTCCCTTGAAGTGCAGACATAGTTTATAATCATAGAGCTATCTCTGCTACTTAGGTTTATAAACACTTTGTTAGTAGATCTAAAAAGCTCTTTTTTTTTTTTTTTGCTGTAGGACACACACACACACACACACACACACACACACACACACACACACACACACACACACACACTTATATTCTCTTAGCTCCTTAGCTCCCAAAATAGTATACTTCATATCTTGTCCTTCAGGGATTCACAATTACCTGACTATATTCTTTGTTTCTAATTGGTCTTTAAAATTTTGCTTTTAGCACTAAAGCATTTTTATCCCACCTAGCCCTTCTATGCCAGAGTTACTGAAATGTAAACAATTAAAATACTAATAGGTATTTACAGGAACCCTGCAGTGAATCATCTGTAGCGTGGCTAATCACTTCCTAATTTATGTGTTTTCTAAACTCAGATTTATCCATCGGAATGTACTTCTTATGCCAGAAATAAGTGACTTTTTTACAGAGAAAAAGCAATCTGTAAAATCAGTCACTTAAAAAACATATATATAAGTTCAAAGGTAAAATGTTGTACCACATTGTCACTCTGTAATATATTAACATCCCCACATAATAAAATTTTCTCTTTCCAATAAGGTGATGAGCTTTGTGCCTAAATACAGTTTTTATTTGACTAGAATCATTAGAAGTTCAGAGTTGTCTTCTAAGACAGTCAGGGACAGATGATTTTAAGAAGACAGAAGGCATTTTAATATCTTCTGAGAACATAGAGGGACACAGAGGTCTTATTTTCATTACTCTGAGGAAAATGTACATCACACTTTGTTTTTTCAAATGAAATGATGTAAATTTTTTTACCATCTTCTATTGCAAAGAATATTTATCTTGGGCTCAAGATAAATATCAAAAGTGATGATGCATTTCAAAATATGGAGTTTTAAATTACTCTTATTTTTTTTAATATCCAGCTATTGCCTCCCCCCAAGTCTTCCCTCCGACAGTTTTTTATCCCATTTTTCTTCCCAAGTGGATGTTCCCCTCGCCTCATCCCTTGCTATGCCTGAAGCCTCAAAAGTCAGGTGTCTCTTCGCTAATTGAGGCCAGACCAGGCAGTCCTCTGATATATAAGATTCAGGGAGCTTTGGGTAAGGTCCTGTATGCTTTCTGGTTGGTGGTACCCTGTTGAGAGATCTCAGTGCTCATGGTCAGATGAGACTCCTGGTCTTCCTATGGAATCACCCTCCTCAGCTTCTTCTAGCCTTTTCCTAATTCAAAAACAGGGGTTTCCCACTTGTTCCAATGATGGGGTGCAAGAATCTCCATCAGTCTCTGTCAGCTGCTTGCTGGACCTTTCAGAGCACAGTCATGTTAGGCTCCTGGCTGTAGGCACACCATAGTATCAGTAATAGTGTCAGGCCTTAGGGTCTCCCTTTGAGATGGATCCCAAGTTGTGCCTGTCAATCTTTCCTTCAGTCTCTGCATGAATGTTGTCCCTGCAGTTCTTTTAGACAGGAACAATTCTGGGTCAGTTTTTGAGTGTGGGATGGAACACCATTGATCCACTTGATGTTCTGCTTTACTACTGGACTCTGTGATTTCTCTCTCCCCACTGTTGGGCATTTCATCTAAGGTCCTTCTCTTTGTGTCCTGAGGTTCTCTCACCTCCAGGTCTTTACTACTTTCTTAGGATCCCCCAACCTTCCAGCCCTGAGGTTGCATGTCTTCATTTATTCTGCTATCCCTCAGGACTTCATTCCTGTCTCCCCCACCAAATGCCTGATCATGTTCCCCTTCCTCTGCCAGATCCCCCCCCTCCATTTAGCTCTCATACTTGTTTTCTTCTCCCTCCCAAGTAGGACTGAAGTATCTTCACTTGGGCTGTTATACTTGTTAACCTTCTTGAGTTCTGTTGATGGTCTCATAGGTATTTTATACTTTGTTGGCTAATATCCACTTATTAGTGAGTACACACCATGCGTATCTTTTGGATCTGAGTTACTTTACTCAGGATAATATTTTCTAGTTCCATTCATTTGACTGAAAAACTCATGATGTCTGTTCTTAATAGCTGAATAGTATTTGTGTAAATGAACCACATTTTCTGTATCCAATTTTTTTTTTGTTTGTTTGGTGGGATATCTGGGTTGTTTCCAATTTCTAGATATCACAAATAAAACCAGAGTCATTATGATTTTCAATTGCCTTGTGACTAAGCACTTTGAACATTTCTTTTCTATTGGTTATTTCATTTATGTCCCTTTCAAATGTTACTCCCTTCCCAGTTTTCCCTACTCAAGCCCCCTATACCTTCCTCCCTCTGTCTGTCTCTATGAAGGTGCTCCCCCACCTACCTACCTACTCCTGCTCAACAGACTAGCATTCCCTTGTCCTGGGTTATCAAACCTTCATAGGACCAAGACCTCCCCTCCCAGTGATGCTAGATAAGAAATTCCTCTGCTACATATCCAGCTGGAGCCAAGGGTACGCACCGTGGACTCTTTTGTTTTTGGTTTAGTCCCTAGGATCTCTGAAGGGTCTGGTCCATTGATAAATTGTTCTTTCCATTGGGTTGCAAATCTCTTCAGCTCCTATAGTTGTTGCTTTAACCTTCCCATTGTGGTCCCTCTGCTCAGTACAACCTTTGGCTGTGTACATCTGCATCTGTATTGGTCCAGCTCTGGCAGAGCCTCTCAGGGGACAGCTATATTGTCTGGGTCTAGTGTCAGCACATAGAATGGATGCCTAGGTGGAGCAGTCTCTGGGTGGCCTCTTCTACAGTTTCTGCTCCACTATTTTTCCATGCATTTTATTTTGAAAAGAGAATTCTGGATTAATATTTTTCAAGTGGGTGTGTGACCCCCATCCCTCAGATTCCTCAGATGTAATTTCTATACTTAGCTCTGTACCCAATTTTTGATAGAGATATTTGGATTTTTGGAGGTTAGCTTCTTGAGTTCTCTATACATTTTTATATTAGTTCTCTATAGGATGTAGAGTTAGTGTTGCTGCAGCCCTAAGAAACTGATAAAGCCTTACAAGACCAGCATCTTCACAAGATTTCATACTTTACAATATTCCAAGATATGAATACTATATAAAATATGATGAGCAAATGAGAGGGAATCGCAGGAAGGGTTTCTTCTATTACCCTTGTGGTGCATATGCATACGAGCCTAAAACTCAAATGATACTTAAAGCTTATTCTCTGAGCTCTTATGTGCTATCACATGCTGGACTGCATATATCATGGATGAACTAGAGCACTAGCAGGATTTAGATTTAGGGTTTTTCTCTCATAGAAATTACACATTTTCCTCCTTTAAAAAATCCAAAATGGATGTATATTAAATGCCCAATAAGAATGGATATTAGGATCTATAGAAAAGAGGGGCCTTTATAAATCTCTCCTCTTACCTCAACTCCAACCAAGAAAGAAGGTGGTAGCTCGCATTGTGACTTAGAGTACTTCAGTGTTGAGAGGGCTAACAAATAAAAGCTACATCTGATTTTATTTATAAGAAAAGGACTAGATTCCTACACCCATGGCCTGGGAAATATTCAAAATGATTTTTGAACATTTTATGGTAGGGCATTCATAGAACAAACAAGGCAGCCAGGCTTATTGCACAGTATAACCAGAGTTCTTATGTTGATTATCAGCTTTGCAGGGAAAAGAGTGTGATGAATTAGGTAATATTTCTACAAACCATTTTTTGGGGGGTCTGCTTATTTTTGGTTGCCCAACATTTACACCCTGTAAATTAAATTCAGGGCTTGTTAAGCTGTCTTAAATCTTTAAAAATTCATCAGTCCTGCTCAACAGCAATATAAAAAACTATAACTTCAACTTAGATGTCCTTGTCTTTTTTGAGATCTAATAAGTCATGTGCTTTATTATTGTCAGTATTATTGCAATGTGATTCTGTCTATGTTTAGCGATTATTTTCAGTTATAATGACAAATATTTTGTCCTTTTTTAAAATTACTTTTTGTATTACAAGGTTGATGACATATTGTAAAGTTCTATAAAATTGATGGTAGATTATGGAAGGTAACTGAGAAATTATTTACTAGTAACATAGCTCAGTGCGTAAAGATATTTGTCACCAAGCATGATGATCAGAGCCCTTGTGGTGGAAGCAATTGACTAACTCCTGCCAATTGTTCTCTGACTTCCACAAATGCCACTACACAAATAAATACATGTACCAAAAATTATAAACACATGCATTCTTTCCTGCTACTGCTCATTGTTAAGATCATTAAATTGAAATTTTATACTCATCTCAGTGGTGTACAGGCTGGTTATTCCATGAAGTGGCTCTATACCTGTGAACTTTTCCTAACAGAAATACTCAACTAAGTGGTGCTAAGAACTACTATATGAAAATGAGAAAGATCACTGTAGTCAGTAATGCAGTCAATGTCTCCGAATATTAAATTCATCGCTTCAAATCCCCAAACCATAAAATAAAACTAACAAACACTTAAGACACATGGAAAATATATGTAACACAGTACAGCAGTTTAATTTTATTTGCAAAGACTTTTTTAAGATCCAAAGTAAAATGTCTGGTTCTACAAGAAGTGCAACGTAATTTAATTTACAAGTGTCCCTGACAGCAGGATTTCAAAAGATTTAAACTATGTTAAGCTGATGTTTCTGATGAAAAAGAATGAAAAGCAAGCTGAAGGTAGGTACAGCTCAGTGTCTTAACTGTTAAAGCGTAACTGTGGGGGAGTAAAGTAATACAGAACAGATGTAATAATACAGGCCCAGAGTTTGGGCCTAGAGTAATGGAAATTCACCATATGTGTTAGAAGAGTTCTCTCAAGTTTCAGAGAGAACATATGGGACACGTCAGTCAACTTATTGCTGAAATTTTTGGTGTTGGTCTAGAGTGATTTGGTTAAGAGACAGATCATTTATGTAGAGAGGTAGATTTTAGAACGACAACATTACTGTGCTAGAAAATCTGCCGAGACGTGAGCAATATATGTTCCCAAACAGAAGGAAGCTTTTCAAAATTAAATGTTAGTTTTTTTTCCTCAGACATTTAGAAAGTCATTCCATGTGTATGTGTTAAGATTTAAATTCAGGGCTGTCTTAAATGGTTTAGAATTCATCACTCCAAATGTATGAGATATTAAGCTTTTATAAAAGTAGATACCAATGGGTCTGTTGATATATTTTTAGTCACTATATTATCTAGTTAGTAAGTAGCAAATATTTAATATAGCTAAAGCAGGTTTATTATGATATTTTGTGACAGTAATCATTTTCTGAAGGATATATTTAGTTAATTAGAGGATGATGCTTTTTGAACATGAACTTCTGTTTTTTTTTTTTCTCTTGAAGTTAAATGTGTATTCAATTGATCTAGTAGCCTAAATATCTAATGCATCCAGCAAATTATTCACATCTTGTTTTATTCTGAGATTTGGACATGGTAACACTACTATTTCAGTGTTGTTCACAACTACAGCAAAGTAAGCAGCACTGTTTGAAATCAGGCTCTCACCTGAATATACCATGAACAAAATGTTTCAAAATTCCTTAAATAGCATCCATTTTTTATATTTATTTTATGTTCAAAATTTATAAAATATTTTCACTAAAATATTTATTAAATCATTTTTGTACATGAAAATATTATGTCTCAATAATACGTGGCTATATATAAAACTTTAAAAACATTGAGTCTTTTTGAAAGACCACTGAGAGAATATTTTATAAACCTCTATTATACTGTGTCATTATAGCTATTGAAGACCCCTGCAACAACAGGTAATTAAAAATTCCTATAACACTGTAAATTCTGATAATTATGATGTGTACAACTATCATTAGATAATGTTTAGATAGTTTGTTTTCTCTGTAAAATTCAAATAAATTTGAATGTACAATGGTTAGAAGATATAAGGTTAAATCGAAATAAGTTATATGAACCTTAAAAAACCTATTTGGAAATATGTATAATACATATAAAGTAATATATAAACAGAGTGAGTATTGAAAGATTGAATATGGGATCTTTGTAAGATGACAACATGAATATTATACTATCAAAGTACTTATTTATCAGAGAGATAACATAAAAACAAAACAAAATGATTGACAAATGATTACTTCTGAAATATTCATAAAATTTTATTCTTTTTTATTACTGCCTGAAGCAGTGCATCCTGAGCATCTGTGATATTCTAATACCTTTATTTTCAAAAGAGATAAGGGCTCATTTATGTTGGAGTCTTACATTAGTGACTATGACCCAGAAACTTGGATGTATGGTGCCCTTAATTCTGTAATTCTCAATTTTTACATGGTAAGAGTCTCATGAGTTTTTCATAGAAACAAAAGAAGAATTCACAGATTAATATACTGCTACTCCCAGAAATAACTCATTTATTACTCTGTGCTGTGTGGATGGTACTAGAAAGAGGATGCTGCTTGTATTTTCACCCAGGTTCCTGGTGCCCTCCATCCTCAAAACAGAGTCAAAAGCTGCTCAGTAGATTAAGCTACAGTCTGAGAAGCTGTTGATCTACCTAGTAAGGAGTACCTTAGGTTTAGCCCCCACCTATCTCTCGAAAAAGTAAGCAAATTTGAGTGAATGATTGACTCATTCAGCTTCTGGAGCTGAAAGTGGTTTTGAGAGAAAGTTAAAGCAATTCCACTAAATTTAGGGACAAGTTAAGGCTATACACTCTACATATCTCTTCAAAATAACACTTCAAATTCTAGCTAGAGCAATAAGGCAACTAAAGGAAATCACATTCATATAAATTGGAATGAAGTCAAGGTATTACTATTAGCAGATGATATGATAGTATATATAAGCAACTTCCCAAAACTCTATTAAGGAAATTCTACAGCTAATAAACACTTTTATCAAATTAGCTGGATACTAAATTAACTTTATTTGTGACTCCTAGCAGTGGGGATGTAGAACATGATGGAACTTTCTCCCGTAGCCAGGCAAGACCCCCTATAAATGGGGATAAGCACATCAACCGACCCACAGAACATTCCACCCAAAACTTGTCCTCTCTACAATAAATTCAGGTACAAATATGATTCAGAGACCTAAAAGATGCCAACAAATATCTCCAACTTGAGATTCATTCCATGGGTAACCCCAGTATCTGATGTTATTAATGATTTTCTGTTATGCATGCAGACATGAGCCTAGCATAGCTTTTCTCAGAGAAGCTCCACCTAGCAGGCAACTGAAATAGATGCAGAAACCCAAAGCCAAACATTGGACAGAGTATGGGACATTGTTTGAAGAGTTGGGGGAAAGACGGAAGGCCCCTTGTAGAGATAAGAACTCCACAGGAAGATGAACAGAGTCAAACACCCTTGACTTTTGGGGATCTCTGAGACTGAACTGCAAACCAAAGAACATATGTGGGCTAGACCTAGGCCTCCTCACACGCATATAGCAGAAGTGCAGCTTGATCTTCATACTAGTCTACAAACAACTAGAGCAGGGACTGTGTCTAAAGCTGGTGCCTGTCTGTGAATCCCTTTCCCCTATCTAGACCTCTTTTTCTGGCTTTAGTGGGGCAGGATGTGCCAAACCTTGCAAAGACTTGAAATGCCAGGGTTGAGGGATACCAAGCATGGGGAGAGGACTGCAGCATCTCAGAGGAGAAGGCAAGAAATACTCAAGAGAACCTTTTGAGGGGATCATAGGAAAGAGAGGAAAGTGATTAGGAGTCAAAGTGATTAAATAAATAAATAAACAAATAAATAAATGAAAAAAAAAACAGAATGGTCTTGAGAGCTTTTCTGATCTGATACCACACTTTTCTTTTGTTATCTATTTTTAATTTTTTTCTTTTAAGTTGAAAATAGACTTTTGGATTCTTCAGTATAATATAATTGTTGTTTCTTTGTCCTCTACTCCTCCTTCCAGTTCCTCTCCATTTCCCCTCATATCCAAAAGCCAACCCCTTTCTGTCTCTAACAAGCAGACAACCACTTAAGTATCCATATTTTCTGCTGCTAGAGCCACCCACATTGACTCCAGGGATGCTTTCCACTCCTGGAACTCTGGCTCACTTCTGTGATGTCCCACACCAATTTCTATTCTCTCTCTCAACCCACTCCCCCACACTGCCCCTTACCATATCTCTCTTTTCCCTTTTCCACCCTTTCTCCCACTTGGTTCTCTCCCTCCATACACCTCTAATATTCCCTTCTGAGTGAGATTAAAGCATCCTCCCTTGGGACATCCAGAAAAGGGAGATGGCTACCAACCCACTTAAAAAACCTTCCACTCAAAATCTGTCCTGCCAACAAGGTGTACAGGGATAAAGATAAAGCAGAGATTCAATGAATTTCAAATAAATGGATGGCCTAATTTGAGACCCACCCTGTTGGAGAAAGCCAGCTCTTGGCATTAGTGATATTCTTCTATGCTTGCAGAAAGGAACCTAGAATGCTTGTCTAATTGCCTTTTGAGAAGAAGAGGAAGAGGAGAGCTGCTAGAAAGTAGAAGAGGAGAAAAGTTGAAAAATATATAAACAAAATAAAGAAGATAAAATTAATGAATTAGAAAATATCTCTGAGAGAAAATTTCTCTTACATTGTTGCTGATGAATTTCTCTGTTGACAATAGATTCTTGGGCAAGAAGACTACCATTAAGTGCAGTTTGTTGCCTTGTACCTGGTAAGATGCATTTGGAAGAAAAAGTTTTTACACTTGTTAAAAGACTATCAACTGGAGATTACTTCTGGATTAGAGAGGAGGGAATGTATCTACTACTCATTGAGCTCTAGGACCCCATTTAGTGTAGACCTATGCATGTCCTGTGCATGAAGTTTCAGTGTCTGTCAGTTCATTTATGCATTGGCCTCCAGTGTATGATTCATTACTCTGTGGCTCAGATACTCTTTTGGCATTTTCTTGGTTACTCATTCAATCTCATGGACTTGGCATTAAATTAAATCTTATTGGGTGGGTACCCCTATAAGCATTTTGCCATCATTGCCCTAACACATCTTATAGGCAGCACACAATTGTAGATAAAAAGGTTTGTGTTTATATTTCTTGTTTAATAGCTTGAAGAATATTTGCTTATACTCAAAATGGTAGTATACAGGGGTGAATGTTCTAAATAGGTACCAGCTCAACATCTCTATATCCAATGTATTGTGTGGGTGTTGTCTTCAACAGTTGGGCCCTGTTGAAGACAACACAAGAATTAATTAGTGGAGAACAAATCATAATCATTGCAAGACCAACCCCTTTCGCCAATAACTCAGTTAGATATAATCCAGTTATCACACTGGTAGCTTCATTTGGTGAGCATGACCTATTGGGATTTAGTCTTCCTATTACTTGGATATGTGTGTGTGTGTGTGTGTGTGTATGTGTGTGTGTGTGTGTGTGTGTGTGTGTGTGTGTGTGTGTGTGTGTATAGGCATCTATTGTATTAGGTTTCCATACTACCCCTCAAATGCCTCTTACTTTTATCTGCCTTACCTAATATTTCCTTCCTTGTTCCACCTTCCCCTTCCCTTCTCCACTTGATTTTCCTGTGTCAGCTCCTTAGTCAATGCTCCATGATTCTATTTCTATTCTATGTCTCTTTCATAGAGAGATCCATCTGTTCCTCTACTCCCTTACTCTCTTCTTAACCTCTCTAGTTCTAGAGACTGTAGTTTTGTTGTCTTGATTTCATAGTTAATTACCACATATAAGCAAAATATATGCCATATTTGTCTTTATGGATTTGAGACATCTCACTCACAATGTTATAATTCTATATATTTGCCTGCAAAGTTTATTACATAATTTTTTTACAGCTAAGTAACAATCCGTTGTATAAAGGTACCATATTAAAAAAAAATAGATTCTTCTGTTGAGGGACATCTAGGCTATTTGTACTAGCTGGTTATTAGGAATATTACAGTCATGAACATGGTTGACCATGTATCACTGTATATCATTTGGGTATATACTCAAGAGTGTTATGGCTGGATTTCTAGGTATATTTATTCCATTTTTTTTTCTGAGGAAGTGGAACATATTTCTATAGAACTTTAGTAGGGCTTTACTCTTCCCAGCAAACTATGAGTGTGCATCTTACTCTATACCTATGCCTTCATGAGCTGTGACTTCTTTTGTTAGTCCTAGGTATTCTAACATATGTAATTTAAAATCTCAGAGGAGTTATTTGATTTGCATTTTCTTGGTGGCTAAGGAAGTTGAAGATTTTATTAACTGTTTCTCAGCCATTTGAGCTTTCTTTTTTGAGAATTCTTTGTTTAGGTCTGTATTCCATAAGACACCATTGTGCAAATGTACCAAAATGTTTTATCCATCATATTTCTTTTAAGGGGAATCTGCACTGTTTCATATTTCTGTCAATTAGGAATAGAGAAACAATGAAGATTGTGACCCTTAATAGCTGTCAGTGGTGATTTGAAAACAGTATTTGCATCTTTCATTTGGCAACAAGTGAAAATGCACAGAAGTTCGAACTACTTCTCTGTGGTCTTAAAGTCTTTCCTGCCTGGTTACCATAGCATCAGAAGCTTTATATGTCAGTGTACTTGGTTTGCAGAGCACAGCACAGGAATGAATAGATCTTATGTGGACCCTGTTAGGGCAGAGGTTAAAATTCCATTCTAAACACATGTCCCTGCTGATTCACTAACAAGAGTGAAGGCACCAGCAGGGGTTCTGTGTACAGTGCTGATGAGCCTAATTGGCAGCAGATGCTCTAGTCCCTGAAAACAAAGGATGGAAGTAAATGAAAGAGAAGAAAATGAAGTCTTCAAAGTATATCCCATTCCCAGTGTACCTTAGTTCTGGAGAATTTCCAAGTATTTGCTATTAAAAGATCAACATGACAGTAAAAATGGCTCCAAAACCACCATTTAGACAGTTCTCCAAGGAAAATAACATATTGAAGACTTTGTGTTTTCCACTATTTTCATCAACTGCACTTGACATGTTAAATTTTCCAGTTGGACAGTGCTTGCATATTACTTTTTGGAAGAAAGAATGACATAATTGTCATGCAGTTTGAGGGACCAACAAGATAAGAATTTGACTCCCTATATCTTGGTTAAAGTATTCCATTTTTGTCATTGGTATAGTTTATGTATTCAACTTGCAAAGAAGCTATGCAGCAATGTAATGTTATCATATCCTACACAAAAATGTTACCTTGCAATTACAATAGAAAAAGTTAGAAAATATATTTATATGGTATAAAAAAGAACATTTTTTTACTAAGGAGATGCAAAATATTATAACTAATTTAATTATACCTTCCATTTTGAGATTGTTTAAGGTATACAAAGCCTTTTATGTTCATGCTTTAATTTTTCTCCATTAATCTACACTTACATTCACATCTGGAAAGCTTAAATGTTATAAATATTTCCCACACTTGGTGATTTTCATATTGAACATGTTTAATGAAGACAACCATTATTTCATTGGTATTAGGTATAAAATCCTGTTTATTACTAACTAGAACTTACTCATGGTAAGTTATGGAAGCTGGAAACACAATATTACCTCTTGTCAGTCCTCACTTTTGTCTACCACATCTAGAAGATAAGACACGATTGCTGTAAATACCACCCACATTGGTCATAAAATATAGAGAAAGCCATCTGGAATTGAAGTGAAATCTTCCTTCCTGTTGGATATTTGTCAAAGTGCCAGGAAGGGATGACAGAGGTGATAGCCCAAAAAGGCAAGAAGAGTCTTTTAGCAAGCCTAAACTCTAAAAAGCAAATGTGAGACAATGTGTGCTCAATGCATACAATAGTGCCAGAATGGTTGTTGGTTGATCAACTGTCTTCTATTGAACTTTGAGCTCTGTATGTACATTCAGTAGGAAGAAACTTATACCCAGGTCTGGAAACCTGATTAACGAGCTATAACGGGAGAGGCTATATGCATAATAGAAGTACTTGTTACTATTGCTTGACTAAAATGATATGATCAAACTACCAAATATATAATATATATTACACACACATATATATGTATAAAAACTATTAAAAATAAACTATGTTAATAAAAATTGGAGGCTAAAAAGATGGAAAAATCTGAAATGCCAGAATTCTTTATGCAGATGACAGAAGAGAGGAGTGTTAACTTGGATAATATTTCAGCTTTGGAAAAAGGCCTTCTGCAGATTCATAATGTTTGTTACTTCCTTTGATAACAGTGTTTTCAATGTGTTATGATTCAAGTTTCAAATAAAATTCAAATAACTTATGTTTACAAATATTTTTCTAGGCTGTTAGTACTTTGTAACTAGTAAAATGATGAAAGGCATGGCTATGTATTTACCTATTTCCTTTGCTTTAAAGTAAACATCAAAATCCTTCAAGTAAATTTGTTGTGTTTAATACAACAATGAAGAGATGACATTTGAAATATTATTTATTATTTATGTCATGTGTCTTTAATTTAGAAATAACAATTTAAACAAGACAGCCATGAAAGCAGACAAGTAATTTAGAGATATCCACCATTAACATTTTGAAGGTTCATCTTAATGGTTTAATAATTTTTCTTGAATTTTATTTTGTTGATCAAAAGAGTGTAAATTATCAAGAAATTCATTGTCATTTTATCAATTCAAACCGTAAAATTAGTTTGGATATTTGAGACACAGTTTTTTCAACTCTAACCATTACGAATTTAAACAGAGAGCTTTGAGGTTGAAAAGGCAACTGTCATGCCTTACTGTGAGTGTATTTTGTATTTATTACTTCATATTTCGGGGAGAGGGTGGACTGAAAGCAGAAATCTAACCAGAATAAAGACAGCGTTCTGACCTCCTGAGGCTCTCATCTCCTGTGCTCATCCTATGCCGACTAAAGTACTCATAAGCGATGGCATGTGATGATTTGTAAAGTTGGCTCTACCTCCCTTGCCAATGATGACCTGAACTATAAATAATTATTGACCTTTGCAAAGTCTTTTGTTCCATTCTTCATAGATGTGAAAAGATTTTTGTACCCTAAATGGACTTCAATATGGAAAAACTACAATCTCTTGAAATACCATTTTAAATAAGTCTTGTGCTTTACTTAGTATTTATCTGAAACTTGTTTATATTTATATGTGACCTAAAAAGAGCCATTATTCTACTCTCTTCATTGGGTAATTCTTCTAGCAAGAAAACTCAGTTATTTCGTAGAAGAAATACCTACATAATTTTTATCCATGAGCAAATTTCAATATCTTTAAACCTTAAAATATCTCATTTCAATTGCAATTAATTCTTAGGATTTGATCTATATGTTTAATTGGAATATAATCACATGCATGGGGAGACAGAATCAATAAAAGACTGAATCTAAGTCCATCCTGTGCTATACAGCTAGTTTGAAACCTACTTGGGCTATATAAAACTATTTTCAACAAAGAGGTAGTAAAATGGAAAATTATCTATTTGGATAATGTGCATTTTGAGTTCAGAAAGTTGTATTTAAATATTTTGAGTCCTTTGCATATTTTGTATTCTTATCTCTTAGATGATGAAATGCTCATCCACAAGGTATTTCTCTTCTTATACCAGAAGAGGATGTCCTTTCACTCCGACATTGTTTCCCTTTCTGTTCAGAATCTTATTTTCATGCATAGGCCTTTGGGAGAATTGGGAGCCAAACTGTTCAGGGTGACCCATTTAACTTTCTCATGAGGGGGAGATAGGGGAGGTGGCACATTTCTGGGTAACATCTGCCAGTCTATTGTTTTCACAGAGGTTTTATTCATGAGAAATATTGGAAGGGCCATGCCAATAGTTTGTCATAATGGTCTGTCTAATTCAGGAAGGTCATGCTTCAGCTAGAGGATACCAGGTGTGTCGTGGCTCAAGATAAGACTTGGGCCCTGGAATCCTGGTAAAGGAGAAGTAATACATAAAGCAACACTTTTTTTCCCCAGGAGTAGTGCTATTTCCTCAAGCTGGAACTCAAAAGTGTTCAGTCATAAATAAGATCTAAATGGTCCCTATGCAGCAAATACTTCAGGGTTCTGGCAGTTGTGGAAACTCTTACTCTCTTGGATCTTGACCAGGATAATAGATGTGCATTTAGTTCATTATCATCTATAAGGCTAGTTCATGCTTATAGATTCCTCCTGGCCATGGATAAATCCCTAGTAATTTTTGTACTCTGTTGCAAACATACCAGAGCAAACAGCAATGGATTTTCTTCCTTTCTATATTTTGTTTGAGAGAGAAGTATGTCAAACACCTCTAGTCAACTATTTTGGTGACATTGTTATCTTTGTAAAACTACTTTGTAAGATTATCTTTGAAGAAAGAGTTTTACAAAAAAAAATTAAAACATGAGCTATAGATATTTTGTTTAACACATCTTTCTGGCTCTTACCACAATCTCATGTCTACAAATATTGATGTATATTCTGTGACATTTTTAAGGGTTGTGGTTATATTTTTCTTCTCTAAATTGTCTGCAGTACAACTGTAGTTCATGCCAGTAATACCTTCATCATGCCAGTAATTCAGACTGAATAAAACCAAATTGAGGAAGCAGCTTTTAACAATTGAAATATATCTATAATTCTTAATTAAATTACTCAGAAAATTTTATATCTGTTTGTCCCTGTCCATAAGGTTGAGCCAGGTTTGGTGAATAAAATATTATTCTCCTTTTGATAACTGACTCAAATTTATTATCTTAATTCCCATCATATTTATTTAATAATTTCAGCTCTTGCATAGCTAGAATTTAATAAAATTCCAACTTTACCCTTAACTTCAGTGTTGTATGGAAACTTGTACATGGGTATGGGATAAAGAGGAAGAAATAATCCATGTTACATAATAATAGTGGTAAAAGTTAACTCCAGGTAGAATGTTCTTTAATGTCTAACTATTTGGACTATATTTGACTTTTAACTGCTGGAGTTGCTAAGAGTAGTTGTGAAATTTCCAACATTAATATTATTCAAATTTACAGTTGGGATAGATAATAATGGTAGAGGTATCTTTCTTTCTTTTTTTTTTTTTTTATGTCTAGTGCTGTAACCATGGGGAAATTATGGACCCTAGGGGAGAACCTATTTGTGTGTGTGTGTGTGTGTGTGTGTGTGTGTGTGTGTGTGTGTGTGTGTTTAGTGGTCATGCTATCAAATCATCTACTAAATGTTTACATTTATATACATAAGTGAGCATTGCTACTCCCAATCTTTTTTTTAACGACTTTATTTTGCAAAACAAAGATAAATGTACAGATTTTAAACATTTTTTGCTTAAAATTATACATTTTTGTCAGTACTGTTTTTTCAGACATTAAAATAAATTTTACATAAAACCATGTGAATATATTTTTTAGTCAGTACTTGATTTTTTTCAAGGGCTTGACAGTATGCATTGAAAACCTACTAGTTACAATAAGCGTAAAGTACATGTAAAACAAAATGCAAAATGGAAATAGTCAAAGTCTTCTTGTTTTGTGAATATATGTATATTTTTTGTTTTCTTTATTTCTTGGACTTCATACAGTCTGTGAGTTGTTTCTGGGGGAGTGCAAGCCTCTGGGGTTAGCATCCCACTATCAGTGACTGCATATTATGTCTGTTCTTTTGTGACTGGGTTATCTCACTCAGGATGATCTTCTCTAGATGCAGCCATTTTCTTAAGAATTTGGTTAAGTCATTGTTTCTGGTGGCTGAGTAGTATTCCATTGTGTATATGTACCACAATTTTTGTATCCATTCGTCTTCTGAAGGACATCTGGGATCCTTCCAGCTTCTGGCTATTATAAATAGAGCCGCTATGAACATTGTGGTGCATATATCTTTGTTGTGTATTAAAGTGTCTCTGGGGTATATGCCCAGAAGTGGAATAGCTGGGTCTTCAGGTAGTACTATATCCAATTTTCTGAGGTATCGCCAGACAGATTTCCAGAGTGGTTGTATTAGCTTGCAACCCCACCAACAGTGGAGAAGTGTTCCTCTTTCTCCGCAGCCTCGCCAGCATCTGCTGTCATCTGAGATTTGGATCTTGGCCAATCTGACTGGTGTGAGGTGGAATCTTAGGGTTGTCTTGATTTGCATTTCCTTGATGGCTAAGGATGTCGAGCACTTCCTCAGATGTTTCTGGGCCATTTGGTGTTCCTCAACTGAAAATGATTTGTTTAGCTCTGTACCCCATTTTTTAATAGGGTTCTTTGATTCTCTGGTGTCTAGCTTTTTGAGTTCCTTGTACACCTTGGATATTAGGCCTCTATCTGATGTGGTGTTGGTAAAGATCTTTTCCCATTCTGTTGGTTGCCGTTTTGTTTTCTTGACGATGTCCTTAGCCTTACAGAAACTTTGCAATCTCATTAAGTCCCATTTCTTAATCTTTGACCTTAGAGCTTGAGCCTTTGGTGTTTTGTTCAGGAAATTTTCTCCTGTGCCTATGTGTTCTTAGGTTTTCCCTACTTTCTCATCTAATGCTTTCAGTGTATCTGGTTTAATGTGGAGATCTTTAATCCACTTACACTTGAGCTTTGTACAAGGAGATAAGAACGGGTCTATTTTCATTCTTTTGCATGCTGAGTGCCAGTTGGACCATCACCATTTGTTGAATAGGCTGTCCTTTTTCTATTGAATGTTTACTGCTCCTTTGTCAAAAATCAGGTGACCATATACATGAGGGCTCATTTCTGGATCTTCTATTCTATTCCATTGATCCACGTGCCTATTTCTGTACCAGTACCATGCAGTTTTCAGCACAATTGCCTTGTAATATAACTTGAGGTCAGGGATAGTGATTCCCGCAGATGTTTTTTTGTTGTTGAGGATGGATTTCGCTATTCTAGGTCTTTTGTTATTCCATATGAAATTGCACATTGATCTTTCCAATTCCATGAAGAAATGGGTTGGAATTTTGATGGGGATTGCATTGAATCTGTAGATTGCTTTTGGTAGGATGGCCATTTTTAAGATGTTGATCTTTCCAATCCATGAGCATGGGAGATCTTTCCATTTTCTGAGATTCTCCTCAATTTCTTTCTTTAGAGGTTTGAAGTTCTTGTCATACAGGTCCTTCACTTGCTTAGTTAGAGTCACACCAAGGTATTTCATAGTTTTTGTAACGATTGTGAAGGGTACCTTTTCCCTAATTTCTTTCTCAACATGTTTGTCCTTTGAGTATAGGAAGGCTACTGATTTGTTTGAGTTAATTTTGTATCCGGCCACTTTGCTGAACTTGTTTATCAGCTGTAGGAGTTCTCTGGTGGAATTTTTGAGGTCACTCAAGTACACTATCATGTTATCGGCAAAGAGTGATGTTTTTATCTCTTCCTTTCTGATTTGTATCCCCTTGATCTCCTTTTGCTGTCTAGTTGCTCCAGCCAGGACTTCCAGTACTATGTTGAATAGGTAGGGGGAGAGTGGGCAGCCTTTTCGAGTCCCTGATTTAAGTGGGATTGCTTCAAGTTTCGCGCCATTAAGTTTGATGTTGGCTGTTGGTTTGCTGTATATTGCTTTTATTATGTTTAAATATGGGCCTTGGATTCCTGTTCTTTCCAGGACTTTTAACATGAAGGGGTGTTGGATTTTGTCGAATGCTTTCTCAGCGTCTAGTGAGATGACCATGTGATTTTGGTCTTTAAGTTTGTTTATATGGTGGATTACATTGATGGATTTCCTTATGTTAAACCATCCCTGCATCCCAGGGATGAAGCCTACTTGGTCATGATGAATGATGGTTTTGATGTGTTCTTGGATTCGGTTTGCAAGGATTTTGTTGAGTATTTTTGCATCAATGTTCATAAGTGAGATTGGTCTGAAGTTCTCTTTCCTTGTAGGGTCTTTGTGTGGTTTAGGTACGAGGGTTATTGTAGCCTCAAAAAATGAGTTGGGTAATATTCCATCTGATTCTATCTTTTGGAATAGTTTGGCAAATATTGGTGTTATATCCCCAATAAATGTCTGATAAAATTCTGCACTGAACCCATCTGGACCTGGGCTTTTTTTTGGTTGGGAGACTTTTGATGACTTCTTCTATTTCTTTAGGTGTTATAGGGTTATTTAGATGCTTTACTTGGTCCTGGTTAAACTTTGGGACCTTGTATCTGTCTAGGAATTCGTCCATTTCCTCCAGATTTTCCAATTTTGTAGAGTATAAGTTTTTGTAGTAGGATCTGATGATTTCTTGAATTTCCTTAGTTTCAGTTGTTATGTCACCACTTTCTTTTCTGATTTTGTTAATTTGGATACTCTCTCTTTGCCCTTTAGTTAGTCTGGCTAGGGGTTTATCAATCTTGTTGATGAGGTATCTTTCTTGTGACAGCCTAGTAAACATGCTAAATTTTAATCACTAATCTTGGTACCTTGAAATCCCATAGAATTATTAATAGCATGTGACAAAGAAGCCATCACAACAATAATTTTTACACAGAGAAGAATCCCGGGAAGTTTTAACACTATCAAGAAAATGTAGCATTATGAAAACCCCCATTATGTCACATTTACATTACAGTATGAATGATTGTGTAGCTATTCTTGCCAAAAACAACCATCCCAAAACAAAAACAAACAAACAAATGAACAAAATTCTATTTACAACTTTTCACATCTTTTCTAGGTGAAAAGAGCAAATATGTTTATTATTTTTGTTGTGTGTATGTATTAGGCACTGAGTTATCTTAATAATAAGATTACAGTAAATAAAACTTTATTTCTGTCTCCAGAAATATGTTCATGCTTAAGTAAAGGGAAAGGAAGATACTTTGTCATGTTATGGATGACTGCGGACTTACAATTGAGAAAGAGAAGTCTTTTGTGACAACCCATCCCAACATTACACTCAACTCCCCTCCCTCAAATAGTAAGAGCTCAGGCAGAAAGCGATCACAGACACCTCTTAAAGATTATGATAAGGATGCTGCAGTATATAGTTCTTTACAATTGATGACTTCTGGCAGGGGTGTGGGTGGGAAAAGACTTGGTTTTCATTAAGGGGCTGGCCACCAGGAGTTGGACCATGCTCCAGTGAGTATATTAGAAACCTAAATTGGAAATTTTCTTTTCTTTTTGTTTTTGTTCTACTTTGGGGAGGGGGGATGGAAGATCCCAAAGATAGTGGGAGAAGACCTAAGAGGACTAGGAATTGAGTATGATTGAGATACATTATGTAGAATATATGTATTTTAAAATATATTATATTTATAATAAATAAGATAAATGTATTTATTATAAAATTATATTTATAAATTTAATTATTATTTAGATTTATTATAAATTATAAATTTATTATATAAAATAAATAAAATATAATGTATGTATCCCAAATAATCAACAAAATGTGGAAAAAGAAAGAAAAAACATACCTATAGAAAATTGAATTGTAGATTCATAAAGTTTTATGATTTCTTCATTTTCAAATGTTTATATCTTGAATAATTAGTGGCAACACTTTAATAAATTTTGAGAGTTCTTTGGCATTTCCTTTATGATAAAGTAATTTTGACTATTGTATCTTTCAAAAATGTAAAACTTTTTTTCTTTGACAGCTGTGTGTTGATGCTGGGCACTGATGCCAGATGTCTGTCAAATTTCAAAAATGAAATTCCCTTGGTGCCAATGATGCTCTGTAATGAATGACTCCAGTATTGCTACATGTGCTGCTGCCTTCTTCATAGGGAGGTACCTTGCTTGACTGAACTAACCTCAGTGCCATGGGAACGAAATGCTGACTGTTGGGCTCCAACCACCTATGTTTTACAGTCACTGCTGAGAGATGGGTAGCCGAACATGCTTTATTTTTGCAACTCAGTAGGAGCTTGGACAGCATGAGCAAATGGGCCTCCATTTCTCTGTGGACCATGCTGTATTTTTCTCAGTCACTTTCACAGTCAGTCGGGCATGTACACTATAATCTCAATTTTACACTAATGCAACTCTAAGACACGATGTTTTTGTCTTTATGATCCAACATTCTAACAATGATACAGTATAATTTTGCAGAGTCCCTGTAGAGATAGTTCTGGTAGAGGATGAGTTCAGCAACCATTCACTGACAGTAGAACACACTTTCATTAGACCTGTGGCTTTCAACTTGGGAATCATAACCCCTTTGGAGGTTGTATGTTAGATATCCTGTATATCATATATTTATATTATGATTCATAACAAAATCAAAATTACTTTTAAAATGTACCAACAAAAATAATTTTATGGCTGTATGTCACCACACTATGAGAAACTATTAAAGGATCTCTGAAGGTTCAGAACCACTGCCTTAGATAGATATGGAATGTTACCCCATAGGCCATGTATGAAAAAGGCTTAGAATCTGTAAGATACTCTTAGAAAATCCTGGAAACATAGGTGGGAAGTACCTAGGGAGAAATCTCGTCATGTGCTTGTGTCTTTAAAGTAGATTACAGGACTTTTTCTTCTTCATCTTCTTTATCCTGACTTTAATATAGTGAGAACCTTGGTTCAAGTCTATGATCTCTGGCTCCCTCCCATGCGGTGTTGATCTGACCCAAGCACAATGGTAGTGTGGCCAATTTGTTATGGATTAAAAACAATAAAATCATGAGCCAAAATAAGTCATTTTTTTTCTCTAGGTGAGCATCGTGAGTAATATTTTACAACATTGAAAAATCATCACAGCATGTCTGGTCTGAAGGCTTGACCTCTTAGAATTTCACCTTTGGTTCTCTTTCTTTCCTTTTCTTTTACTCTTATATTTATTCTTCTCTCATGGAATAACCCTGATTGTTGTTTCCTATCCCTCATTTTCTCCAAGCCTGCCATCCCTCCTTTCTCCGATTATCTATTAACCTTAAGTAAAGAGTAGAGCTCCCAGGGATATCAAATGAACTCAGTATAACAAGACGAAATAAGACTAGTAATATACTCTCATATTAAGGCAGGATAATGCAACCTGGTAGGAAGAAAAGAGCTAACAAAAGAATTAACGATAACCGCCACTCCAATTTTTCAGAGTTCAGTAGGATTCCCAAGCTAAATAACCACAGACATATGCAGAGAAACTGGTGCAGACCCATACAGACCCTAGTGGTTGCTGCTTCAGTTTCTACAGACTTCTATAAGCCCTGTTTAGTGGATTGTATAGGCTATGTTTTGCTAGTGTCTTAAATCCTCTGACTCCTACAGTCTTTTCTCCCCTTCTTCTGCATAGTCCCCCACCCAAACACACACACACACACACACACACACACACACACACACACACACACACACACACCCAAGATCTCAGCTTAATGTTTGGTTATGAGTCTGAATCTACTCCCATCAGGTCAGGAAGAAATCCTCTCTGATAATAATTAGGCTAGACAGTAATCCTAAGAGTAAAGCAGAATGTCATAGACCTTTTTCAGTCTTCTCTGGTCCTATCCTATATATCAGAGTCATACAGGCTCCCAGATCTTCTCCAGAGTGTTGGCTTTGAGCATGTGGTTCCTCTTATGGTGTGAGCCTAAAGTCAGACCAATCATTGGTTGTCTACTCCCACATATTCTGAGCTACCCATTGCTTCAAAGGACCTTGTAGGCAGGACAGGTTATGGGCCAAAGACTTTATAACTGGTATTATGTGTCCCAGTATCTCTACTATGAGCCTATCCTTGTTACAGAAGTTATTGGTTTCAGAATTTATATTTTCTATTACTGGGAGTCTTCACTAAAGAAGATATTATTGGTCTCAGGAACATTGTAGTGTATAGATTTCCAAATTGACCACTAAATAACCAACTATTTCAGTTCTCTCTCCCTGTATTCTTTCCCTCCATCTCTTCTATATTATCCTTCCCGTTCCTACCACTATCCATGTCTGTCCAACCACAAAGTAGAAGCTTTGTCTCCAAAGCAAGATTTTCTAAGTGTTGCAAATGATACAGTGTGAATTTACACAGGAGTAGTTTGAGGTTGGTATAGTAATCTCATTCTCAATCTTAGGTGCCACATAGTGGTCTCAGTCTTCATCACTGAATCTGTTCTTTTAATGTGTCTTTCCCAAGAACTGTAATTTTCTTCATATAAATGACACATATAAACCAATATTGAAGCAAACTCAGGAAATGATCTAATAGATTGGGAAGGTACTGTACCTATGGAGTGAACCAAGAGTGGGAAATCATAAGGATTTTACTCACTAAGTAAAGAAAAACAATTTTTAATCTTCTGAAACATTCTCTTCAGATTTCGCAAATGTTTGCACATATAGAGCAAATTCTTTTTCTTAGCCTGTTACTGAACATGAATATAAAATAAACATCCATTATTAACTCCACAAACTTCATACTTCCTTAATGTAGTAGCCTAAAAGTCAAGGTATTCATTTATAATAAAAGTAAGAAAGAAGGAACAAATGATGTATGTGTTACCTATTAGCATGGTGCCAGCAAATGAGATCAGTAGATCATAAAAAAAAAAAAAAAGAGAAAATGAAATCATGTACCCTAAAATATCTAAATAAGTGAAAGGAAATAGAAGATAATGCAGGCATACTTTGTTTGCTATCTACATTTGCAAGCACTAATTCAATGTTTCTGCTTCACAAGCAGTGTGTACACTACATAGACTGGTATCATGAAGAAATTGTGTAATTTTCAATTGATTAAGTATTTTAGTTATGTTTTAAAGATAAGGAGTTTTATCAAAAGAAATTCAATTATAACCACATATAAATGCTGTTGTTTGTTCTGGACAGCAAGAAATAAAATAAAACCAGAAAGCATTCTCAGAAATTGTTTTAAACAATGCGTTATATTTGACATGCCCAATTTAGCACACGTCTTTTTATGTGGGGCCACATTCCCCATTCAATAAATATTTCACAAGTGCTTGTTTTGTGTAGAGCTTTGTTCTAGAAGCTATAGATAGAGTCATGAATCAAGCTGCATCCCCCTTTCATAGAGTTTATGTGCTAGTGAGCAAGGCATGTCAAGTATTAAGTGCTATAAAGAAAAATAAAGCTATGTAAGTGGAAGCAGAATTTCCATTGGAAAGTTCTTGGGGAAAGCATATCAATCAGAGTCTGCTATAGCAGCAAACAAGTCTCCAGAATTTACTGGCTTTAAAGAAATATTCTCTTACTACCAAAATAGTGTGTGGACTGTGGGCTGACATCAAGTTCTGATGATGTTACTTGAAATCCTAGATAAAGGAATAGGCACTTCTTTTGGAAATTGCTGCACTTTGTGCTTAAGGGACAAAGTGATAAGCAGATTCTTAGATGTTTCTGATTGGGTGTGTTTGTGTATGCTTGTGTTGTGTGCATGTGTGTGTGTGCATGTGTGTGTGTATGTGTGTGTGTGTCTATGTGTGTGTATGCACATGCTTAAGGAAAAAAGAAATTATTTAGGGAATTAATACATTCCATTACCACTCCAAACAAAGGTTAAAAGTTTACAAAGAATAATATGAGAGTTTCTGAAACTCTACTTTATACAGAAAACAAGCATGAACATCACAGATGACAGTGTCATTCCAGAATGCCAAAAGGTTGGACACACCTGAATAGTCCTAACCTCTAAAGAAAACATTGATGGCACTGTTTAGAGACATTCAAACTGAGGAAGACAATGAGTATAAAACAACTGAAGACAGCATGTTTGTCAAAAGGGAAAGGAAGTAAAGTACACGTTTTATTTATTTGAAAATAGAAGCATATTTTTAAATAAAAAGTCATTGCTTAAGTTCATTTACATAAGTACTGATACTGAAGTAGACATAAAATAACTGTAACTATGTACATAATTAACATAAATGTAAATATACAAATAACACAAATATGTGAAAAATAAGATAAACTATTCAATTTTTAAAATGAGTGCATATTTGAGACACTTAACCAAAAATATATAAATAATAATCAAATAAATATATTTTCAATATGATTAATTATTAGGGAAATATGGCAACAGTTATAAAAAAGAAGGTAAAAATTATGAGAATTGATCTAATAAAATTAAGTGTTTATTGAAGGGAGTGAATACATTGGACAGTTGACATTGGGTGAATTTTTTCTATAATAATATTTTTTTAATATAATATATTTTGATTATGGTTTCCCTGCTTTTTAATTCCTCCAGATTCTCAGCTATGTCCCCTCCCATTCAGAACCACTTCCTTTCTTGCTTTTCATTAGAAGACAAACCAGAGTGTCTTAAGAGTAAAGAGCAAAGAGGTTTGCAAAATGAATAAATTTACAAAAACAAAGTAAAAATAACAAAATAAAATGCAAATTTGAAATAAATAGAGTTTATGATATGTGTAACCTATGCTTCATCAAAGGATCCTTGAAAAGTCAAAATAAAATAAAAGATGAATATGCCTTTGTTGTTGTTGCTTACTAAATCAGGAGCCAGAGGGGGTGTTTAAGAGCATGCCGTTGTCCTCACCCCACCTTTGTGCATGGCATGGAGATGTCTATATTTAGGGAAAGTAAGAGAACCGTTTTGAGTATTGGCAAAAAACAGCATTAAGACATTCAACACATATTGTCTATTGACTTAATATGGGACATAATGTAAAGTATGAACGCATTAAAGTGTTTCAGACAAAAAAAAAAAAAAAAAATACATGTGTAGTGATAGTCCCTAAGTTGTGTTGAAAGTAGATCATCCAATATTAGTTAAGGGATATTTTGGGCCACTATAACTCTGACTTTTTTTCTACCGAAAAAAATAGAATGAAGACTGTGTTTATCCCACTCTTTTGTTCTTGCTCAGCTCTTAGCAAGTTGTTGTGCCAGCACTTCAGTCTGATTTAAGGCTCATGGTTAACTCAACACTTGCTGACATTATGGATCAAAGGAGCTTGATTGAAAACAAAGACAAAAAAAACCCACGTTTTTATTTTCACATGTTTATGTTTTAAAATATCAATCAATACTGTGTTGAAATGACTATGTAAAGTTACTATTCATTCACAGCAAATATTTTTTTAAAACTGCAAAACTCCCAAGACCACCCTGATAACCATAAAATAGTAGTAAGCAGAAATAGGTCAATGAACTCTAACTTTAATCATCTGTCTTGTCTAATTTAGATTACTGGTTTGATACTCAAATAAATCAATTATAAGCTTTATATATTTCTGAGTGCACGTTTCTTTTTCTTAAATTTGAAGTGTGATTTTCTATTATAATAATGCATTTTATTTTTGAAGAATGATTTCAGAGTAATTTTAAGTAATTAAATATACTGAACAGTAATTTTGAAAATTGCCGATGTGAAGGAAATAGGTATAGCAATTTATTGTTTCTTTTTATAGGTTGAATTTATAGAACTCAACTTAAAATGCTTAAATTTTGAAGGAACAAAGTATTTGATAGGAAATTACAAATCTAACCTCAAGTATTTTTACATTACAGTTTTACAGCTTTCATTAGACAATTAAAGTTCTAGTGGTGCCCAAATTCTATGTAAAGAATTTCATAATTTTGATGTTTTTCAAAAAGTTCAACTTACATAAAAGAGCAATTTTTTTGAGGCTTACCAACAAAATATGACTGGAAGCTTAAAGTTTATATATATCTATTCAAAGGTTCCCTCTTTTTTTTTTTTTTTTGGTTCCCTCTTTTTTTTTCCCTGAAACACTGACTGTACTTAATGAAACAAAATTATTTTTCTTGTATCATATTTCTAATTATTTTGACTCCCTACAAGTACTTTATTAATTATAAATTATCTCCAGCAAATATAGTTTTGTATTACTATAAAACAAATAGCTAACCTACCCACTCTGAGTTTACTGGTAAATTATAACAGTTTACTGACAGGAGGTAATGAAAGTCTGTTTAAACTTAAATGAAAGTGCTACAGTAGATATTAACAATGGCTTAAGAGACTCTTCCTTCTACCTATAATATGCTTCATTCATAATTTTCTCGCTACTTGTCTGGAATAAACTAATGAATGGGAAAGTACTTGAAGGTCAATGAGAAGTTTAAATGAGTCAGACTGAGAGAGCATACACATCATTCATTCCTTTATTTTTTAGTCCATTTGGTTATGATTCTACTCCTTAAAAAGATAAGCCATCTCTCCATCCTTGATGTTTTATTTATTTATTTTTATTAAATTGTATTAACTTACTCAAATGGTCAGAAACAATAACAAAGCAACAATAATAAACATTTTTCATTATAAAAATGGAGAGTTCCATTACTGAAAATATGACAGTCTCTCTTATAAGCATAAAGGAACATTTTCCCAACTGCCTAAAGAAGGAACCTATAAGAGTTGATACGCATGACAGAATGGGATGCTTCTATCATATAATTTCTTTCAATTGCATTTTTCTATCTGTAATGTTTTTTTATGTATAGCTCATATCCATTGAAACTTATTCTTCTGTAGTATTTATTG
Source organism: Micromys minutus (assembly GCF_963924665.1). Lineage (NCBI taxonomy): Eukaryota > Metazoa > Chordata > Mammalia > Rodentia > Muridae > Micromys > Micromys minutus. Next base: position 41,290,985 of record NC_137976.1, on the reverse strand, counting down.
CTCTAGAAAATTTGTGTTTTTATAAGGTCACAAAGTCACTGTTCTTATCTAATTTAAGAAGTTACAGGAGTCTCCAAAAGGTTCCCAAGAATATCTACAATTTCATCTTCTATGCTGCTACGAACTGCTGGCAATCACCCACTCAAGTTCTGCCATGGAATATTGTGTGATTTCTGCCTTGGACATACCGTACTACATGTGTTTTTTGGTGTGAGGCTTGTTTATTACCTTTGAATACCTAATTGCATGTGCTATTGGTAGCATGACCATGACTTTGCTAGAACAGTAACAAAAAAAAAATCAGCTGATAAGAAGCTTCTTTTAAATTCACAAAATCAGTTATAGGCAAACTATATCCACATTATAGCAATAGTTTATCAGTATCTACAATTGAATTCTTTTTTTAGAAAAAAAGGTTCCCCCCTTCATTTGTTTAAGTTTGGGGTATCTGCCCATCTCTTCTTTTTCTGTTTTTCAATTTTATTGGACATACTCTGTATTTAGATTTTAAATGTTATATCCTTCCCCCTCCTCCCTCTTCCCCTTCAAATTGTTTCCACGAAGTTGCTTCTTCTCTCCCAATCACTGTCTCCAACTCAGTGTCTTGGCTATTGCTGATGTTGTTTTTTCACATGACAGTGCAAATCTTTTAGCTTTTCCAGTCCTTTCTCTAGCATTTTAATTGGGGTCCCCGTATTCAGTTTGATGTTTATCTGGTTCCTGCCAGTAAACACTTCTTGGCGTCAGCAATAGTACATGGGTTTGGTGGCTGATATGGGGTGGTTATCCAGGTGAGGCAGTCTTTGTACATCTTTTCTTCAATCCCTGCTCCTCTATTTGAACTTGTATTTCTTTCCCTGTTTTGTTTTCCTTCTAATAAGGGCTGAGGCCTCTTATAATCAATGAATATAGCCAGAGGACTACGGTAATTTAATTGGCCATGTTTAGACTATATATCATTTTCATCATTTTCACAAAGTTCATTCAGTTTTTACTTAGGGCATGAAGGCATAATTTTTTTCTAGAAAAACTCTATAACCAAGAAAACAGAAAGATTAAATGGGTAATCATATTTCATTGAAAATAAAACATGAGATTCTAAGTTTTAGCATTCAATATATATATATATATGTATATATACATATATACATATATATATATACATACACATACACAGATATGTATATACATATATATATATATATATATATTACAAGTCATCACATTTTTGCTAATATTGTCTAGAAAATTTGATGGAATAATGAAGAATAATGATGTCTACCTTTTTGGAAGGATAGATTGTGACTGTATCAGATTGTTTTTTAAGACACATTGCACAAGAAATGGTAAGCACCAAGGATCAACAAATTTAGCCACATTCTGGTGCAAGCTCCCTGGCTTGGAGAAGTGGAGGCTTAAAGAGAGTTATATGTAAGAAAAGAAAGAAACTCATCTACATCCAATTCTTCACATAAAGGGCAAGGTTTCTAGATAAGAAAATTAATTCATCCTAAACAGGAACAACAATTAATGTGGTAAGTCTCTGGGTTATGCCACAGTCACAAAAATGTAACTCTCACAAACATGTACCTCTGATTATCACAGCCCTCCTTGCACATAGTCAAAAGTGGAAAACACTGACAGCTTAATATTCTTGGATTAATTATCATTTGGAAGTTCATTCTAATTATATGCTTGAATTTTTATCCAAGTTCTAACATATTTTTGGCCTCAATTTGAATCAATGTCCAATTGTCATTGGTCCCATTACCTTAGGATGGGTCTCAGTTGTCAGTCTCCACATCTCCACTGAGACAGCTGCTCTCCTCTATGCCAGCACTGGAGCGAGCCACCGTGTGACTAGACTAAGGATCCTGGGAGCTATGCACTGACACGAGTAGGACCTCTTCCATTTTTATAGACAGAATATTTCTATGCCAAATGGAACTCAACATTATTTGGAAAATTAAATGCATGGTGACAATTTACAAAGAATATATTTGTGATAAGGGAACAGTTTGTTCTGCCACTTGCCTGACTAGATCCCACATTTCCACTTTTCTTTGAGGGTTTTGTCTGTCTAATATGAATATGAACTAAACCTAAGGAATAAAAAAATAAGTTATTTGCCTTTTAGTTTTTATTTTAAAAATATTATTTACTAAAAACTTGATATTATAGTATTGTTCTGTAGAATTTAAGACATAAAAGGCAAAACAACCAACATACTAAGAAAAATGAGACATCTTAAGAGTGGCTGCTCTTTAAATGCACATGAGTAAAGGTGGGTCCGAGTCACATATGTGTGCCTGTGAAGATTGCAATCATGATTTCTTATATCTAAAAATAATTGATTAGAGATAATTCAAATTTTGCAATATGTACATTTCCATGAGTATAAGGTTGAAAAAGAGAGGGATACTTACTGAGAAAATGCTATATTTTTCCCTGAAGTTCAGAGAAGTGAAGCCAAGAAAGCATGTGTTTGGATGGGGTCTGAGTATCCAGGAAGAAAAGGACCATAGGAAGACAGTCCTATCTATGTCTCTCCATACGAGTCTGAAGACTAAAATGTTCATGACCAGTCATCAAACTAACTAAAGCCTATAAAATGTCTCAGGGAGTAATGAAACCTGACAGAAAGTCCACTAACATAGGATATTCAGTCCCAGCAACAAATTTTGGGGAAGGGAGAACCATTCTAGCAAGTTGTTCTCTAACCTTTACAGAGTGTTGTTTGTTCTCTGTCTCTGTGTCTCTGTCTGTCTGTCTGTCTGTCTGTCTCTTTCTTTCCTCTGTCTCTGTCTCTGTCTCTGTCTCTGTCTCTGTCTCTCTCTCTCTCTCTCTCTCTCTCTCTCTCACACACACACACACACACACACACACACACACACACACTAAATTAACTAACAATGCAATGACTAAACATATTAAACTATTTTTAGTGGTTGCTGGTAATCTGACCTGGGTCCTCTGGGGGAATTACCAATGCTCGTGATTGTTGAGCTGTCTCTCCAGCTTCAACATAGTAAATATGATAAGACCAGCTAAAAACATTGCCAGGTCTAAGTAGGAATTTTATACAACTAAAGAATGTAATTTAAAGCTTAGTTAAAATATTATCAGTAACTTTAAAAATAATAAAAAGTATTTAGTGTAGTATAATAACAAAATCTTGGATTTCAGTAAGTACCAATTGGTCATGTTTAGGATAGTATACATATGATATGGCCTAAACACAAACACATAAAACACAAAAATAAAAAATGAACAAACAAAACAACAGTAGCAAATGCAACAGCATTTCAAAAAAGAGATAAGAAATAAAAAAAACAGCAATCAATGAAAAGTGAATGTCTGAAGTAGAATATAAAAATGTCAAAGAAGTTATTATCATCAACAAGTAAGGCTTTCATAAAACAAAAAGCAAAATGATAACATTATAAACAGTGTAAGCAAGTGCTTTATAATTGATTGCACAGTCTAATTGACAGAGGGTTTCTGAGTGTAAAATGAGTTGAGTACACAAACTACAGAAAGGTTAAAACTTCTTTAGATAGAAAGACAACAATGGATGAAAATGACTGGACGAGAAAACATGTTATGCAAAACGTAATCATGCAAAGGCTGAAAGGACTATATTACTGTCAAATAAAAAAATTCTATTTATTATTTATTTGGAGGTGAAAGAGAATATTTTATGGTTAAAGATAAGCTAATAGAGTAAGAAGATATCTATTTTTTAGTAAGAGTTACAAGATCCATGAAGTTATTTTTGACAAATTAAGGAGATAATAAACAGTTAGGCAACAACTATTGTTCTTCCTAATATTGAGGTCTGGTGGGTGCATTTGGGACATCCTTGATGAGACAGGGGTGCAGGAAGGAGGTATGAGACATGGAGGAATTAGAAGGCACACTGGGAAGGGAATAAAATCTGGTGTAAAAAAAAGAGAAATAATAATAGAAAAGAATAGAGTGTAAGCTATGAAAGTGGGTATCTCTAAGGATACATCCTTTTCTTTAAATATCTTGGTATTTTATTCAGAGGCTCACAATCATGGTGTTTTACTAGTAGGATCATCCAGGCATTCAAGGACATATTTTGAGCACATTTATTTCCAGCTCTTTCCAGATCACCTTCAAACCCTTTCCAAACTTCAATTTCTCCTTGGGTTTAGTTAAGCCTCTGACTCCAATTTGAGGTGTCCATCTAATGAGCAAGAGTTAATTCACATCACTAAGAAAAACTGACTGATATCCCTTAGCAGATACAAGGTTTCATTAGCTTTTCAGCTAGGGACAGCAACGTGTAAAATTCTGCCCTTTATTCAAGAAAGTCGAAGGGCTTCCTCTTGTGCAGCTCTTGTGAAGGCAGCCAAGGTTGCTTTGCAATTTTGTCCTGTTTCTTCCAGTTCATCCCCAATCTTTATCTCTTACAGTATTTCTGCCCCTTTTTTCATTATGTTCTCTGAGTATCTGGGGCAAAATATATGGATAAGCACAACAAAACCAATTAATAATTTATAATTTGGTCAGTTGTATGTGTCTGCAATAGCTGCTATTTACTTTACCAGGAAGTTTTTCTTGGATTAGTGAGATCAGCACTCCTCTATAGCAATAGAGATCGGTAGAGGAGAATGTGACTTTTCATTCATTTAACTACATACCCTAGGTCCTATGAATCCTCCAGATGCTGTTTTCTGAGAGGCTCTGCCAAAGCTGAGAAATATAGCATTTGATGCTCTCAACCAAACATTGACTAAGAAAAGTCCTCAACGGAGGAGTTAGAAAGTGGATTGAAGAAGCTGAAGGGAGTTGCTACTCCACAGAAAGAACACTTATATCAATAAGCCAGACTCCTCAGAGCTCCCAGAGACTAAACTACCTACCAAAGAATAAACATGGAGGGACCCATGTTTCCAGCATCATATCTAGCAGAGGATAGCCTTATTAGGCATCAAGGAGATGAGAGGTCCTTAGAAGTGTGATGGCTCAATATACCAGTATAGGGGAATGGGAGGGAGTGGGCAGGTGAGGGAACCTCTCATAGATGCACTGGAAAGGGGATGGGATAGGGGAATTCCAAAGGAGAAACTGGGAATGTGGATAACATTTGAAACATAGTAAAGAAAATATCCAATAAAAAATTTCAAAGTAAAGAAAATATAAATTATAAAATTTTTAGTAAATAAATAACACTGGAAAAAATTATATTCTGAGTGATATAAGCAAGGTGCTGGAAAGCACACATTGTATACGCTTACTCTCATAACTAGCCACATGTTTAGATATGCATTGTTTAGCCTGGGGTACCTATAGAAGCCAGAAAATAAAAGGCGTACAAGTGGTGATGGTGCAGGGAAGATGGCAGGTGTCAATCTTGGGAGACAGTAAAACACAAGTGATAAAAGGGGAAACAAATAATGATTAGAAATGTTTAAGGGACAATGGTATATGTGGAAGGAAGAGGCACAGGAGGCAAGAAAGTAGCACTAGGATCTTTTAAAGAGCTCTAGGGAAACCCACTTAATGTGATTTAAACACATATGTGCACACACATAAACACAGTTGCACACACGCACATGTGCACATACTATACCAATAATAAAGTTTAACTGTAATTACCTGACACATGGAATAATGATCCTCCAAGAATCAACAAGTTGTGCATCAAACATGCCATTGACAGGTATCTGATATGATATGTCTCTAGTCAGAGGTGACCCAGAGACCTACCACACAATAACCTCTATTCACTATTGATCTATTCATCTTCATGGTTCACTATAACTTGATGAATGGCACTGTTGGTTAAAGATGCAGACATATATACACATATGTGTGTGTTTAAACTAGAAGCAATAGAATCCACTTTATAGTTAAGCCTATACCATATTTTTCCCAATGAAACAACACACACGCCAGCTAATTATAGTACATTTCAAAGCTTACAATCACAGAAGAGTGATTGTAGGGCTAGGGAGTTGACTCAGTTACAAGAGCACTTGGTCTTTCAAAGGGTCTGGGATTCATTCCTAGCACCCAAATGGAGGCTCACAGCCTCCTAAGGCCCAGGTTTGTATTTGTTGTACAGATGTACATGTAGACAAAACATTAATATACATAAAATAATAAAAATAAATTTAAAACAACTAAAAAGTAAGCTTACAGAATAAAATTTTATAGAAACAATAATAAAAAGATAATAGGAAATACTATAAATAAGTAGAAATGAAACATCTTTTTTAGTAGTTGTAATTGTATGAATAATAAAAAAACATAATTTTGTGTAAAAAGAACATATTTAGCAAGAGTAACTTAAAATATTGTAAAATGTGTAATACTGAAAAGAGCTATAAGTTGTATAGATCAAATAGGGCAGGACTTTGGCAAAAACTGTTGCTTCTGACAAAATGCCAACACCACAGAGAAATAAAGGTCAATACTGTCTATTGTAAGACATTGAAATTAAAACAGAAGACAAAATACAAAGAAACATGTAAAATTATATATGACAGGGTTAAACAAAGGCTATTTTAAGGGTAAAAAGAAAGCATTAGAAGAGGAAAAAGTCAAAAATCATATCCAATACTAAAACAAGAGGAAAGAAATTACTTTCTGACTCTTGATCCAGAAGAATGGATAAGAAGTCACAACTGCTTCCCCCTCTGCCTGTCCCACCGTGATGGGCTCACACTGGCATCTAAATAAAACTTTACTCAGGAAAAGAAAAAAAAATGTAATGAACTTCTAAACAAATTGAGTGAAAACAGAGTGAAGATTTAGTTTACCAATATGTACAGAAAGGGAACTTCACTGTAGCCTTTTCAGAACTTTAAATAACAATGATTTTATAACTCCATGAAATGTATACATTTCTAGAAGACATATGTTATAAAATCAGGCCTCTAAATAAACAAAAATTAGTACTCCTTAATATGGGAAATCTCTTTTATTCAGTTGACCATGTATCTAATATTTTCTTAACATCTAGGAACTTGCGCATGCATGTTTTTGTGTTCACTTGTGGATGTCAGTGTGTGGTGAGATAAGATTAAACATATCCAAGCTGGACTCAAACTCATGTATAACAGTTTTATTTTCCAAGTGTTGTGTCAGATACATCTATCACCACATCTAGTTCTTGTTTTATTGAAACGGGTCTTTTATAATTCATACATGTTTCAATACCATCTTCCAATCTAAATAGCATAACCATAAAGATGTTTAAATTTGGTTTTGCTATTTTTTTTGATGACTCAGGAAATGTTTTGTTTGTTTGAGATAGGGTTTGTCTATGATAAGGGGTGCCCTAAAACACACCGGAGAATGGCTGGCCTCAAACTCAGAGAACCAGGTACCTGTGACTCTCAAGAGGTAGCAAGTGCTACCAAACCCAGTTAGAAGCATTATGTTGAATGTGTGTGAGCATTTCACCTTGAGGTACATATGTCACATATCTCCCTAATGCCCAAAGAAGTCAAAAGTATATGACAAATGACAAGGAACTTTAGTTGTAAGCCACTGTGTGGGTGCTGGTAACTGAACCCAGGTCCTCTGCAAGTGCTCCGAATAGCTGAGCTTCAGGAAATATTCTTATTATAGAGACATAAACATATTCACCAACCCTGTCCAATGGTTACTTAGTAAATCTTCAGACTAATGGTCATTAAGAGGCTTATCATGCTTAGATATTCTGCTTCAGTTTTCACATTAGAAAATTTTAATTTCTCTAAGACCATTTGTTGTAAAGTCCTCTTTGAAGCAGTGAAGTCTGGGGAATGATTTAATAACCTGCAAAAATACATGTATTGAGTTATGCGCATCTACTCCTAATAATATACATGTCAAACTAGCTTCCTTATGTATATTGTGCATACATAGCCCTTCAAGAATAATACTTCTCAGGATCTTGAGCCCTACCTACACAGAACCATACTTCACCTCTTTGAACAGTCGAAATTTTTCTCCTCACCTTTTATCAATCAAATGCAGACAAACAACTCTTAAATAAGTCAGAGAGCAGAAGAAATATGAGGGAAGAACAAACTAATTGGTTATGAAAAACTAAGTTGATAGCCCTGAAATCATGTACGTATGAGTAAAAAAATGGAATGAGCAGTATATAGTATATATATAAATCTAGTAATATACATATAATAATAACTAAATAACTAGATACCATAAATTTGAAAAATGGCAAAAATGTACATAGTAATGGTTAGAGGAAGAAAAAAGGAGAAATTAATATAGATATATTTTAACTTATAAATTGAAAAGTTAAAGTAATTTATACAAACGCATGAAATGTTCAACATTTGACAGGCATTTCACAATAATGATTTCTATATTACATATGAAAATGTATGACAAAATAAACAATTAATTACATGCAAGGAAAAGCCACAATAAAGAACTGGTGGACATCCACTACCAATAATATCAACAAGACTTAGGAGAGTAAATCAGCTACAGATCTCAGACAAGAATTTCGTTGAAATCCGGACAACATAGCCTTACTGTAAAGGACAGTAAGATGTGCTTTAAGGACAGGATAGAGTCCAGTGATTTGGTCCGACTTTTCTTTCTTCCATCAGCTGGCTCTTTCATGATTCGGTTAACTTATCTGGGATGTATGCTTGCATTTCATTTTCATTTACATGTATCTTTTCCACAGTATCAGGATTTAATATATGCTTTATCACCTATTATATGACAATAGTTTGGATTTCCATATTTTATTTGAGCAGCAAAAATTTGAGTGTTATAAGTGGTAACACTTTCAAAGTGTATAGTAGGGTGTGAAACAGGTTTTAATGCATATATTAAATGCAAAGCCTCGTTTACTGGAATTTTCTAACTGGAAGTGGAAGATGATAATCTGGAAACACAAACTATGGCTTTATATTAGAAATCCTTAGTCATCAGGAAAATAAAAATTAAAAGAATTCTCAGATTCAACCTTATAATAATCATAATTTAGTAACTCAGATGACAACACATGTTGGTACAGATGTGGAGAAAAAGAACATTCCTCCAATCCTGGTGGGATTGCTAACTGATATGAACACTCTGGAAATCAGTCTTGAGGTTCCTCAGAAAATACAGGATTGGGAAAGATCTTTCCCAATCTGTTGGCTGTCTCTCTCGTTTTGACAGTGTTCTTTGCCTTATAAAAGTTTTGCATTTCATGAGGTCCCATTTGTTGATTCTTGATCTTAGAGCATAAGCCATTGGCATTATATTTAGGAAGATTTTCCCCGTGCCTATGTGTTATAAGCTCTTTCCCACTTTCTCTTCCATTAGTTTCACTGTACGTAGTTTTATTTGGAGGTCTTTGCACCAGGCTATTGCTGAGTAGAGCATTGTTCAGATTCTATGCATATGTTGCTTTTTTTTTTTTTTTTTTTTTGTTAATGATGACCAGTCTTAGTCCATGGTAATCTGAAAGGATGCATGATATTATTTCAATGTTCTTCTATTTGTCGAGACCTGTTTTGTCACCAACTATATGGTCAGTTTTGAAGAAGTACCATGTGCTGAGAAGAAGGTATATTCTTTTGTTTTAGGATTCCATAGATGTCTGTTAAATCCAAAGGTTTCATGACTTCTGTTAGTTTCAGTGTGTGTCTATTCAGTTTCTGCTTCCATGATCTGTCCACTGATGAGTGAGGGGTGTTGAAGTCTCCCACTATTATTCTATATGGTATAATATATACTTTGAGCTTTAGTAGAGTTTATTTTATAAATGTGGGTGTCCCTGTATTTGGAACATAGATGTTAAGGATTGAGAGTTCCTGGTTGATTTTAGCTTTGATGGGTAAAAATGTGTCCTTCCTTATTTTTCTTGATGACTTCTGTTTGAAAATCTATTTTATTTGACATTAATATAGCTAACCTAGCTTGTTTTTTGGGACCATTTGCCTGGAAATTTTTTTTCTCAACCTTTTACTCTGAGGTAGCACCTGTCTTTCTTGATGAGATGAGTTTCCTGTCTGCAGCAAAATGCTGGATCCTGTTCTTATATGCAGTCTGATAGCCTATGCCTTTTATTGATGAATTGAGTCCATTGACAGTAAGAGATATTAAGGAATAATGATTATTGTTTCCTGTTATTTTTGTTGTTAAAGGTAGAATTATGTTTTTGTGCTTTTCTTCTTTCATTTTGTTTCAATATGATTATTTTCTTGCTTTTCATAGTATGTAGTTTCCATCCTTGTGCTGGAGTTTTCCATCTATTATCATTTGTAGGGCTGGATTTTTGAACAGAGATTGTGTAAATTTGCTTTTGTCTTGAAATATATTGGTTTATCCATTTATATAGTAACTGAGAGTTTTTCTTAATATAGTAACTTGGGCTTCTTTTTCCCTTACTGCTTTTAGTACACTTTCTTTCTTTCTTTTCTTTTTCTTTCTTTCTTTTTTTTTTTTTTTTTTTTTTTGAATATTTGGTGTTTTGACTATTATGTGTTGGGAGGAATTTCTTTTCTGGTCCAATCTATTTGGAATTCTATAGGCTTCTTGTAAGTTCATTGTTATCTTTTCTTTTAGGTTAGACAAGTTTTCTTCTATAATTTTGATGAAGATCTTTACTGAAGATTAGTAGTTGTCAGTGTTTGCTCTCTGCTATACCTGCTACGCTTAGGTTTGGTTTCCTCATCGAGTCCAGGATTTCCTGGTTAGGAGGCTTTTAATTTTTACATTTTCTCTGAATGTTGTGTCAGTGCTTTCTATGTTATCTTGTGCCCTTGAGATTCTCTCTTCCATCTCTTATATTCTGTTGGTGACACTTGTGTCTATGCTGCCTGACTTTCTTCCTATGTTTTTCTATCTTCAGGTTTGTCACTCTGTGTGTTTTGTTTATTGCTTCCATTGCTGTTTTTAGATTCTGGGTGGTTTTATTCAATTCTCTCATCTGTTTGCTTGTGTTTTCTTGTGTTTCTCTAAGGGCTTATTCTACTTGTTTTTCTGCATTTTCCTGTATTTCATGCTCTTCTCAGGGCCCTCTATCATCAACATGAGGCACGATTTTAAGTCCAAATCTTGTTTTTCTGGTATGTTGTGACATACTCTGCTTGCTGTGGTGGGAGAGCTCAGTTTTGATGTTTGCTAGATTTTTTTGTTGCTTAGATTTTTGTGTTTGCCTCTTGCCATCTTCTTATCTTTAATATTAGTTGATCTTGTTGTCTCTGAACGAAGCTTGTGTATTGTGTGTGTGTGTGTGTGTGTGTGTGTGTGTGTGTGTGTGTGTGTGTGTGTGTGGTCCATGGGCTCTAGAGGGAGATCAGTCCTGGGTGTTCTGCCCTCTATAGGCAGGCTGTTATTTCTGATGGGAAAGGGCTGGCTCTAGCTCTGTGTGCAGATGGAGGCCTGAAGGGTACAGACACAAGCCATACCATGATACCTGTGCCCTGAGAGTTTCTGGAGGTCTATCTCCAGATAAACAGTGGAGGGAGAGTGTTGGCTCACCTGTGGGCTCAGGAGGGCTCAGAGAATCTCTTCTGAGTGGTCAGCTCATTGAAGGCAGGCCACTAGTCCTGCTGGCTGTGTGCTGGTTCTGCCTCTTGGAATGTTAACATAAAATTATTAATAAATTAAATATATTATTTTATCCTTTAAAACAACTTTCCTCAAAAAATTTTTTATGCAATATATTCTATATATATGGACATAATTATGTTGTATATACATACAATATATTCTAATCACAGTTTTCCTTTCCACAACTACTTCTCCTCTCAGATCCTTCCCCTACCCCAATACACTGGAACCAAATTCCTTTTCTTTTTCTCTCTCTTTAGCAAGCAAAAAGACAAGGAGCTAACAAACAAAAGTCTAACCAGGATTTAAGTGCACATACTCATATGCACATGCATAAACGTGCTCACACACACACACACACACACACACACACACACACACCAAATTCATAAAACCACAACCACAAAATCAGAAACTATTATATGCAGGATAAAGACTCATGACAAAATAGCTCAAACAAAAAATCTACAATAACACTATTCAGTACATTATTTGTCAGCCATCTGCTGGTCATGGCCCACCTACAAGTGCTTTGCATACCTAGTGGGACTCTCTTTGAGAAATCTAATTTGACTTTTGTAAACAGATGCTAATTAGAGATAACTTCTGTAAGACACTGTGCCCTTGGAGTCATCTATCCTCTCTGGCATTTCTTTTATTCCTTGAAAATTAAAACTCACAAAACAAGTAAACACAACCAGAGAATCTGGAATTATTCAGAACCTCCCTACACATATCTTAACTCAAATGATGCTACAGAGTAACTTATTCACATATTTTTTTCTCATTTTTTTTCCCAAAGAGTATCTTGTTTCTCTGTAATTCTATTGCCAAGCTTTAGTAATAATATTTAATTGACCTGTTCCCAACTGGGCAATGTTCAGCTGATTTTTAATGCAGACCTGAAGCAATGATAGAAAACGACTGGAACTTGCAAAGTACATAATTATAATAAAAATCAATTTGTGAATCACCCAGCAAAGGGTAGTATAGTACTGGAAAAATATTATAAGATTCATGGCCAAAAATAAGGACAGAAATGCATGAAAATCAATGATTCCAGCATGAATACATCAGTATATAGTATTTTTAGATGAGATGAAAAAGAATTTAGTACTAATGCATCGTACTTTCAATCATCACCTCATTTTAAAAGTTTTATTATCTTTTATTTCAAGATAGTTTAAAATTCAAAGATGTATCTCTATCGTTCATTTGGTATATTTTGACATATGATAGTATAGCCACATAATAAGTCATTTTGATTTGAAAGTCATAACTTTATCTCCTCCTTTTTTAATTTGAAGAGCCATACTTTAGTGCCACTTTTTATTGTACAGCCGAATAAAGAAATTAATTTCCCACAGATTGAAATGAGTATGAAGCTTGTAGGCAGAGAACATAGCTGAAAATAGGTTCCATTTTACTCATGAAGTGCTACATAAAGAAGCTTCTTTTTCTATAGGTGTTCATGAATTTCTACCTGACTGTTTAAAAGAAAAGTTGCCTTTTGGTGAGACAAAATGAGGCAAAGGGAATTTTATTTAACGGAGTCCTACAAGGTAAATTACCATTAGGATCATTGGAAAGGTTCCTTACTGTAACTAGCCTCATAAAGGAGGGCTGATAAGGACTTTCTGTCTATTCTTGAATGTGTTTAAGATTTGTGGAGACAGAATTGATTCTGAAACCTTTCCAAGAAGCAGTACCTACAAAAATTTAGAATGTTGGGTCTATTCATTCTTGTTTTCAAGTTCTCTTCCAAGACTATTACTCTAGGTTGGAAAGTGTTTCTTGGCTTTTCTGGATCTCTAAAAGAGGATATCTGGGAAGTGTCATGCCATAATCCACCTCATTTTTACCTCAAAAAGGGCAGAAAGGTGGATGCATGCTTTATAACATTCTCAGCTCTTTATTTTTTCTCTTGGAGCTTGTTGCTTTTCTGGCCCCATGCCTGTGGAAAGAGACAGAAGAGATGTCCAACGCTCCCCCATATCAGAATGACAAAACATAAACTATCTCATTGGAAAGAGGCCCTAGCCTACTTCTTTCACCAGGTCAGAAGTTTAAAGGAAACTAATTAGACACAGACCTTACCGGGAGACTGTGCTTAAATTCAACTTGGCTAGGTTTCCCCCCAGTATTTATAATGAACTAGAGATAGAGAATTTGTGGAGGAGTTTGAAGTAAAGAAAGGCAACTTAGAAATAAATGTCTTGTTTTCTACATTCCTTTGACAATGGAATGATAGAATATCAAAAAATTAAAAAAATATCCTGTCTATCTAATCTAAAAATTTCCCAATTATTTAGATTACTTGTAACAGGATGTTCTGATATTTGTGGGCAGCCAAAATATTTATTCTTCAATTTGCAAATTTATGGGAAACTAGCCACATAGAAATGGTAAGCCTCTGAAATACATGACAGAGTCTTAGGCTCTAAAGTTAGAATATATAGATAACATCTGTGAGAAATTCCCCTTAATTGACTAAAGAGAAATGGCTGTTGGGTTCAAAGTTACAGGAGGTAAGGCAGGCAAAGCAGGAAAATCAAGATGAAACAATATAGTTCTCTTTCTTCAATAAAATCAACAACTCCTGATGATCTGCCTAATCAGTACTGGGATGTTCAACTTCATGCTGGTGTCGGAGGAGGAAGGCTCCTGTGAGTATCAGTGCCTTAATCACATTTGAAAGACTTTGGGAGGAACTGGTTTACTTTAGAAGTTTTTGTTGAGTGATTAGTTCATGGGCTATCAAGAAAATCACTGAGAAACCCCACATCTTGTAAATTTGATAACACCCTAGTCTCTTTCCTGCAGGTAACAGGGTATCTTTAATCTCAGTGGGAAGACTTTTTAATCATTCAGTCTCCAAATTCACATGGTCATCTGAATGCCAATTACTACCTCCCAATTCTAAGAGAATTGTCTAGTAATGTTGAGCATACAACCCTGAAATGTCACTTTTCCCCCTTCATCCTTCCAAGGTAACCTGTCTCATCCCCTCATTCACAAAGAAGAGAGGCATGATGTTTCTGTGTGTGTTGCTATCTGGTGCCATGACCAGACATTTAGTGGGTGTTTGGAACTCTATAATTTTAGAAACAAGGGCCATGTTTTTAGAAATGTTGATCATGGAAATATATTTTTATAGTGACAACTTATATGTTCTGGTGAGTTTTTGTCAGTTTGACACAAACTAGGGTCACCTATGAAGATAAAATCTCAGTTGAGAAAATACCATCTTGAGTTCGGCCTGTACACAAAACTTTGGAGCCTTCTCTTGATTAATGATTTATGTGAGAGGACCCAGAGCTACTGCTGGTGGAAGCAACAAGTAACACCTGATGAGCAGCATACTTAAAATATAATTCAGTGATCTGTTTCACACTAGTTACTGTATTACATTCATTATACCTACTAAGGTCTAGTACAATTGACCGAGTGGGAACTAATCTGGAGAAAAGAATCTGGGCCCAGACTGATGGGGTTCAAGCCAATTCCATCATGCCTACTGTTCGCTATAGGAAGGAACTTACTGGTCACTGAAATGAATTGGTCATGGCTAAAAGTTGACAATCTTATCACTGCCTTCAGTGGAATAATATTACTTCATAATACATAATACATAAATGCCTAATTAATAGAAATAAGAGCAAATCGGACTTTCCAAACAAAATTAGGAAAGAACATGGAAAGCTGGCATCTTTTCACAGTGCTGTGACAACATAGGGGACTAAATTTCAGTCTTTATAATGAATCCAAATACTTATTGACACTAAGCCGATAAGTCATTCCTGTTTTTAATTTCCATTCTTGTGTTTTCAATGTGGTCTTCTGTGTTGTTTCTCGGTGTTAGAACAAAAATATCAAAGAAATCAGAAGGTTCACTTTGAAGTTGTGATACATTTAATGATATAATAAAGAACAATAATTCCTTTTGTTAGTCAGCTCCCAAGATCAGAGCTGTCCTTCAGGCTCTCTGTACATCACAGAACTGGAGAATCATTTAAATACTGTCTAATTTTGAGAGGAAGTGTTTTTGTTAGATAAATGTTATAATAAATAACTTTTTCCAACACTCAGTAGACTGTGTCATTTCCTCGTGCTCATATCTCATCACAAAAGTACTCCCAGAGCCTGTAAATTAAAAGACAGCCAAATACTGTGCATTATCTATTACCCTGACAGGTCTTTGTACTTGCCAATTATAACAAGGGTTTATGAATTCCTTTTGTTAATAGTGAAAATAAATGGGCAAACAAATACATGAAAGACATTAGTTGAAAAATAATTTCTGAATTATGCAGTTTACATTTGAGAAGTCAAGAGATAATGTCTTCATATTATTTCTTTCTTAATATTATTTCTTTCTCTCTCAGGATAGATGAATATATACACATACAGCAAGGTGACTGTGAATGTAAGCATATGCTTCACTAATGACATATTTGAAGAAGTCTTTAAATGCATAATCCTATTAGTAACTGAGCAATTTATTGTTTCTTAGGTCCTTTCCATAGTTAAATACCTTATCTATGTTGGTGTTTTATGGGTTGTGTTGTAATGGAGGTAGGATGCCACAATTCAGAATTGTATATATACCTCCAGGAGAAGTGAGACAAACTTACTTATATCCAATCTCAGCAATCTAGAGATAAAATGGATAATTATACCTATTTAAGACTCAGTCAGAGAAGAGGCGCTCAGGCCATCTGCCACCAGGAACAGCGGAGATCCAGGGACACAGGCCTGGTGAGACTGTTTAGCAAGTAGCCAAGTAGCAGAAAGGTCAGTTTTGAGCTCTCGGAACGTGCGCCCACACCCCAATTGGTTCAGGGCAGCAGGAACCCTGCCATAAGGTCTTAGTTTAAACCCAGTGGGCCTGTGCATGTAGAACAGCAGAGATCCAGGGACACAGGCCTGGTGATACTGCACTACAAGTAACCCGGGCACAAAGGGGTCTGGGTAGAGCACCTGGAAAGCACGCCCCTCCCCCATTGATTCAGGAAAGCAGGAACGCTGCCTTAGGGTCTTGGTTTCCACACGGAGGGCCCATGCATGCAGAATAGGTGCTCAGGCCATTTGACATCAGGAACAAAGGAGATTCAGGGACACAGGCTTGGTGAGACTGCACCGAAAGTAGCCAAGGCAAAAAGAGGTCTGGGTTGAGCCCGAAAAGCATGCCCCAACCCCATTAATTCAGGGGAGCAGGAATTCTGCCATAGGGTCCCAGTTTCCACCCAGTGGGCACATGCATGAAGAACAGGCACTCAGGCCATCTGCCACCAGGAACAGCAGATTCTTAAAAAAAAAAGAATAAAGAAATAGAAGCTTTTAAAGAGGAAACAAGAAAAATGCTCAAAGAAATCAAAGAACTAGAGGAAAACAAAACCAAATAGATGAAGGAGTTGAAGAAGGAATTTAAAATGGAAGTGGAAACAATAAAGAAAACACTAAAAGAGACAACTCTAGAGATAGAAAACCTAAAGAAGAAACCAGGAGTCACAGATGCAAGCATCTCTAACAGACTACAAGAGATAGAAGAGAGAATCTCGGGGGCCAAAGACAACATTGAAAACATAGACAAAACAGAGAAGATGCAAAAACCAAAAAGCTTCTAACCCAAAATGTCCAGGAAATCCAAGACACAATGAGAGGACCAAACCTAAGGATAATAGGAAAAGAAGAATATAGGAATAGAATATCAACTAAGAGGCACAGTAAATATCTTCAACAAAATCTTAGAAGAAAACTTCCCTACCCTTAAGAATGAGATGACCATGAGAATAAAAGAAACCTACAGAACTCCCAATAGGTTGAACAAAAAAAGAAAATTCTCTGGACATATAATAGTCAAAACGCCAAGTGCCCAAACAAAGAAAGAATACTAAAAGCAGTAAGGGAAAAAGGTCATGTAACAAATAAAGTCAGACCAAACAGAATCACACTCAACTTTTCAACAGAGAGTATGAAAGCTAGAAGATCCTGGACAGACATCATACAATCCCTAAGAGAGCACAAGTGTCAGCCCAAGCTGCTATACCTAGCCAACTCTCAATCACCATAGATGAAGAGACTAAGGTATTCCAAGAAAAAACTAAATTTACACAATATCTGAACACAAATACTGCACTACAACAAATTATAGGTGAAAAACCCAATACAAGGAGGGAAAGTGCATACTAGTAAAAACAAGAAAATATCTAAGTAAGAAAACCAAAATAAGAAAGACACACAGGCACAATTCTAACTCTAAAAACAAAAGTAGCAGGAAACAGCAACCACTATTCCTTAATATCAGTTAAGAAAAATGAACTCAATTACCCACCAAAATGATATAGGCTATCAGAATGGATACATGAACAGAATCCAGCATTTTGCTGCATACAGGAAACTCATCTCAGAGACAAAAACAAACACTATCTCAGAGTAAAAGGTTGGGAAAAAAAAACAAAAAACTTCCAATTAAAAGGCCCCAAGAAGCAAGCTGGAGTGGCCATTCCAATATGGAACAAAGTATATTTTCAACCAAAAGTTATCAAAAAGGATAAGGAAGAACACATTTTACTCAAAAAAGGGAAAATTTGTGAGGAGGAACTCTCAATCCTTAACATATATGCTCCAAATAAAAAAGCACTCATATTCATAAAAGAAACTCTTCTAAAGCTCGAAAAATGCATTGCACCCCAAACAATAATAGTGGGAGAACTCAACACCCAACTCTCATCATTGGATAGATCATGGAAACAGAAACTGAACAAGGACACAGTAAAACTAGCAGAGATTATGAACCAATTGGAATTAATAATCATCTACAGAACATATCATTGTAAAACAAAAGAATACAACTTTTTCTCAGCACCTCACCACACCTCCAAAATTGGCCATATAATTGGTTACAAAACAAGCCTCAATAGATATAATAAGATTGAAATACTTCCGTGCATCCTTTCAGGTTACCACGGTCTTAGGCTGGTCTTTAGTAACAACAAAGACAAAAAAAAAAAAAAAAAAAAAAAAAAAAAGCCCATATACACATGGAAACTAAACAATGCTCTATTAAATGATAGCATGGTCAAAGAAGAAATAAGGAAAAAATTGAGGATTTTCTAGAATTTAATGAAAACAAAAACACAACAAACCCATACCTATGTGATGCAATGAAAGCAGTACTGAGAGGAAATCACATAGCTCTAAGTGCTTCCAAAAAGAAACTGGAGAGAGCATATACTAGCAACTTGACAACACAGTTGAAAGCTCTAGAACAAAAGGAAGCAGATATACCCTAGAGTAGCAGACAGCAAGAAATAATCCAACTCAGAGCAGAAATTGACCAAATAGAAACAAAACGATACATTCAAAAAATCAACAAAATCAAGAGCTGGTTCTTTGAGAAAAGTAACAAGATTGATAATCCCTTAGCCAGACTAACTAGAAGGCAAAGAGGGAGTATCCAAATTAACAAAATCAGACACTAGAGTGGAGACATAATAAGGGAAACTGAGAAAATTCAAGAAATCATCAGATCCTAAACAAAAGGCTTTACTCAACAAAGCTGGAAAATCTGGAGAAAATGCATGAATTCCTAGACACATACCAGATACTAAAGTTAAATCAGGACCAGGTAAACCATCTGAATAATCCCATAACACGGAAAGAAATAGAAGCAGTCATCAAAAGCCTCCTAACCAAAAAAAGCCCAGGTCCAGATGGGTTCAGTACAGAATTCTATCAGACATTTATGGACGACTTAATACCAAGACTCTCCAAACTATTCAACAAAATAGAGTCACATGGAACACTACCTAACTCATTATTTGAGTCCACAATAGCCATTGATCCTAAACCACACAAATACGCTACAAGGAAAGAAAACTGCAGTCCAATCTTACTTATGAGTATTGATGCAAGTATACTCAACAAAATCTTTGCAAACTGAATCCAAGAACACATCAAAATTATCATTCACCATGATCAAGTAGGTTTCATCCCTGGGATGCAGGGATGGTTTAATATATGGAAATTCATCAGCATAATATACCATATAAACAAACTCAAAGGAAAAATCCCCATGGTCATCTCACTAAATGCTGAGTAAGCATATGACAAAATTCAACACTCCTTCAGTTAAAAGGCTTTGAAAGAACAGGAATCCAATGCCTATACCTAAACATAATAAAAGCAATATACAGCAAACCAATAGCCAACATCAAACTTAACAGTGAGAAACTTGAAACAATCCCACTAAAATCTGGGAGTAGACAGGGCTGCCCACTCCCCCCTTTTTATTCAACATCTGAGGAAATCACCATCCCTGACCTCACGCTATATTACAAGGCAATTGTGCTAAAAACTGCATGGTACTGGTACAGAGATAAGCACGTGGTTCAGTGGAATAGAATAGAAGAAGATCCAGAAATGAACCCTCACATATATGGTCATTTGATTTTTGACAAAGGAGCTGTAAACATTCAATGGAAAAAGGACAGCCTATTCAACAAATGGTGTTGGTCCAACTGGCACTCAGCAAGCAGAAGAGTGAAAATAGACCCGTTCTTATCTTCTTGTACAAAGCTCAAGTGTAACTGGATCAAAGATCTCCACATTAAACCAGATACACTGAAATTATTAGAAAAGAAAATAGGGAAAACCTTAGAACATGTAAGCACAGGTGAAAATTTCCTATCAGAACACCAATGGCTCATTCTCTAAGGTCAAATATTGACAAATGGAACTTAATGAGATTGCAAAGTTTTTGTAAGGATAAGGACACTTCCAAAATATAAAACGGCAGCCAACACATTGAGAAAAGATCTTTACCAACCCCACATCTGATAGATGCCTAATATCCAAGGTATACAAAGAAGTCAAGAAGTTAGACACCAGAGAATCAAACAACCTTATTAAAAAATAGTGTACAGAGCTAAACAAAATGTTCTCAATTGAGGAATATTGAATGGCTGAGAAGCATCTAAGGAAGTGCTCAACATCATTAGCTATCAGGGAAATGCAAATCAAAACAACACTGAGATTCTACCTCACACCAACCAGAATGCTAAGATAAAAATTTTATATGACAGCAAATGCTGGCGGGGATGTGGAGAAAGAGGAACACTTCTCCACTGTTGGTGGGGTTGTAAACTGGTACAACCACTCTGGAAATTAGTGGTGATTCCTCAGATAGTTGGACATAGTACTACCTGAAGACCCAGTTATTTCACTTCTGGGCATATACCCCAGAGTAGCTCCAACATACAACAAAGACACATGCACCACAATGCTTATAGCAGCCCTATTTATAATAGCCAGAGGCTGGAAAGAACCCAGATGTCCTTCCGTAGATGAGTGGATACAAAAATTGTGGTATCTTTACACAATGGAGTACTACTCAGCTATCAGAATTTATGAAATTCTTAAGAAAATGGATGCTTCTAGAGAATATCACCCTGAGTGAGGTAACCCAATTACAAAAGAACAGACATAATATGCAGTCTCTGATAATTGGATACTAACTCCAGAAAGCTTTGAACACCCCAGAAACAACTCACAGACTATATGAAGCTCAAGAAAAAAAAAAGAAAAATGAAAAACTATTATGCTTAATCTTTATACACCAAGAAAACTTTGACTATTTTCAGGTTACATCTTGTTTTACAGGTACTTTATGCTCATTGTAACTGGTAAGATTTTAATGCATATTGTCAAACCTTCAAAAATTAAGAACTTACAAAAATGGAATCACATACTTTTATGCCTAAATGCTTAAAATATGTACATTTATCTTTGTTTTTAAAAATAAAGTTGTAAAAAATAACTCAGTCAATGGTTTCAAGATTTGTATTACTTTGGCTTCAAACAACATGAATCTATTTGCTTTAAGTGCTACTGTGTTTGAAATGCACACATTAGTCAAAACAGCAGACAAGAGGTCAGAAGAGCTTGTAAGAATGGCTTTTTCTTCAGCTAACTTCATTTTTAACCTACTGTTTCTATTAAGATATCCGCACCTAAATTATGTCTCCTCTAGAGCTTTCTACCAGAATGGAAAACAAATGCCACATATGGATTTTTATTTACTAAGTGAATAAATTTAGAAAAAATAATAGTCCAAGGTAGTCAATATAGCACATTAAATATTAAAAAAATGTTTGTTTGATATACATATTTTTAGACAATTTCACTTACTTGAAAGGACTCATTGAAAATATGGTGGCAACTTTTTTTTTTTAATTTAGACACATGGAAGTGAAACTGTTTAGATGTTCCCTTTATTTTAGTATCTTTGTGATTAATACAAAATTTTCCATGGTCAATTCTTTGAAGTGAAATAAATATTTGAATATTAAAATTAAGTAAACAGCATGTTATTATGTGTCAGTTGCTTTGAGATCTAGGAGTAACCATCATGAATGAGAATGCATATGACAAAAATATTTGAATTCATTTCAACATTTATACAACATTATCAACGACAGACCACACTGAGTTCATATTTTCCTAGTCTATTTATAACTCATCACCATAGATATAATATTTTAAGGTCGTTGTGTCATCTAATTTTTTTCAGATGCAATAATTGCTGGAACATTACTTCATTTTAGTGCTATTGGCTCTTAATGTTGTATTTATTTAGTGTATCATGTCCAGTTATCATGGCAACACATGTGCTTTTGTTCTTTCTGCCCCACTCCTACCATCCACCATTCTGCAAGTGGCCCAGTTTTTCTATGATTGACAATATAAGGAAAGTATCCAAGTACTAGGTAGAGTCCTAATACTTACCACCGAGCCACACCAACTTGCACATAAGGGAACACAAACATTTATGGAAGCATCCTACTGTATACTGCTCTATGCACACTTCCATGTGCACCTATACTACTGTGCTAAATTAGCACAATTGCATGCGGTTTCCATTGCCCGTGTTTTCCAATATGAAACAACTCTTTACTCTAGTCCTCTTTCCTTACTTCTTTGCCATCACCTCTCTGAGCAACTACATGTATATGTTTACTAGTTCCAAAATAGCTCATCTTTTCTATAGGCTTTGATGAAAGCAAAATTCCTCTTATGTACAACTATGGTACCCACAAAAAAGGTATGCTATTCTGAAAGTAACCCTCCTTCAGCATCTGTTGCATAGTACTAAATTACAAAAGGCTATAGAACTTTGCCTGTTACAGAATGTCATATGAAAAGATCAGTGTGGCACATAGCCTTCTCAGACAGGCTGCTTTATCTTAGCAATATGCCTTCACAATTGATTCACTGAAGCTTATTTTAGCAGCTGATTACTTTTGATCACTGAGTAATATCCCATAGTATAAAAGAACAATAATGTTTTTGCACATTTACTTATTGAAGGGTATATTTATTGTTTCCAAATATGGAACATCAGGAAGGAGTAAAGTTGGTTCTAATATGTGAGTTTATGCATGTTAAGAATAAAAGATCTTAAATGGGCTTAAATTTTCAAATCTTATGTTTTCGTTGAATAAACACAAGAAGGGTTCTCTCTATGTTTCTCTAATATTTTCTTTAATAACTGACTCATCAGTGTCTTTCAGCATCTAATATTCCATAATTTTTATCAAAGTCTGAATTGCAATTGCTATAGTGATATCTAAGGTTATATGCTTGCTTTGGTCACTAAGAGAACGATAATTTCATTGAGAAAATTTGGAGCAAAAAAGTAATGTCAGAAAAGTTTAATATTCATAAGGAGTTGTGCACATATGGTTGTAAGCTGTTAACAAAATATTTAATGTTATTTCCCCTTTCAATGGTATTTTAATTGTGCAATAATGAAATCAGACTAGTTCTTATCAACAAACCTGAACTTTGAGAAATACCACTCAGATATGTCCCAATTATCTCTATCAGTAATTGAATTAAGAAAAACTTCAGATTTTTCAATATGCATAATCTGATGAATGCTAAAATAACAAAAATGTCATTTCTGTATTTTCTGTTTTAGACAAAACTATGCTTGTGATTATAATTAATTAATATGATGACATAGATTATAACAGCAATGCGAGAATATTAGAAGATGTTGCAATGAGTAGAAAGTTCTTTCTGGATCATCAAGGACTGAGGACTGATGTCAGATCCTCAGCATCCATAGAGATGCCACTCTCAGTATCTCTAACAAAGTGTAGAGACATGAAGGTCCTGGACAAAGGAGGACCACCCATCCTAACCAAAATGGGTAACTTCAGTGAGAGAACATGTCTCAAAGGACAAGATGAATTGTTACAAAGGAAGGTGTATGAAATAAATCGTCCACCTGCATATGCTCCCATACAGGTAAATATATCTGCAGACACAGTGTATACACATAAAGTAGAAACAGAAAAAGACAAAATATGTGGAACATGTCATCAGAGGATAAAGATGAACTGCATCAGAAAGCATCATAAAATTGTATTATCATTACCATGCACCTCAGTCCAGAAAGTGTGTGGTCAATAACTAAGAAAGTCTAGAAAGAAGAAACAGAACCTTAACATAAGTGACTATTTGGGAATTACTTGTCTGACATGCATGTATTTTGATGTCATAAAAAAATAAGATAAGAGAAGAAAGACAGTGAGATAAAATATCCCGTCAAACAGCCTTCAAATAGATCAAGTGGGGTTTTTTTTGCCTCTAACTTATATAATGATTAACCAATTAAGTTTATTTACTTGTTTGTTTATTGGTTTGTTTTACTTGTTTGAACCAGCCCCACTTTATGTGCTCCATGTACCCTATCCCCTGACATCTCTCTCCAAACTGCATGAGACCTATCTTTCATGTGGAAATAACACTCACTCTTCTACCAGTGTTATTGAATGTGCCATTGTTTCTTGTTGCCAAATCCTGGAACATGCCAAACTTTTGTGGCTAAATTACAAAGAACACATTAACCCATGAGTCATGGCTTCCTCATTACTGGAATACCGGACAATGGATTAGACTTTCCTCTGTGATTTTTGTATCAGTCGACCTAGCTCCTAACTCAGTTTTACTTTACCTTTGTCATTGTCAGTTCACAGTTGTGACATCATAATGATTTTCCCAGTATGCATGAAAAAAGAGCAGAAGGTGAAGGAAAAAAAAAAAACCACCTAATAAATGCTCCCCGAGTGTTTGTTCTTTTCGCAGAATAAAGTCCTAATACTTTATCCATCTGATTGATGTCTGGTTTCTCAAGGGAGGGAGTAGCTGCCTCCTTGCTGAGAACCTTCCTTGAGCTTGGCCTGTGGTGAACAGTAGGAAAGAAACCTGCTCCAGAAATGGTGTTTGCTTTGGGAAATAAAAGAGAATGTTGACTGAGAACCTCAGTACAAATGATGCCTTTACAAAACACTCAGAGTGAGGAAGGAGCACAGAGTGGTCACTTACAGGGGAAGCCTTGTTTCTCCTGCAGTGCAAACACACTTAGAGCTGGTAGAGTATGCCTTGCAAAGAGGGCTGCTTTGTTTTGTAGGGAGTTAAGGTTTCTCATCTTTGAATGACAAGTGTTAAATACTCCTGAAACTGCTGAGTTGTGCATTTTGAACAGGTTAAGTTTTGCAAATAAATTTTTCCCCAAGGATGAGAACATGCCCTCGAGCCCAACTACCAAAAACTATGTGTGTGGCACTCGAAAGCATAAATAATCCAAGTGTGAAAAGCAAATCCCTTCTCTCTCAGGACATTATTATTAATAATTGAAACTACCCTGCTTCCCTGCGGGTATTTTTACAACGTACTTAAGAGAAATGTGTGGAATGATGTTTGCACAGGAGAAGTGAGACGCAGCGAGTGGCAGTCAAAGTCAAGTGAACTTGGGGGAGCCTGTGACACACAGTGAAACACAAACAATGGCACCGACAAAAACAATATACTGTTGGTTTCTGAACCATCAATATTTAAACTATTCTATAAAGGGTGTGTTTTTATTTTAACAACTGAGTTCTGGACGAGAAATGATTTGAGGTTCTAGTGAGCCAATAGAATTATAGAGAAGATAGAGTTTTAGGAAAAAACGTGTCAGGTGGTGGTGGCACACACCTTGAATCCCAGTATTCAGGAGGCAGAAATAGGGAGATCTCTCTGAGTCTGAAAACAGACTGTTCTACAAAGTGAGTCTCAGGATAGCCAGGGATACACATTGAAATCCTGTTATGGAAAAAAAAAATGAGCAGAAGAAGAAATTGCAATAGGAAAAGTAGTTGATATATAAAGATCATTCAGAAAGGAACAGTCTAGTTTCTGGTCAGAAATCCTGGTGTGGAGCCAGTTCACTGCAATACATTCTTCAGAGACTAGTTTCTCGTTCTTTCTATTTTTAATAAATGTCTGAGAGTGCACACTGAGTGTACTTTCTCCTTTCTTGCTTGCTGATATTGAACTACCTTCCATATTGAGATACCTCATTATGAGATAGACTCAAATGGTGGGGGTTATGAAAGCATGATTTGTTTCACTACAATTTCAAAGTAGCAAGGAAAAAAACCATTTAAAATATTGATATCAAAACACAAATAATTGATGATAATACTTTAGGGGTACATATACAATGCAACTAGAAGGTGATATACTTGTCATATAAAATCAATGACCAAAGATCTTTTTATCAAATCTCTCATCTACCCTTCTGATTCACAAAAACATTCTCATATGCAATTATACTTCGGGGCTAAATCTATCAACAACTGATAGGAAAGCACAAACTTTAACTAAAAGGGGGTAAGGGATATTTCATTCTGGAAAGTCAAATATACATAACTATGGCCTGGAAACATACATTCAGGTCATCTCAAATGTGATCCAATAGCAACATAATAATAAAGAACATCATAAATGAAGGCACTTTCCAAGTACGGGTAGAGGGTGAGTTACAGAAAAGATGGATAGGCTGTGCTGTAGGCTCCAGGTACACTGCAATCTGGTGACACGTTTAGCCTCTTTAGTTGGTGAAAGTTACCAGTCAGTTAATATATCCCAAACAATTCTCACTTTCACCTTTAGTGATATGGATATTAAGTGAGAAACATATGGAGGAAATCCAAGAATGGCTCTTGATGCTGCTAAAGATAACTGAAGATAAATTATTAGTGGTATCTGGACCTGGACTATTCTAGCATTTCCACAGTCAATGAAGCCCTACTTAGCTATGTAGGTTGGCAGAAGTTTAAGAAAAAGTGGAGTTCTTTGCAGAAATGCTCACATTTTCCAACTATAGAGCTATTCATGAGAACTTAAACCACTTTGTAAATTCAAATTTCTCCTGATATATTTGAAAAATATGACAACAATAATAGCAGAAGCCTGGGCTCGGTGTGCCTGGTGCAGGGCATGCGCTAAGTCAAGGCCAAATGTTTGATCTCCAGCAAATACCAAGTGCCCTTCATGATTGCACGCCTCCTTGGACAGTTTATTATGTGTGCCTTAGGAGGTAAAAGGACCCCAATTTTAAATCACCCCAGAGTCCACCCTTGTAATCCAATGAACCTCAGACATCTGTCTTATCGTTAACCTGGATTTAAAAAATTGATCAGTGCTTCTGTCTACCTTGACTCTATGGCTCTTATTGACCTTAAAATGCATCAATACTTTTCATGGAAGTCGAACTTTTGTTTTGTTTTCTTTTCGAAAGTATTACAGCATCCTTCACAGAGTTTGGGGAACACTGCAGAAGAGGGGGAGGAAGGAGGAGGCAGGGTAGAGAGGGGTCCTTGACACCAGGAGGAATCAACTAAGCAGGGCTCCTTGGGGCTCAGAGACTGAAGCAGCAGCAATCACTGAGGCTGGGCGTGCCTCCTCCGGAACTATGCATACATTTTATGCTTGTTAGTTTGGTAGTTTTGGAGGAATGAGAATGGGGTGTCTTAAACTCTTTTGCCTGGTTTTGGAATGCACTTTCTCCTACTTGGTTGTCTGGCCAGCTTTGATATCAGGGTTTGTGCCTAGACTTACTATATTTCATGTCATGTTCAGTTGATGCCCTTAGGAGGCCTGACACTTTCTGAAGGGAAATAGAGGAGCAGTAGATCCGAGGGACAGAGGAGGTTGAGGGAGAACTGAGAGACATGGGGGGGGGATGCGAGTCTACAGTCTGGATATGTTATATAAGAGAAGAATAGATAGAAATGAATGTTGGAAGCATTGTTTCAAAAATGAATGTATTCTCATAGACCTTTCAGTGGTTCTTCATTATCTAAAGTAAGTCTATCACTTTAAGTTTAAAACTATTGCATTTAACGAAATAAATGAAGTGAATTATCTGGCTAGATGAACCCCTTCCCAAAACTAATAATGAGGATAAAATTCTAATCGCTTGTGTACAGAATAATGAGTCTAAATTTAATGAATGCTCACTGTAGCATAATTACATCTAATTTTTTCAAAGGACAAGATATTCCATGAAAGTTGCAAACATCAAAGTAATTTTTCCCCTTTTTACTCATTAAAACTCGGAATGTATTTCCAAGATATTTGCCTAGCCGTTATAAAAATCACATAAAATCTCAAAAAATATAAGAAATGTATATACATATACACATATTATATGATCATTTTATATGTATATAATGTATATATGTATATATAAAGATTACAAAACTCACACATATATGAATTCTTTCCCAGTCTCCTGACTTTTCAGGAAGTCATTCCTGTGTTTATAATGTATATAGATATTTATAGCTAGTCCTTTAAAAATGACCTTCAAGCTTCTGTTTTGCATTTAAATGTAAAGACATAAATAAGCGTGTCCATTTGTCTATGCACACACACACTGGGTAATTTACATATGAATACAGAAAATGTTACTACTACACTAAGACAAAGGAGTACATTTGGTATAAGATTGAATGACTTCTGAAAGGAAAACGGGTTCTTAATATAGGGGAAGCTGGAATGCTTTTGATGAGGCTGGCTTTCAGATGGAGTTGAGAAAGATACAGTTGGAAAGCAGAGAAGAGGATGTATTGTCCAAGAAAAACGTAATACATTGGATTTTTACAAATGAGAGTATAAAGCAGGAACATGGATATAAGGCATGAGGACCCCAAGAAATTGTTGGCAATGGTGTCTGCAGAGGGAACAGAAGGGCCATTCATGAACAGTCTTAAAAAGGAACCCAAATTTGGTACAGGCAGATACAGGACCACCTTGTGTATAGATGGTCTGGGAACTCAAAGAACTCACAGGTGAAGAAGTCAAAATATAAAGTCACTGTTGCATTAATATGAGTTCCTTAAAGGAGCAGAAACAATAAACTTACTCATATTACAAGAAAAAGGTTTATTGGCTGACATGATAGAGACCCAGCAGATTAACAATGGGCATCGTTTGTATGGTTAAGTTCAGAACAAAGTAGCTTTTCAGTCCTAAAGGCAGTGTGCTTTAGGAGTATGATTTGTCACTGAAGGTTTACTAAGTTTCTGAAGAGCCCCTAGTCACAGGGGCTAGAAAGCTAGGCTGCTGTGTACAGAAGTAACAACAGGGTAGAAGCATTCACCAACAAGAAAAGAAAGCAACTAAACAATCTGCATCTTTCTCCTGGAAAGCTGTGTCTGGTCTACTTTAGGTAGGTGCCACTCACACCAGGGGAACCTTTGCATCCATCAACTAATCCTTCCTGGAATTTCCCCCACAGATTCATCCAAAGGCTTGTCTTTTAGTTGATCCTGGATTCAATCAAAATGACAGTTAAGACTAACTCTCACCCTCTGCCCCAGGAATGATTATGTGGTAGCCAGAAGCAGCTGAGCTTATCCCACACAGTGTCTCTGAGACATCTGTTCCTTTTCCTCAGTTCACCTGACAGAAACTATGCAGAACGCATTCCTGTCAACCCTACCAAATATTCTGTATGGATTTTTTATTTGAATATTATTTTATGAGGTCAAAATTAATCATTTAGAAAATAGTGCTACGTGGAATCACGGATACCTTAAAAATGACTTTCCTGGAGCACAGTAGCAGAAAAAAAGCTTTTTGTTAAAGTCACTACTAGTCAAATCCTCATGTGAGCTTTCACAAACCACTAAGCTCAGGGTGGTCAATAAAAAAATTCCAATTTTCTTTTACAGCTTGAATTTCATTAGTAGCAACACAGACTTGTTTTCTTGATAAAGTAGAAGCATTTCAATAACTCCCAATGCTACTTACCTTCCACCATCATTTTGCCTCAGTACTTAGGGCAACTAAAATCTCTGGTCCACAAGGAAAGATTCCTATGTGGCTAGTAATCATTTTTTTGCAAAGATTTATTTTTTAAAATTTATTTCTGAAGTACTGACGACTGAACATAGGCCTTGAACATTATTTGTCACTGAGCAGTATCGTTAATTCTATGTATGCTTGTATTTTGAGATAATGGTCTTGCTAAGTTGTCCAGTCTAGCCATAGGCCTACGCCATAGGCCAAGCTAGTGTTGAACTTACCCTGTAACTCTATCTGGCCTTGAACGTCGCTTTCTTGCTGCCTTGGCTTCATGAGTAGATGGACCTAGAGGCTTAGACATCATTCTGGTGAAGAAAACATTTTTTTAAATATACTTAATGGTTAGGATATGATATACTAATTCTTCAGTGTCATGAAGAATATTATTAAGGGAACTTACTTTTTGTTTTTCTTCCATTGCTGGGTGGTAATGAAGCAGACATACACACCCTGGTCGTTTTCCTTAATTATGGTGAATTCAAAAGACTTTTATTGGTCATTTTACTAGCACTATCTGTAAACATAATATTGTTATAGAAGTAGTTATATACCTAATGGAGTGCTAGGGACTCCAGATTTGCTATAAAATCTTTAGTTTCAGAAGCGGTGGTGTGGACCTAAAACTTAATGCTGGGAAGATGCGCAGTTGGTCACAAATCCAAGCTACATAGAAATTGTGAGACTAAACTTTTTTTGGGGGGGGGATGTTTGATTTTGCTTAAGGCTTTTTAGGGAGGTCGCGGACTGCTCTTCCGCGGCTGTCATCATGCCACAGAATGAATATATTAAATTGCCCCGCAAACGATATGGATATCGTTTGGACTACCATGAGAAAAAGAGAAAGAAAGAAGGTCGGGAGGCCCATGAACGCTCAAAGAAAGCAAAAAAAATGATTGGCCTGAAAGCTAAGCTCTACCATAAACAGAGCCATGCAGAGAAGATACAAATGAAAAAGACTATTAAGATGCATGAAAAGAGAAACACCAAGCAGAAGGATGATGAGAAGACTCCACAGGGAGCGGTCCCTGCCTATCTGCTGGACAGAGAGGGGCAGTCAAGAGCAAAAGTACTTTCCAACATGATTAAGCAGAAACGAAAAGAAAAGGCGGGAAAATGGGAGGTTCCTCTACCCAAAGTTCGTGCCCAAGGAGAAACAGAAGTATTGAATGTTATTCGAACAGGAAAAAGAAAAAAGAAGGCATGGAAGAGAATAGTTACCAAAAGTCTGCTTTGTTGGTGATGGTTCTACAAGAAAACCACCTAAATATGAGAGGTTCATTAGGCCAATGGGTCTGCGTTTCAAAAAAGCCCATGTTACACACCCTGAGCTGAAAGCTACCTTTTGTCTGCCTATACTTGGTGTGAATAAGAATCCATCATCCTCACTGTATACAACCCTGGGTGTGATCACCAAAGGCACAGTTATTGAAGTGAATGTGAGCGAGTTGGGCCTCGTGACACAAGGAGGCAAGGTGATTTGGGGAAAGTACGCCCAAGTTACCAACAATCCTGAAAACGATGGGTGCATAAATGCAGTCCTGCTGGTTTGACCGTGATGTCATACAAGTCATTCCACTCACTATTGAAGACTACACAGTCAGGAAAACACCGCCACTGTGACCTTTTTGAACTACCAAGCAGCCTTACACCATGTGCAGTTATCAAGTATTTATTAAATTGTAAAGGAAAATAAAACACTGTCCAATTTAAAAAAAAAAAAAAAAAAAAAAAAAAGAAAGTCCTTATTTATTACATGAAAATGTAAAATAGCTTCAAACAACAAATTCAAAATGTTTTTTTTGACAATAGCAGGAGCTATTATTAAATCTAAATTTCTTAAACAAATATACAAATCTCTGTTAATAGTGTCTTTGTACTGATTTTGTATTATGCTCTTAAGTTTTTAAGTAA
Organism: Micromys minutus; assembly: GCF_963924665.1. Classification (NCBI taxonomy): domain Eukaryota; kingdom Metazoa; phylum Chordata; class Mammalia; order Rodentia; family Muridae; genus Micromys; species Micromys minutus. The sequence continues at coordinate 41,259,323 of NC_137976.1, read as the reverse complement.
ATTTTAAAAGTTTCACATCTATTTATGCTTTTCTTCCATAATAGGTTGTTGATGACAGTAGTATGTTTTCTATTTGTTTATGTAACTTGTTTTGATATTATTTTCTAGTGTAAGATAACACATTTTAACACACCAAAATACCACTATTATATCTTCTGACAACTTGGCAAACCCAACTGCATATTTAATATTTTACCTGAATTATTCTGCATCATTCATATAGTTAAGTAGGCTAATTGTCAATCAGAATTCTGTTTAAAAAATCAAAATTTTCTTTATTGCTTAAATTATAAGGAAATATATAGGGTACACTTTAAATGTATGTAATATTAATAGTGTTAATTTCTTTCATTCTATGTATTTGTTTTAAGATATAGTGTTTATAGAACTGACCATACTACTATTGGGGTCTGACTGAAGACAGGACTGTTGGGAGGATTTCTTTTGTCTGCCTCTCCATTTTCCTTTGGAGATTCTGTATGAAATTTGAGAGGGTTGGAATATTTGCCCGCAATGCTGCTAAATAACCAGAACTATGGATAAAAAGAACCAAATGCAAAAAACCAGTTGTTATACAGTCCAATATGTTTGTTCTTTAATTTTACCCAAGAAAAAAGTTGAACCAAGCCCAAAGAAGAATCTGGATGAAGAACTGATTTCTAACTTTAAGATCAAACATCTTTGTGCTTAGATATGAAGAGTCATGTGCTCAGCTCAGCCTTGTAATTGGGGAAGATTTTTGACAACACTTTAGAGAAAAATTAGTAGAAGTTGAAACAAGTACTCAAGTTTTATAAAAACAGGATAAAGGCATTTAGTAGAAATATTTCTGAATATATTATCATTGGATACAAAGAGATGCCTAAAATTGACATGTTCTCTCTATCAAGCAACAATTCTATACTCTCACTTTGGAATGTTACAGAAGCATGGTCAGTGTCTTAGTAATTATGTGCCAGAACATGACTGAATTGAAATATTGATTTAATGTGACCTGAGTCTCCATCTTGCCCTTTTCACCAGTGTGGGCAAATGATTTAATCATGGGAGTTTTAGTTTATTTCTTGTGGTATTTTTTTTTTATAAAATATAAAAGTTGGGTGAAATGTTAATGGTCTTTATTGAAACTTTTAATAATTATCTGTGCATTTCTAGATTTATTCCCTCCTTCCAATTTCACTGCATCCAGAGTTTGCAACCAAGTGATGTCTAATTTCTTTGGCAATGGTCCTAAATATCTCATTTGTTAAATACATTAAATTATGGCCACAGAGTATTTATTTTTAAGTCAACTATATTGAAAAAGCTTGTTATTACTAATTAGGATTTTGTGTACCAACTTATAGGGCAATTTTCTTTGGTGTAAAAGACATACATATGGAAGAAAAGGACAAGATTTACACATAGGAAGATTCACTCAGCATTAGTGGTCCATTTCAGTGGTGAGGCATTATGGAACCTTTAAGACTCAGACTAAACCATACGGGTCAATGAGCATTACTTGAGATGATACACTTAAAGCCTACTCTTTTAAAAATAGTATTACAGAATCTAGCAGATCCCCATAAAGGTAGTTTTGGAAAACCTAGGCTTTAAAGCAGACTGGTCTTTTGTCTTAACAGGCAACACTTGGCTGTCTCTGGTTATTAGAAACTTAAGGAAGACCCTTCATGCTTCTCAACATAAAGGACGCCCGACTGCATCATGAGAAGCAGGATGATTGTTCCTGTAGTTTTCACATTCTCTCCTTTTTGTATGTGCTTCATTATCACAACTGTCTCTGCTTTCAACGGTATTACACTAGCTTCCTAATCTGCTACCCTGTTCCTGCTCTTGCCTCCTCACGTTTCTCAATACTTTCTTCTTACACTTTCTAGAATTTTAATTTGAAACTACAACGATGTATTATTACAAAATGCAAGTGCATTTTTTATGGATCAGAGGGCACATGTGGTCACCCCATTCTTGCTCTCTATCTTGCTATGGTTCCCAATCTGTATTAGGTGTCTTGGGTCACTCTGTTTTTCAGAAGCAGAATGTCTTTCTTTGTGTGCCTGTTACTAGCATGTGGTGTCACAGTTTCCTGGATCACCCTTTCTAACTCTTTCTTTTCTTGAACATGAGTGTTTTAGTAATTTACAGTTTACTTCTAAGATTTCTACTTATGAGGATTCTGTGCATTCACAAAATTGAATGATCAAGTCTTCTACATCTCATGGTTTTTAATATATATAATGCAACCTAAATATTGCTGTACTTTATTAAAAATGTAACTGAATGTCAAATAACTTATATTAAATTGTCCAAAACTTTTTTATTGAATATTCTTTCTATTTATATTTCAAAGGTTATCCTTTTCCTTCCACTCTCCTCCCCCAGGTCAACTTTTTACTACAAGCTTGCTTCTTTGATAAACATTCTGAATTTGGAATTAATATGCAGAAAATGTATTGGAGAATGCTCCTGAATGGAAACTGAGAAAAATGAGAAAGAAGGATTGTGTAGAGGAAATACAGAGATACAGTGTGATGTAATTACAACCAAGTATCTAACTCATGGACTTTGATATACTTTTATGAATATTCAGAGATGTCTCAATTTGAAAATAGAGGGACAAACCACATATGCCAACCATTTGATGACAAATGTTTGAGAAAATAGATCCTATCCTTAGTAAGATAACATATTGAAAGGGCTACGTTTGGAGGGATCTCAGCTGTTACCTCTCAGTGCCAGTGTTTAATGAGAGAGGGGAAGGACTGCCTCCATTAGAAAATGCAAATCTTGGTAGTGTATGCGTCATGAGCACCTCTGTGACTTTAAAGATTTTAATTAATTGCTGTTTTGACAAGTTGTTCACTTGGGCTCCTATCTCTGATGAGGATGGCAGTTTAGCCTGCAGGACAAGTTTGCCTTTATAAGTTTCTTTCTTTTTTTTTTTCTGTCCTTTCAAAAGTAAAGTTCTGTGCTTTTAGAAATGTACTCCTTTTATTTTTCTGTGCTGCAGTCATGGGCTTTATCATGCTTATGAGCAGCAGGATCATAGAAATAATTGGAAAAGGTAATCATTTAGAGCACACTGAAACACATAGCTCACAAATAAGCACAATTAAGCTATTTCATTTATTTATGGGGCTGCAGTTAAGATAATGACAGAGAAAAAGTAATACTGTGTTTAGACAGAAACAGTAGGAGGAAAGGTTTGGGCTTCTAGAACAAATTAAGCCACAAGAATATGCTTTACAGAAAAATATGACTGTTATCAACATATGCTTTTACTTAACTACAGTGACTAAAGCAGTTTTCAATGTTAGCGACTTCTTCTGCCTTCTTATATCCACCACAGTATTGTTTTCCCTACAATTTTAATAAACAAGAGTGTTCAATGATGGCTTAAAGAAAATGTTATACGGAAGGCAGGGAGAACTACTGAGAAAAACTGGGGTGAAAGAAATCATTTTAAAGTGACTAAAATTATGAGCTATGGAGTATAATTTATTCTAAGTGGTACATCTGGTGCATCAGGAGTTTTTCACATGAAGGGCCAGATTGGTACCCAGAGAGACATAAAAAGGCAAAAATTCTCAAATAAATACTTTTCTCTTTCAGAGAGTAAAGAAATAAGATTAAGGGAAAAGTTCATGTCATGGGAGCTAGACTCTTTTAAATGATTTAATTGACTCATTTTTACAAGGCATTGTTTGTTCTCTATAACCTTATGTTCCAAAGAAAACTTTGGGCTTTCAGAGGTGAACTTCGAAAAGAGGTAACAAGTCCTCCTTGGATTAAAGCATGGTAGTACCTCTTACACTATGAATTAAAATGTAGTAATTTTCCCATCTCTGATTCAATGATCTTTCACCATTGTACAATTCTGCATGTGTATATGTGTATACTAGGATACAATTTAAATATTTCTTTGTAAATATTTAAGTTTATCTACATAGTCTTATAGCCTCTCCCAAACAAATTTTGTGAATCAAAAAGATCTATAAATCAAAAGCTAAAAGTAGGTGACACCAAACATAAAAACAATGCCTTCAAAATAGATTTAAAAACTAGGGACATCCTTGGCCTGATACAGTGGAATATATTCATTTAACCCTATCCTCTGAGTACCTAAAATTTAATTGTTTCTTTCAGGATGCTGCTCTCTAGATGTCAATCATCTTTGGCTAGTATCTTCTGTTGTAGTTCTGATGACGTTTTCCATCTCCATTCTTAGAATCTCATGCCTTACAATTCTACTCATCATTTTTATTCAGGGACACCTACTAATGAAGCAGGTGTCACTGCAGAAAGAGTGCAAAGAACTATCTAAATGCCACCATTTTAGTTTTCGCGTCACTTAGTTTTGCCTGTCATTATATTTTCCAGTTTTACACTAATTAGATATCTAAGAGAAAGGCCAGTCAAGGATAGTACTTTCATAAGATTCATTAGAGAGGGTGGTATGAGGAGGTATCTAATGACATAAATGTGTTAGGATAATGCAGATTTAGATTTCTAAGAAGGTGCCTATGCTAATCATATCTAAAAGCAGATCTATGGGTCAGAGACTTTCCAGTTACAACCATGCTCCTCACTCACGTGACTTTCTCTAGAACTGACTAGGTCAGAATGTAGATCACAAATTGTCACATATGTCTGAAATATTTCTGATCATGGTTTTTTTTTTTTTTTTTTTTACTTTTGGTCTTCTCTGACTTTGCATTTTCTTTGAATTTAGTGTATCTTATTTCTCTTTTTATTAATCTTAAATTAGTCTCTTTTTTCATTTCAGAAGTTCTTTATTATTAGTCTTTCAAAGTAGGAGATACTGACACTCCAAAGAGTTGGCAGGCAGGAAATAAATCTCACTAGAAGCACTAAATGATGTTCACAAACTTCTCCTTCTATTTTTAAAAGTCAAAATATTTATTCTTTAAAAATAGAGCACCAGTTAAAAGATTAAGGTGGACAGTTTCAAAAGAAAAGGAGCAGTAGTTTAAGGTGAAGAAAATGTATGAGAGATGATTGATATGAGATATGGCAGTGTTGAATAAAGAACCAGACCAAGAAATAGAACCATGGTGTACATCTTTCATGGGAACAGAAACAGTGTTCATGATTGTGTCTTAAAGAAATAAAACCCCATACCACCAAAACAGAATAAGCCTTCACAGCAGACTTACCTTGAAAGTATCAAATATGGTGAAATGGGGAGAAGACACAACTCAAGATAATCCCATGCTCTTGGCCTAAGCACGTATCTGAAGGGAACACATACTCATGTCTCTTACCTTTCAAACCATGCATAGTTGTAATGACAGGGATTTTACAATTAGATTCATATTGTAAGTGATTTTTGTATTCCTGTACTGCTAGAACTAACCTCCTCCTTTCACATTTTATATGTACTTATAGCTAAAAAATACTTATCAAGGAATAGCTGCTTCCATTTCACCCTGTTGCTTCACAGCCTGAAATTAATTCTTCCTTAGTCCTGTGGCACTTTGCTGTAAGATGGGATCAAAAGCCTTTTCCTTTATAGCTCTTGGCATCTGGAGGAAACTTCTTGCATTTCTCTGCCTCATTGACGCTATCTCTTCTTTTCTCATATGCTTCTTGAAAGTCTCCTCTCTTGCCTAAAGCTCTCTTAATTTTCTTCTCTCTTTGTGGTTATTTAACTGTGTAATTGTATTATTTAACTTTATAAATCATTTTGGGATTCTGTGTATGTAAGACATGGTATGAATAATATACTCCTTGAATCTGCTCCGTGAGTTCAATAGAAATTGCTTAAGCAGCAACTGCAGCAAGTTGGATTCTTTCTCCTTCTTTGCTTCCTGCAACTCAATCACTATGATGGAAGAAGGGAACATGCTGCCACCTAATCGACACAACTTGCTCTGCTCTGTGTACGTTGCTACTCCTTCATCCAATCTATTAGCTATTATTTTCCCCACTTTGGTTAATTCTTTCAAACATGAAGAAGAATTAAATTTTTAGGAAGCAGTTTTTTTTTTTTAAATCTTTAATCATGTTGGCCACATCCACGGGATAATCTTAGAAAGAAAATTCTTGCAAATTTGGTACTTATGCTCTGACTCTGGTTCATATAGTCTCACAATAAGAAGGAGAAGAAACAGAGACAGGCAATGTCACATGGGTGACATTAAGCTATTAGTAGTTCTGTATTACCTATACAAAATTTCCTTTATACATAATAAAAATACATGAGAAATTAAAATTATTCTTTTATTCAACAATAGGTTTTGGTTACATATATCTAACTTAAAACTCTTACTATTCATTCTTAAGTTTAGAATTGGATCAGGGTCCCACTGTTGGGCAGCATATGAGGCAGAGATCTGTAACTAAAGCAGCTCCCAGGAACCTCTTATTGACTCTCTACAGCTGACTGAGCTACTTGCTTCAGGAGACTGACATTTGCTTAGTGGTGGCTTTTATTATGCCGATTTATCATTGTAGATTTGATTTTCTTCACTTTGATTATGTTGTCTGGGAACACTGAGCTACAAATTATCTCAGAGAAGTTACCAGTGTTTCATGGTAAAACCTTGTGGACTAAAGAATGTTGGAGGTTTGGTCTATGTTATACTGAATAAAAAGGTCTTAGGCAATTGTAAATAGGCTCTGTTACTAACTCGCTGGGACATGATGACTGTATTATCATGTCATATCCTGTCCCCAAACAACCAAGATTGTTTTTTGAGCTTTTCCTAGGAAAATCTTTACCTTTCATAATTCTGAGTTTTTGGGTGATATATACTTGCTTACCAACCCCATAAAAGTCAAATAAATAAATCCTGAATAAGGGATGGCACTGTTGGCATAACAAATGCTATATCCCAATTTCTCTTTAAGAAAGTTCTGTTTACCTGCTGAAAATGTCATCAACAGACCATTGATGGACTAACTTCTCCTTTCAGCACTTTGAGACTTGTTTCTTGGTGCCATTATCTTTACATAGCTCATAGCATCTCATAGGATAAAGGCACATCCATGTCTGCCAGAAGACTGGGGATTGCTGAGCTATTTCAAGTACTTCTTGTGGGGTTGGCTGCAGTTTCTCAGACTTCCTCCCCACTCTTACATTTTTGTTTTCCTAATTTTACTTGCTCCTTCTCTGTTCCAGGATTCTTGATTCTAAGCCCAACAAACGTCCTATGCACTAAATTAATATTGGAATATATATATATTAATATTTGAGAGCAAAACCTGCAAATGAACTTATTTTTAAACCAGAAATAATTTTTTCCACAATTCTTCTCCACTAGACAAAGAGACTTTACATTTGTAGCTTAAAATTGTCATAATTAGCATAATTACCCGAGACATTCACTAACAGTCCAATGTTTGGGGCCAAGGTATAATGGAGGATCCTGAAGGCAGTAGTTGGATACTTAATTTTCTTCTTGTCGAAACAAGGAAGTTAGCAGGAAGAAATTAGATCCCCATTTGTATAAACTGTTTAATAAGATAATGATTAATCTTATCTTTTCCCTCCTACAGAAAGCATATCTAGTCTTATCTCTCAGTTTTGCTGAGCTAGGTTGTGACACAGATGATCCTGATACATGGTATATGTGCCGTCGAATTTGTTCCTTTTAAAACGAAATGAGGGTTTAGATGTAACTCTGCGATTAAGAGTTTGTCTAACATCCTGAGGCCCTGTACCATCTTTACACTGCAGGAGTAAGCAAGGAAATACTCTGGTATTTACTCATTTCTACAGTATAAATATGGCCGGCATGGCTATGTTAATTTGACAGAGTTATAGTTATTGTAGAAGCAGGAGCCTCAGTTGAGAAAATGCCTCCACAAGATTTGGCTAGAGGTGGATGTGTAAGGCCTTTCTTAAAATTAGAGATTAATGAAGGGCCCAGACAAATGGGGTTGGTACCTTACCTGGGCTCATGGTCATGAGTGATATAAGAAAGTAGAATGAGCAAGCCAAGAAGAAGAAGTCAGTAAGCTGCATTCCTCCATGGCCTCTGCATCAGCCTTGGCCCTGAGGTCCCCTCCTGCTTTGAATTCCTGTCTTCCTGTAATGAGGAACAGTGACCTGGAAATTTAATCCATGTAAACCCATTCCCACTCAATCTGCTTTGGTTAATAGTATTTTCCCACAGCAATAACACTCCTAACTTGGATAATGGCTAATTTTATATTCTCAATATAGTACCATGACAACTGAGCATGGAGTATAGGGGAGATGGGTAGAAATAGTTCTTTCTTTGAAATATGCTACAATCTGGCTGAAGTGCATAACTGATTCAGACCACTTTTCTTACATGGTATAAATATTTGGCAATCATGGGTTTATTTACTATAGCTGTCTCACTTGCCAATTTATTTTCAGAATTAGGTAAGAAAATACCCACTAGACCAGAGAGATGTACACACAACCTTCACCATTCTCTCGAAAAGCAGCCTGGTTTTCTTCTGAAGACTAAAGCCAAATACTAATGACAAGATGGTAACAAGATCCTTTCCTTGACTTAGGGTCTTATACTAAATGAGGCCAAAATCTTTGAATTTACATAATAGCTAAAAAATTTATAAAATTATTTTGTTTTCTGGTATGATATCATGCTAATATATTTGCTAGCCAGTTCTCTTGCAGAATGGTGTGGTGGAATGAGAATCATATTTACTCTACATAACAACTGGAAAAAAATAAAATTCAGCACCACTTCTAAACATACCTCTTACTTCCCAAAGCCCTTTTCCCCTGTTAGAGCTGTTTTTCATGATGATGCCACCCTATTCCTTTTATACTTTTACTTAAAACTATTTTTTCAATTATTTGAGAATTTCATATACTGTAATGTGAATGTACTTAACCATAATCTCTCCCACATTCTTCATAACTTATGTCTACCCACCCACTCATGTGCATTTGTGCACGTGTGATTATGAGCATGTTTGTGTGTGTATGTATGTGTATGCACATGCTTGTTCATATGCTTCTGTGGATACATATGTGTGCACATGCATGTGTGGCTTCTTTCTGGGACAGAATCACATATGTATAATCTGGATTCTCTATGTAAACCAGACTGACCTTAAATGTGCAAACTCCTTAGATCTTGATTCTCAGATTATAGATGATACTAAAAATATAATTTTCTTATTTTTGAAGTCTTGGTGCCTTGGGTACTCTAGTTTTTGCAGGAAGGTAGTGTCTTCTTACTGGGTTAATTTAATATTATGATTTTTTAAAAAAATATATTTGGTTATGAGCATAACCTTTAACCACTGAGCCGTCTCTCTGGTCCTATGTTGTGCTCACAGACAGGAGCCTACAAAGGCTGACCTCTGAGAGGTTCTACCAGCAGGTAAGGGATATAAATGCAGATGCTCATAGCCAAGCACTAAATAGAGGTCACAGATCCATATGGAAAAGATGCCATGGGGTGGTATTGGAGGAACTGAAGAGGTTGGCAAGCCCATGTGAAGACCAACAGTGTCAACTAACCTGGACTCCTGAGAGCTCCCAGAGGGAGAGCTACCAACCAAAGAGCATACACAGGCTGGTCCAATGCTGCTAGCATATATGTAGCAGAGGACTGCCTTTTGTGGCCTCAGGGAGAGAGAATGAGACTAATCCTGTAGAGACATGATACTCCAGGGTGAGAGGATACCAGGGGGAATACCCACTCAGAGGCAGAGGGTAGGGAGTATGGAGAAACAATTCTGTGAGGATGGCATGGGAGTGGGGGCAATATTTGGAATGTAAGTAAATAAAACTATGATTTATTAATTAAGAAAGACTGTTATGGCTTATTAGTAAAATATGAAATTGTTACTTGCTACTTTATTTAGATAGCAGAGTGATGAAAATTAACTTTTAAGATTTGATTTATTGTTTCCAATACCAATCCATTTCTTTCTGTACTCATTATTTCAGCCCAGACTTGTTGAGTGTTTAAACATGTGCTGGGCCTTATGAAACACATCAGAGAAAGTGAATTCCTTTAATGGGGGTATATTTAACATTTCTCATTTTGTTAAGAAAATAACAAGTGCTATCTTCATTTCCATGGCGTGACATAAAAAGGCAGCATGAGATTTTGTGTTTTCTCATGTCCGGTGTACTTCCATTAGCCATTATATTGATAATGCTTCTTGTTCTGGAATGACTCGTATTTGCTGGATACAAAAAGAATAATTCTATTTTTTATTTGTAGAAGCCACTCCTACCTGCCTGCTCAGTTTTTATTGCATTTAGAGTTTAATGCAGATTAAAGATTAGATGATTCCATATTAGACAACAAGTTATTGAAATTAAAATTTTTCCATTATAACCCTTGGATCCAGAAAAAATATTATGTCACTTGTTGTTTTCCATGCTGTGGCTAAACTTTTAAAATATTTACTACCAGAGCAATTGTTGGTGTGTGTTCTATACCTGTTGGAGAGAACCGCTGGAACATTGTCCTTCACAGTGTCACTTTGCTAGAAGTGGAATTACATAACCTTTGCCAAGCACCTTAGTGTCATGCGATGTCTCATACAACCTAACTGACTGGAACTCTGGGCACTACCCATCTACTCAAATGTAGCTTTTATTTAACAGTCTTTGCTTTTTGCTTTTTACCGCATAGCAAATTCTTACTTTCAGTTAGCAGGTAAACTATGAATTCCTTCTAGAAGATATTTGAGGGACATGATTCAGTAAATGATAAAGAGGGCCATGACTATTTTCAGCATAACTTATCAAGGTTCTCTGTGCTTTTCAAATGTACTGAAAGGATACCCACCAATTAGTTTGATTCATTAACATATATAATTCGCTTACAGAGTTTATACCAACATGACAAAAATCAAAATGATTATAGTGTATGTCCAAATACCTGCAACACCTTTGGCCCTCTTGCTCTCTCTGTCTCTCTCTGTCTCTCTTTGTCGCTCTCTGTGTCTCTGTTTCTGTCTCTATCTGTCTCTATCATTCTCCCTCTCCCTTTTCCTTTCTCTCCCTTTTCTTCTCCCTTTCCCTCTCCCTCCCCCTCACTCTCACACTCACTTGCCCACTTCCCCTTTTTATGTCTGTCTGTTTGTGTACATAAGTGTGTGTACATGCATACACACTAGGTGGAGGGGGGGTATGTCTCTCAGAACACTTGGAAACATATTGTAAAACTGGGATGTTCTTCACTTTCTAGAGATTTTTTCATCCAGCATAATGAGACAACTGCTTAAGTGTATGAATAACTGGTAATTAAAATTAACATTAAAATTATTCTGACATTTGACCTTAAGCCTGTTTTCCTCCCTTCCTTTAACACTCTCCCCATACAGGATTTTCTGTATATTCAAGTTATAAACTGGGGTGTTGTGAGTGCCCATGATTTTAGATGCTACTAATGATCCAGGAAAAAAGGCAAAGTATTTGTTTAAGCCAAATTATTAGAGGAGATAGAAAAGTCAAATTTGTTTGTCATTGTTAAGCCTAGATCATCTGAACTATTTTTGTTTGAACTATTATATATATATATATATATATATATATATATATATATATATATATGTGATTTCTGTTTTTTTAAACGATGTTCCTTCTTCCTTACTCTTCCAACACCTTACCCTCTTTTCCCCTTCTCATCCCCTCTTACCAACAAGTTCTCTACCTCCAATTTCAATTTTATTTTTCTTGCTGAGTAAGATTCAAGAATATTTCTTTGAGCCCTCTTTCTTTTCCCTTCTTTTGGTCTGTGGATTATGAATATCTACATAGTTATCCTGTACTTTATGGATTATATCCCATTAATATTTTTTAAAAATTAATTTATTGGATATTCTCTGTATTTACATTTCAAATGCTATCCCATTTTTCTCAATTACCTTTCTCCTCCCCCTTCACTTGTTTCCATGAAGGTGCTCCCTCTCCCAACCACTGTCTCCACATCACTATCTTGTCATTCCACTAAACTGGAAAAACAAGCCTTCACTGGACCAAAGGCCTATTCTTGCATTGTTGGAAGACAATGCTATCCTCTGCTACATATGCAACTTGAGCCATGTGTCTCTCCATGTGTGCCCAATGGTTGGTGTTTAAGTCCATGGAAGTTGTGGAGGGTTTTGTTGATTGATAATGTTATTCTTCCCATGAGGTTGCAAACCCTTTTTGCTCCTTCAGTCCTTTCTTTATTATCTTCATTGAAGTCCCTATGTTCAGTATGATGGTTAGCTGTGAGCATCCTCAACTGTATCTCTATGACTCTGGCAGATCCTCTGAGGAGGCATTCATATCTTCCTACTACCAGAAAGCATTTCTTGGCATTAGCATTAGTTAATGGGTTTGGAGTCTTCATGTGAAGTAGATCCCAAGGTGAGGCAGTCTCTGAATGATCTTTTTAAATCCCCGCTCCACTATTTCCTCCCATGAGTGGTTTGTGCTCTTTTCTAAGAAGACCTGAGGAATATACATTCTGGCTTTCCTTCTTTTTGAGCTTCATAAGGTCTGTGAATTGATTCTTGGGTATTCTGAGTATTTGGAAGATAGTATTCACTCAACAGTGGGTGCATAGCATGAGTGTTCTTTTGTGACTGTGTTTTGTTCCTCACTCAGGAAAACAGTTTCAAGTTCATTCATTTGCCTAGAAATTTCATGAAGTCATTTTTTTTTCTAAAAACTGAGTAGTGATCTGTTGTGTAAATGTACCACAATTTTTGTATCCATTCTTCTGTTGAAGGACATCTGGGTTCTTTCCAGTTTCTGGCTATTATAAATAAAGGTGTAATAAACACGATGCAGCTTGGGTTCTTGTTATATTTGAAACAACTTTTGGGCATTTGCCCAGGAGTAGAAGAGTTGGGTCTTAGGTAATAATATTGTCCAATTTTCTGAGGAACTGACAGACTGATTTTCAGAGTGGCTGTACCAATAACAATCCCAACAACAATGGAGAAGTATTCTTTTTTCTCCACAACCTTGCCAAAATCTGCTGTTACCTGAGTTTTGATCTTAGCCACTCTGACTGGTAGGAAGTGGATTGTCAGAGTTGTTTTGATTTCCATCACCCTGATGATTAGGGATGTTGAACATTTCTTTAGGTGCTTTCCAGCTATTCAGTATTCTTCAGTTGTGAATCTTTGTTTAGCTCTGTTTCCCATCTTTAATTGAATAATTTGATTCTCTGAGTTTAACTTTCTTTGTTCTTTGTACATATTAGATATTAGCCCTCTATCAGAGGTAGGATTGGTAAAGATCCTTTCCTAATCTATTGGCTGCCGTTTTGTCTTCTTGATAGTATCCTTAGCCTTACAGAAACTTTACAATTTCACGAGGTCCCATTTGTTGATTCTTAATCTTAGAGCATAAGCCATTGGTATTCTGTTCAGGAAAATTTCCCTTGTTCCTATGTGTTCTAATATTTTCCCCAAATTCTTTTCTAATAATTTCAGTGTACCTGATTTTATTGGGAGGTCTTTGATTCACTTGGACTTGAGCTTTGTACAAGGCAATAAGAAAGGATCTATTTTTATTCTTCTTCATGCTGACTGCCAGTTAAACCAACATCATTTGTTGAAGAGGCTGTCCTTTGTCCATTCAATGTTTTTATCTTCTTTATCAAAGATAAAGTGACCATTGGTGTGTGGGTTCATTACTTAGTCTTAAATTCTGTTCCATTCATTTACCTACCTGTCTCTTTTCCAATACTCTGTGGTTTTTATCATGATTCTGCTATAATATAGCTTGAGGTAAGGGATGGTGATTCCCCTGGAAGTTCTGTTACTGTTGAGTAGTTTTGTCTATCCGAGGTTTTTTTTTTTTTTTTTTTGTTATTTTAAATTAATTTGAAAATTGCTCTTTCTAACTCTATGAAGAATTGCATTGGAAATTTTATTTGGATTCCATTCAATCTGTAGATTTCTTTGGCAAGATGGCCATTATTACTATGTTGGTCCTCCCAATCCATGAGAATGGGAGCATTTTTCCATCATCTGAGATCTTCTTAAATTTCCTTCTTCAGACACTTGAAATTGTTTGTATAAAGATCTTTCACTTGCTTAGTTATGGTCACACTAAGGTATTTTATATAGTTTGTGACTATTGTCAAGGGTGTTCTTCCCCCAATTTCTTTCTCAGCATGATTATTCTTTAAATCGAGGAAGGCTTCTGATTTGTTTGAGTTAATTTTATATCCAGCTACTTGGCTGAAGTTCTTTATCAGCTGTAGGAGATCTCGGGTAGAATTTTTGATATCACCTAACTGTACTATAATATCATCAGCAAATAGTGACTTCTTCCTTTCTGATTTGTATCCTTTGACTTCTTTTTGCTGTCTACTTTTTCTAGCCAGGAATTCAAGTACTATATTGAAATTGTAGGGGGAGAGTGGACAGCCTCCTCTAGTCCCTGATTTTAGTCATATTGTTTCAAGTTTCTCACTGTTTATTTTGATGTTGGCTACTGGTTTGCTGTATATTGCTTTTACTATATTTAAGTATGGGCCTTGAATTCCTAATCTTTCCAAGACATTTAACATGAAGAGGTGTTGATTTTTCTCAAATGCTTTCTAAGCATTTAATGAGATGATCACAGGTTTTTTTCCCTTGATGATTTCTATACAGTGGATCTTGTTTATGGGTTTCTGTATATTGAACAATCCCTGCACGCTAGGATGAATCTACTTGATCATGGTGAATGATCACTTTGATGTGTTCCTAGATTCAGTTTTCAAGAATTTTATTGAGTATTTTTGCATCAATGTTCATGAAGGTAATTGGTCTGAAGTTCTATTCTTTGTAGGGCCTTTGTGTGGTTTAGGAATGAGCCTAATTGTGGCTTCAAAGAATGAGTTGAGTAGTGTTCCCTCTGTTTCTATTTTGTGCAGTAGTTTGGAGAATATTGGTAATAGTCTCCTATGAAGTTTGATAGAATTCTTCACTTAATTCATCTGGTCCTGGGCTTTTTTTGATTACTTCTTCTATTTCTTTAGAGGTTATGATATGGTTTAGATCATTTATCTGATCCTGATTTAACTTTGACACCTGATATCTGCGTAAAAAAAACTGTCCATTTATTGCAGATCTTCAAATTTTGTTGAGTATAGGCATTTTAGTAGGATCTGATGATTTCTTGAGTTTCTCTCATTTTATGTTGTTATATCATTTCTGATTTTGTTAATTTGGATACTCTCTCTGTGCCCCCTAGTAAGTCTGGCTAAATGTTTATCAATCTTGTTGATTTTCTCAAATAACCAGGTCCTAGTTTTGTTGATTCTTTGTCTAGCTCTTTTTAGTCTACTTGGTTAGTTTCAGCTCTGAGTTTGATTATTTCCTGTTATCTACTCCTTTCTGCTTCTCTTTGTTTTTGAGCTTTCAGGTGTGCTGTCAAGTTGCTGTTGTATGCTCTCAGTTTCTGTTTGAAGACACCCAGTGCTATTTGTTTACCTTTTAGTAGTGGTTTCATTGCATCCCAGAAATTTGGGAATGTTGTGCCTTCATTTTTGTTAAATTATAACAAATCCTTTGTTTCTTTCTTTATATCTTCCTTGACCAAGTTTTGTTGAGTAGAGCATTGTTCAGCTTCCAGGGTATGTGGGTTTTTGTTGTTATTGAAGATCAGCCTTAGTCCATGGTGATCTGATAGTATTATTTCAATTTTCTTTTATCAGATGTGGCCTGTTTTGTCTATATGATCAATTTTTGGTAAGATACCATGAGGTGCTGAGAAAAATAGGTATTTTTGTTTGTTTTAGAATGAGATGTTTTATAGATGTCTATTAAATCCATTTGGTTCATAAACTCTTTGAGTTTCCCTTTGCCTCTGTTCAGTTTCTGCTTAAACAATCTATCTATTGTCGAGAGTGGGATGATAAAGTCTCCTACTATTATTGTCTGTGGTGTAATATATGCTTTGAGCTTTAGTAGCATTTGTTTTATGAATGTGGGTTTCCTTGTATTTTGTACATAGATGGTTTAGATTGAGAGTTCATCTTGATAATTTTTTTTCTGTTCTGAGAAAACAGTGTCCTTCCTTATCTGTTTTGATAACATTTAGTCGAAAATATATTTTATTCAATATTAAAATGGCTACTTCTGCTTGTTTCTTAAGACCATTTGCTTGGCAAATTTTTACCCAGCCTTTTACTCTGAGTTATTTTCTATCTGTGTCACCAAGATGAGTTTCCTGTATGCAACAAACTGCTGGCTCCTGTTTATATATCCAGTCTGATAGTCTATGTCTTTTTCTTGGGGAATTGAATCCATTGATATTAAGAGATATTAAGGAATGGTGATTGTTGTTTCTGGTTAATTTTTGTTGTTAGAAGTAGAATTCTGTTTGTGTGGTTTTCTTCTTTTGGTTTTCTTGCAATGAGATTATTTTTTATTTTTTTGCTTTTCGTAGCATGTAGTGTACCTGTTTGTGTTGGAACTTTCCTTCTATTATCCTTTGTAGTGAATTTGGTTTTGTCCTAGCATATTTAGGTTTTTCCATTTATGGCAATTAAGAGTTTTTTTTTTTTTTTTTTTTTTTTTTTGGATATTGTAACCTGGGCTGGAATTTGTGTTCTCTTAGGGTCTGATGACATCTGTACAGCATCTTCTAGCTTTCATAGTGTCTGTTGAGAAGTTTGGTGTAATTCTGTTTGGTCTACCTTTATATGATATATGTCTTTTTTTTCTTCCTGCTTTTAGTATTTCCCTTGTTTTGAACATTTTGTGTTTTGACTATTATGTGTGGGGAGAAGTTTTTTTTCTAGTGCAATCTATTACAAGCACTGCAGGCTGCTTGTATGTTCATGTTCACCACGTTCTTAAGGTTAGGGAATTCTTTTTCTAAGATTTTGTTGAAGAATATTTAGTGGGCCTTTTAACTGGGAGTCTTCACTCCTTTCTACATCTATTATCCTTAGGTTTGGTCTTCTCATTGTGTCCTGGATATCCTGGATGTTCTGGGTTAGGAGCATTTTGACTTTTATATTTTCTCTGTCTAAGGTGTCAATGTTTTCTGTGTTATATTCTGCCCCTGAGATCCTCTCTTCCATCTCTTATATTCTATTGGTAATGCTTGCATCTATGACTCATTGTCTCTTTCTTTGGTTTTCTATCTCTAGTGTTGTCTCTTTTTGTGATTTCTTATTGTTTCTATTTTTTTTCAATTCCTTCACCTGTATGGTTCTGTTTTCCTCCATGTTTTTAAGTGACTTTGTGTTTCCTCTTTAAGGGCTTCTACTTATTTGTGTCTGTTCTCCTGTAATTCTTTAAGCAAGTTATTCATGTGCTTCTCTCAAGAACCTCTATCTTCACCATGACATTTGATTTTAAGTCTACATCTTTTTTTTTGTTGGGGGGGGGGGGAGTTCTTTGTATATCCACTACTTGCTGTGGTGGGAGAACTGGGTTCTGATGTTGCCAAGTTGTCTTGGTTTCCATTGCTTAGGTTATTGTTCTTGGCTCTTGCCATCTTGTTATCTGAGATGTTAGGTGATCTTGTTATCTCCGATTGGAGCTCGTCTCAACTATGGGTCTGCGGGCCCCTTGGGCTCATGAGGGATATTGTTCCAGGGTGTTTGGCTCTCTGTGAGCAAGCAGTGAGACCTGATTGTGCTCACCCATCTTTGTATCTGGGCCAGAGCAGACTCTTCACAGTCAGCACTGTACTACTTCTGCCCGGATAGTTTCTACTGGTCTATTCCTGGATAGAAAGTGGGGATAAAGTGGGGCCTCACTCATCAACTCAGATGGATAAGTGCTTCTGAGGCTTTTCTGGGTGGTCAGCAATCTCAGGGCAGGCCCTGAGTCCAGATGGTGTTGACTAGGCTCTGTCTCTGCATAAAAACAAATTGATCCCAGTCAGAACTGTGCTGCCTGTGCCCTGAGAGTTCCTGGAGGTCTCTCCTCACATAGTCAGTGGGGAGGAAGTGGGGGCCCACCCGTGGGCTCAGGTGTGAGAATGCTTATGAGGCTCTTCTGGGTGCTTTACAGTCTGCGGGTTGGCCTTGAGTCCTGATGGTGATGACCTGGCTCTCTCTGTCTAGTTTTTCTTTCTTTTTATGAAATTAGCATAAACAGTCCAAATTTGAGCATTTACATCATGTATGCATGAGACAAACTTCATCAGCAACTAAAGGGCAAATTTGACTTAGTCGCTCCAGGGCAGAGCCGCAGAAGCTATGTTTTTACCAGATTCCGATAAGACTAATTCCATCTGTTGCTGAACAAAGTTGGGCAGCAGAAGTCCAGTTGCCTTGGCCTCCATCTGAGAAATAGTCATAGAGCAATGTAAAATATTTGCCTACAGGAAACTGACTCATACTTCAAAACATCTTACTCTAGTCTACTAAAGAAAACAGACAGAATAACATTCTCAGGAAATTGGTTACAATATATGTTTGAGTAACTGTGTCAACTGGAAGAAAAATATGATTAAACAGAACTCCAAAAGAAAATAAATACACGAACCTCATAAAAGTTCCACGTCTACCATGTAAGCATAGTTTTTATAATGATTTCAATTTTGCAAACAAGCCTGTGACATGTAATTATAGGTAGTTATTTTGACTTCTTTCTGTGGTCCCTCATGATAGCCACATGTACAGTATGTGAAATGTTAAACAGGGGGAATTATGGTAAGAGTTCTGATTTAAATTTCAAGAGAGAGATTCATTATTCAATGGTTAGTTCACTGAAGTTCATTCTCAAAATGAGCTATGATTATGTGTGAATCACCCATGTAGAAAGGAGTTCATATACATAGAGGGCATTGTTTAATTCAGCATGTGGAGGATTTGTGTTAGTCTCAAAATCCCTTCCAAGCTTCAAAAACATTGGCTTTATGATGTTTGTAAATACTAATTCAGAAGGTCATTAAAGGTTATTCCATGCAGAATTCTCATTTCCTTAGCTATAGAATTGGTGATAGCAAACAGTGATGAGATTATTTTCTTCACAATCACTTTGGAAATGTTGGTACCATTTTCATTCTCTATATAAAGAGTCAGTTCCTTCACGAACGTATTCTTCCATATGATATACCAAATGAGCTTCCAGACTGATCAACCTTAATCCAGGCTCTTCAGTTTTGCTTCTAACCTAATAGATCTAAACAAAAAAAAAAGTGTACCATTTATCAGAATGTCTTAGATTAAAGGAATTCAATATTTTTAAATCTAAATATCATGGATTGAAATAAATACAACAACGATGACAATAACAACAAAGGGAAAAGGTAATAATAACCTTATGTAAATTAAACATACAGACAGATCTAAGAATTCCTAAATCCCATCATTTTCAAAAATTAAGGAACCTTATAAAATGACAATCTTGTTTATAGATAACACACACACACACACACATTCACGCACCTTCATTCGCACACACACTCAAACACATAATGCCTTATTGATAACATATAGGTCCTATGTTTGCAATGTATTTAACATTTTTCTCTCTTTGTTAGTCAGTTTTCTTCCACTGTGACAAAATACATGAAGTAAACAACTTAATAGAAAAAAAAAAAAAGTGTATAGTCTCACCATTCAAGAAATTTCTAACTATGATCTTACAGCCTTGGTGTTTGGGGCTCTTTGGTAAAAAAAGTTATGGTTGAACAAAGATTTTTCTGCATGGCAGTCAAGATGCAAAAGAGAGGAAGGAAGAAGGGACAAAATTCCCAATATCTCTTTCAATGAAATGCCTAATAGAGTTATTCATATTATATAAAATTCAGCTCATGAGTGGGTAATAAATTAAATTTCCACTCCAATTTCAATTTTAAGAATGATTTAGAGTGAGTTTAAAGTATTTGGACATAAAACTATAGTAATATTCACACAATGATTGTTTACAAATGTACAATGATAGATAACATAAATCATAGTTAAATATATAATGTTACAGTATAATATATATTTATGCATAAATTACATATATTATATTATAAATTTTATATATATACACAAGCATTGAAGCAAAGGCCTACATATAATGAGATCCAAACTCTATCTAGAATATATTAAGCATTTGTAATTGATATGGCCAATAATGTTATTTTTATAATAATTTTTTACTTACAACTAACTTTAGTTCAAATCAGATGGTGTTAATTTTGTAAAATGTTTTTAAATTAAAGGAAAATTCAGAGGGTGGACTGTGAGGGGGATAAAAGCTCAACTGTAAAATAGATAAAATAAAAAAATAGTAAATAAAATACTTTCATAGAAAGTAATTATTCCATCAAGTATTTTATCCCCAAATTTTCTAATGTTAAAACCATGAACATGACTAAATTGCTTTCAAGTTGAGTCTGGTGTCAGAGAACAAATGCATGTTTCAGTTTCAGTTTTGCTAAAGCAGAAACTTTTATGACAATAAAATAATGGAAATGTAACCTATGGCTTTCTTCATGAATAATAGAGCAATAGTCTAGCGTATTTGTTAGCTTATTCCTATCCATATTGTCTCCAACACCAGTTATAATATAAACTAAGTAGAACTCAATTTGAAGTTGAACTCTGTGATGAATGTTAATTTGTCTACATCGTTTCCGTAGTTAGAAATATCTGTAAAACCATTCTTTGGCAAGAATCCACCCTTGGCAGAAGCATTCGGAGAACCATATGTGGAACATTCATTGATAATCCTTCACAGAAACTGCTGTGCACAGTTCTTTTCCAGGAGAAGGTACAGTGAATCAGTGACCAAAAAGAGACAGATTTTTTTGTTTAGAATTTATAGGCTAGATATAATTAACCATTACTTATTTATACTTAATATATCAAGCTGCAAGCCTGTAGAAGTTGAAGATGCTAGACCAAAGTGGGGGAGCGAAGAAATATATGAGCAAGAAGAACACAGAATTCTTGTTCCTTGTTTACTGAACCCTCATCCATGGAAATAGACATCTGTCCATGGTGCTGGCTATCATGATGATGGTTTCTACTTGATTCCAAGATCAGAGTTTCTGAGGCTGGTCTAAGCAAAGAAGAACCCAATAATTATCTTGGAATTCTTTTTCTTGAAACTGAAATGGGGAAGTTGGTGGACTGTGAACTGACAATTTGTTTGGTATGAAGATAGTCCATTAGATGAACCAGAGTTCTTAGGATAGCCACACAAAAAGAAAGTATGTTAGTATTTGCATATTCAGACCAATGTGTGTGTGTGTGTGTGTGTATGTGTATACACAATTTTACATTATATAATGTATATATTATACATATGTAATATAATGTACATGTACTTACATTATCTCATATAATGTATATTTGAGATAACTAATCAATCAGCAAATCACTAGAGTTTCTATAAGTGACTGGATTCATTTATCTATATCAGATATAGGCTCATAAAAAAGTAAAGAAAATTTCATCAAACACAAATGTGTGTCCTATCTTGTTTATTTGGTCCACAAGAATAAAAGTGAAGAGCTCAATAAAAAAGCTAACGTAATTTTTTTTCTTTTGTCCATGGCTGAGTAAGCTGATATTCATAGGCATTAGTTCAAATTAGACCACACAGAGATATGCCCTATCTTCAGGACATTTCCAGGCTAAAGATGGATTATCCTTATATTGTCCAATTGGACATTCTTTGCTGTCCTGATGCCAGAGGAGGGGTATGCTACATCTGTTTCCATGGCACATTTCCTTCTATTTTATCACAGAAAGTTAATGGACATATGGTGTACAGAATAGTGTAGTTGGAGATATTAAAGTGAGATGCTGTTTTTTTGTTTGTTTGTTTGTTTCCTAGGTTACCCTGTCCTAATTCCAATACATGTATTGAAAGAACCCCTATGACGAGAAGAATGCCTTTGATCATCTTCTAGGTAAAAATACATTTGGACATCATATGAGCTATGAGCCCAATGTTAAACTTCTGTTTGGGATATCCTAGAGGTTTAAAATATAGCCACCAGCATTATATCCAAATAGCATCAATTGGTCTATATAAAGAAATGTAAATGTAAGGTATTAATGATGTCTTCCATCCTGCACCTCAAGTTAGCAAGGTGAGACAATTTTAAGAGAAGACCCTTTCCAAACTACTATGGGCTGGGAACAAGTTTCATAATCACACATTGAACTATCTTGATATTTGACAAAGCTAACTTAATGACTTAAAAAAAAAATAAAGCCACAGTTTGGTGAGAATAATTTAGTTGCACTACTGAGTGAAAACTGTTGATTTTTCTAAGTATTTAATTAACAACACTGTGCAAATATTATACAGAATTGGCTGATTTTCTCATAGTAACAGTGAAAATTGAAACTTCACTGTTAGGCCACAGAGCAAAATACCTGCCCTCATGCTCTCAAATTTACCTTATCATCTCTAGTATCTGTGGTGATTAGAGGAAGAATTTCTTCCACAGTTCATGGATTTAAAGGCTTAGTCATTAGGCTGTACTGATGACTGACAAGGATTGGAATTTGTTGGAGTAGGTATGGCCTAATTGGAGGAACTTTGTCACTGGGGAGGAGATTTGCGGTTTTGAATGCTCAAGTCATACCTAAGGCTCTCTCTCTTCTTTTCTGCTGTCTGTCCTTATGGATATAAAAATTTCAGATCCCCCAGCATCATATCTGCCTGCATGTCATCACCAAGCTTCCCACCATTATGATAATGGACTAAACCTCTGAAACCATATGCCAGCCCAATTTAGTGTTTTCTTCATAAGAGTTGCTGTGGTCATGATGTGATTTTCACAGCAATAAAACAGTGACTAAGACAATACATCAAGTTAATGATTTCTGATAAACTAGCATCCATACCAATTACCCAAATTGTTTAAGACATTAATTCTATAGTTGTTCAAATCTATATTCTATTACAGCTATATTTTGTAATCCAAACCATTATTATGGTTACTTACTAAGTAATGTGTTTTCATTGATGAAGATTATTTTACTTTCCACTTACTTTGTTCCCACAAAAATGAAATTAAGAAGGAAAGCACGTGCCAACCTTGGGATATCATGTTCTATTCTCTTTTCCATTACCTCTGTACCCACTCCGTGTGCAGGCTTTATTTCCCTGACAAGTTCCACCAAGCTCCTCTCAGTTATGCTCAAGGAGAAATTTGGAAATCATTTAATTTCTTAATCTCTCCCCAAATTGTGTTATTTCTGTCTTGTGCATTCTAATTCCTAGGTATTTCCTAAACTCAATTCTGTTATTCTACCTCAGGTTCCATATTATGGTAGCTCCCTCTGAGATTAAAACCTTTTATTTGATAGAAAAGGTCTTAATCTGTAGAATGTTAGGATGGAGGTAGAAAGCACAGGACATTCTAAGATTATTTGAAACTTTGCATTCTGCAGAGGAACTCCTTAACTGAGGGAGTAAAGAACAAAAAGCCCCAGTAAGTCCCTGAAACTGAACAGATTAATTAGGGCCTATCTTTTTTCAGCATATATAAACAGAAAAGACTGCTGAGAGATACTGTCAAAGAAGGGAACTGCTGGGAGGAGGAAAGTTAGCCAAGTGGCTTAGAAGACATTGAGGTCAGTTGAGTTGCCTTGAAGAAACACTGACTAAACAGGCTTCCTAGAAATCACCCTGCCTTAAGAGTTTAGCTGAATACAAGTTGTACAACAAGTAGTAGGTTTTCCAATTTTGTGAGATATCACCTATGCTGGGGTAGGCTTTGGTGACACAACTGTTTTTGAGTCATTTGTGCTTTTGATGGAAACCTTCAAAAATAAAATTGGATTTGCTGGTATTCTTGTTTTGATCTGTTATCTGTTCCCAGTCTGCAGTAAGTAGATAAATATTCCTATCTCCCCAAGAATCGTATTATGCAACAGGTTTCTACCAGTGTTCAATTGGAAATTAGTCATATCATAATTCCAAGATTTGTTGTGCCATTTTCAATAAACAAGTTTTACAGTGTCATTTCTCTTAGTGTATTTGCAATATTAATGAAGATACTTGGAATTGAGCAGTCATGAAGAACAGAAATATATTTTTTACAGTTTTGGGTGATGAGGAGTACAAGATCAGTATTGTTAGATTACCTGACTAATGAATTCTGATCCTCAGAAATGGCAAAAACATGTTGTCGTCATCTGGAAAGGAACAGAAAAAGAGACAGTATCCCAGAGTATCAAACTGAACTTTGGAAGCAATATCTCACTTAACCACAGAATCTTCTCTGAGCTATATGATGTTGGATACACTGATTTATTTTTCGAGTCTCTTCTCCATGTTCTTTAGATTTGAGAAATCCTAAATCCTATGAGAATTTCAATTTGTCCTTCAATTTACTGGCTTTGCATAGTGGAAATTTATAAACAATTTTTTTAGTATTTTAGTTGGATTTCAAAGGTTAATCCCCTTCTGGGTTGCCTCTCCAAAAATTAGCTATCCCTCTCCTCTCACCTACTGGGAGAGTGCTCACACTCTCACCCAAACACTCACACCTAACCACCCTGTCATTCTCCTATGCTTGGTGGGGTGTCAAGCTTTCAAAGGACTTAGGGCCTCCCCTCCCACTGATGCCAGATAAAACCACCCTCTGCTACATATGCATTTGTAGCCAGGGGTCCTGCCACGTGTATTCTGGAATTCTTTGTTTGGTGGTTTTGTCCCTGGGAGTTCTGGGGTGTCTGATTGGTTGATATTGTTGTTCTCCCTGTGGGGTTGCAAAAACCCTTCAGCTCCTTCATTCAGTCTTTCCCTTAACTCCTCTATTGAGGTCTCTGTGCTCAGTCCAGTGGTTGGCTGCAAGCATTTTCATCTGCCTTGGTAAGACTCTGGCAGAGCCTCTCAGGAGTCAGCTGTATCATGCTCCTGTCAGCAAGCATTTCCTGGCATCACCAATAGAGACTGGGTTTAGTGTCTGCATATGCGATGAATCCTCAGGTTTTGAATGGCTGAGAAGCACTAGAAGAAATGTTAAACATTCTTAGTAATCAGGAAAATGCAGATCAAAATGAAACTGATTTCCACCTCACACCAGTCAGAAGGGCTAAGATGAAAACTCAGGTGAAACCTGATGTTAGTGAGGATATAGAGAAAGAGGAACACTCGCCCATTGATGGTGTGATTCTAAGCTGGTATAGCTACTCTGGAAATCAGTCTGCTGGTTCCTCAGATAATTGGACATAGTAGTACTGAGGACCTACTTATCCCTCTTCTGGGCATATACCCAAAAATGCTTCAACAGATATTAAGAACACATGCTCTACTATGTTCATAGCAGCCTTATTTATAATAGCCAGAAGCTAGTAACAACCCAGATGTCCCTCAACAGAAAAATGGATACACAAAATTTGGTACATTTACACTGTGGAGTACTACTCAGCCATTAAAAACAATGACTTCATAAAATTCACAAACAAATATATGGAACTAAAAAATATCATCCTGAGTGAGGTAACGCAGTCACAAATGTATTTTATTTTACAACACCTATATATCAAATACATATAGCACGCAAATTCCTATGCACAATTTGGATCCTAACTTAATTTACCTTTTCTAGGGAAAACTTATATCCCCATCAAGCTATGTAGATCAATTTTTATACTATGATTTTTATGATTATAAAACAAATTTATTCAGCACAATCATATGTATTATTTCTTCACTGTGACAGCTATATAAAAGTAATTAAAATTGGATTAACAATATAACATCTTCTAGGTCACCCAACTTGATAAGAGGGAATGTAGGAATTGATATGTAGCTAGATTATAACTTTTTCTAGTTTATTTTTATTGAATAAGAAATGAGGTTTTGGATGGAAAATGGGCATCCTTCTGAAAATAAAGTTATTTACTTAAGGCCATTTACAAAATTTTTATCCAATCTTCTTATGGTACACTGAGGTTCTCCTGTTGAACCATAGATATTATGTACTTTCCTTTGATGTTAATATCTTCTAAATGTTCTTCACTTTAGAACACAGTCATGCTTCTTGTAAACCCACTAGTACATTGCTTCATTTTCATAAATATTATTCTCATGATTCTGACAATTAAGTATAAATAGATTTAATATATCTAAAGACTCAGCTAGAATTTTCAATGCAAAACATGTAAAAATATTTGCCTATTTTATGAATTATTTAATTTTTAATAAATGGCAATGTTTCTTTTAAAACATTTTAGAATGGTTTTGATCAAAGCTTGTAACACCTTTTCCCCATTTGTTTACCCATTCCAACTTTCCTATTGTTCACTAATTCCAATTTTATTCTCAAGTACATAGTGTCTTTTACTATCGTAATGAGTTAATTTAATTTTATTCTTTTTTACATTTATTTCTTTTATTGAAACTATATTATTTTCCTGTATAATATACCCTGATTGTAGTTTATCATTCCTCTACTTTCCCCAGTTCCTCTCAACTTCAATCCCTCTTTGGATCTATTTATTCCCTTTCTGTTTCTCATTAAAACATAGCAGGCTTCTAAGAAATAACAACCAAATGCGGCAAAATAAAATTAGATGAAGCAACAGTTATTATATTATAGTTGGACACAGCAAACCATGAGAAGAAAAAGAGCCCAAAGAAGGCACTAGATCCACTCATTCATTAAGTTGTTTCATAAAAATATTAACATTAATATATATATATATATATATATATATATATATATATACATATATATACATATATGGTATAATACATATTCAGATGACCTGATGTAGATCTTTGCAGGTTCTATGCTTTAAACTTCAGTTTCTGTGAGTTCATGTGAGCCTTGCTCAGTTGATATAGTGGGCCATGATCTCCTGGTGTCCTCCCTACCCCAAGTTTCTTATACTCTTTCTGCCTCCTCTTCCATAGGATTCCATGAGCTCTGAAGAGAGGAATTTTATGGAGACCTTCAAGTTAGCCTCTATCTGTAGAGTGTCTGGCTGTAAGTCTTTGTATCAGTTCCCATCTACTTCTGGAGGGAGACTCTCTAATGATAAGGCACTAATCTATGAGCATAGCAGGATATTATATAGGAATCATTTTACTTAGATTTTTTTTAAAGACCCACCTTGATTCTAGGTCTTTGGCCTATCTAGGATATGGTGCTGCTTGGTTTATCAATCAGCATTGTGTGTGGGTTACTTTTTTTACTTTTGATGGAGTAAGCCTTATATATCAAAAAAATTATGGCTAACTTGGTCCCCCACCCTCCTTTTTGGAGCATAAGCTTTTCCACACTAAGGACACTAGAAAATAGTAAGTGCTCCATGTTTAAGGGGTTGTGTGGGTGTTGTCCTGCTGTCACAATAAGGCCATAATGTCACTTTGCAGAGAGAAATGTTTTAACCTAGTAATGGCCAGCTCTGCATTTCTTTTATTATTCAGCATTGTTTTAGTTATCCTTTTTTGTTTCATTTTGTTTTTCATATGAAATTGAGTGTTGTCCTGTCAAGCTGTATAAAGAATTGTGTTGGTGTTTTGGTGGGAGTTGTGCTAATGCTCTAAATTGCTTTTGAAAGGATGTTACATTTTACCAAGGTAACTCCTGTAATCTATGAGCATGGAAGACCTGTGCATCTTCTGACACTGTATTCATTTTCCATATTCAATGACTAGAAGAATTTTTATCAATGCATCTTTTACTTAGTTATATTAAGATGTTTCATATTATTTGTGACTATTGTGAAGGGTGTTGTTTACCAGTTTTTTTCTCAGTCCATTATTATTTTTATAAAGAACTACTGGTTTTATTGAGTAAATTTTGGATCCAGCCACTTTATTGAAGGTGTTAATTAGTTGTAGACACCCTGTGCTAGAGTTTTGAGGGACACTTATATATACTAACATAACACCTGAAAATAATGATAATTTTATTTCTTTCATTCCAATTTTTCCCCCGATCTCCTATAGTGGACTTATTGTTTTAGGTAGAACTTCAAGTACTGTATTAAATAAATATGGAGAGAAGAGGTTATCTTGTCTTCTTTCATATTTTACTGGAATTGCTTTGAGTTTTCTGCATTCAATTTTATTTTGGCTATCAGGTTGCTGTAAATTGCCTTTGTTATGTTTAGATATGTTTCTATGTCTTTAATAACTTCAGAACTTTTATCCTGAATGGATGTTGGATTTTCTCAAAGGCTTATTCTGCAGCTAATTAAATGATTATGTGTTTTTACTTTTAGTTTATATAATGGGTAATATTTAATGATTTTCATTTAATGAACCATATCTGTATCTTCAGAATAAAACCTACTAGATCATTGTGGAAGATCTTGTTGATGATTTTTTGGTATCAGTTTGTAAATATTTTACTAAATATGTTTGCCTTTTTGTTCATAAGAGAAATTATTCTTTAATTTGTGTTTTATGTAGTGTTGTTATGTAGTTTGCACATCAGTATGATTGCAGGCTCATCAAATTCACTGGACAATATTTTTCCATTTCTCTATTGTGAAATGATTTAAGGGGTATTTAAATTAAATTTTTATTGAAAGTCTAGTAGATTGCTGCACTTAAACTGTTTGGCTCAAGCCTCGATTTTGTTAAGAGATTTTAATGACTGCTTCTATTTCCATAGAGGTATTGTGTATATTTAAATTGCTGTTTTTGGTATTGACTTAACTTTGGTAAGTGGTACCTTTTGAGATAATTAACTGGATTTTCCAAATTGGTGGAGAATAGGCTTTAAAGTATGGACTTATGGTTTGCTGGATTTCCTCAGTATTTGTCATCCTGCCCCCCCCTTCTGTTATTTTGTTAAGATGGATATTCTCTGGTTTTAGTCAGTTTAGATATAGCTTTGACCATCTTGTTGATATTCTTAGAGAACCAAGTATTGTTTCCTTGATTCTCTGTGTTGTTCTATTTGCTTCTATTTCATTGGGTATTTTTATTTCATTCAGCTCTCAGTTTCATTATTTTTAGCTATTCCATTCTCTTAGGTATGACACTGTCCTCTTTTCCCCAAAGTTTCCAAGTGTACTATCATGTTACTATTATAAAAACCCTTGTTGCTGTTTATTATTATTATTATTATTATTTTCATTATTATTTATCATTTTTACATTAATTTTTGTTTAGTTACATAAGCATGTTAGTGGTGTGAACTTATGTTTGGCAGTACTTTTTTTATTGAAAAACATTATTTTAAAAAACAAAGATAAATGTACAAATTTTAAGCATTTTTTGCATAAAAGTATAGGAATACATTTTTTAAGGTTCTAATTAAGTATTTGTGGGTACATATACATATACATATGTATGTATGTAACAATAATATAGGAAAAGAGGCTATTAATTTGAGGGTATAGGAGAGAAACTGGGAGGGGCTGTAGAGAGGAAAGGGGGATGTGATACAGTTCTATTTTAATTAAAATATATTCTTATTTTTCTTGAACTTCACACAGTCTGTGAGTTGTTTCTGGGGTGTTCTGAGCTTTTTGGGGTTAGTACCCCATTATCAGTGACTGCATATTATGTCTGTTCTTTTGTGACTGGCTTATCTCACTCAGGATGATATTCTCTAGATGCATACATTTTCTTAAGAATTTTGTTGTCATTGTTTCTGATAGATGAGTAATACTCCATTGTGTAAATGTACCACAATTTTTGTATCCTTTCATCTACTGAAGGACATCTAGGTTCTTTCCAGCTTCTGGCTATTATAAATAGAGTTGCTATGAACATTGTGGTGCATGTGTCTTTGTTGATTTTTAGAGAGCCTCTAGGGTAAATGCCCAGAAGTGGAATAACTGGGTCTCCAGGTAGTACTATGTCCATTTTTATGAGGAATCACCAGACTGACTTCCAGAGTACTTGTATCAGTTTACAACCCCAGCAACAGTTCCTCTTTCTGCACATCCCAGCCAGCATCTATTGTCTTCTGAGATTTGGATCTTGGCCAATATGACTGGTGTGAGGTGGAATCTTAGGATTGATTTGATTTGCATTTCCCTGATGGCTAAGGATGTTGAGCACTTACTTAGATGTTTCTCAGCTATTCGATATATCTCAATTGAGAAAGTTTTGTTTAAGTTTATACCCCATTTTTAATAGGGTTGTTTGATTCTCTGGTGTCTAGCTTTTTGAGTTCTTTGTATACCTTAGATATTAGGCATCTATCTGATGTGAGGTTGGTAAATATCTTTTCCCACTCTGTTGATTTTCATTTCGTTTTCTTGACAATGTCTTTAGACTTACAGAAACTTTGCAATCTCATTAAGTCCCATTTGTCAATATTTGACCTTAGAGCTTGATCCTTTGATGTTCTGTTCAGGAAATATTCTCTAGTGCCTATTTGTTCTAAGGTTTTGCCTACTTCTCATCTACTAGTTTTAGTGTACCTGGTTTAATTTGGATATCTTTGATCCACTTACACTTGAGCTTTATACAAGGAGATAAGAAAGGGTCTATTTTCATTCTTCTACATGCTGAGAGCCAGGTGGACAAACACTATTTGTTGAATAGGCTGTCCTTTTTCCATTTGTTTACAGCTCCATTGTCAAAAATCACATGACCATATACCTGAGGGCTCATTCTGGATATTCTATTCCATTCCATTGATACACAAGCCTATTTCTGTATCAGTACCATGCATTTTTCAACACAATGGCCTTGTAATAGAGCTTGAGGTAAGGGAAAGTGATTCCCACAGATGTTTTCTTGTTGTTGAGAATGGATTTCACTATTGTAGGTCTTTTGTTATTCCAGATGTAATTGCACATTGCTCTTTCCCACTCAATGAAGAACTGGGTTGGAATTTTGATGGGAATTGCATTGAATCTGTAGATTGCTTTTGGTAAGATGGCCATTTTTAAAATGTTGATCCTTCCAATCCCATTAGCATGGGATATCTTTCCATTTTCTGAGATCTTCCCTGATTTCCTTCTTTAGAGGTGTGAAGTTCTTGACATACAGGTCCTTCACTTGCTTAGTTAGAGTCACACCAAGGTATTTCATAGATTTTGTGACTATTGTGAAGGGTATCATTTCTTTAATTTCTTTCGTCACATGTTTGTCCTTTGAGTATAGGAAGGCTACTGATTTGTTTGAGTTAATTTTATATCCAGCCACTTTGCTGAACTTGTTTATCAGCTGTAACAGTTCTCTGGTTGAATTTGTTGGGTCGCTTAAGTACAATATCAAGTGATCTGCAAATAGTGATGTTTTTACTCCTACCTTTCCAATTTGTATCTCTTTGATTTCCTTTTGCTGTCTAATTGCTCTGGCCAGGACTTCCATTACTATGTTGAATAGGTTGGGGGAGAGTGGGCAACCTTGTTGAGTCCCTGATTTTGTGGGATTGTTTCAAGTTTTCACCATTAAGTTTGATGTTGTCTTTTGGTTTGCCTTATATTGTTTTTATTATGTTTAGGTATGGGCCTTGGATTCCTGTTCTTTCCAGGACTTTTAACATGAAGGGGTGTTGGATTTTGTCAAATGCTTTCTCAGCATCTATTGAGATTACCATTTGGTTTTTTTCTTTGAGTTTTTTTATATGGTGAATTACATTGATGGATTTCCTTATATTAAACCAACCCTGCACCCCAGGGATGAAGCCTACTTCATCATGGTAAATTATTGTTTTGATGTGTTCTTGATTCAGTTTGCAAGGATTTTGTTGAGTATCTTTGCATCAATGTTCATAAGTGATATTGGTCTGAAGTTCTCTTTCCCTTAGGGTCTTTGTGTTTTAGGAACGAGCATTATTGTAGCCTCAAAAAATGAGTTAGGTAGTGTTCCATCGTATTCGATTTTGTGGAATAGTTTGGAAAGTATTGCTATTATGTTGTCAATAAATTTCTGATAAAATTCTGCACTGAACACATCTGGACCTGGCCTTTTTTTTTTTTTTTTTTTTTTGGTTGGGAGGCTTTTGATGACTGCTTCTATTTCTTTAGGTTTTATGGGATTATTTAGATCATTTACCTGGTCCTGGTTTAACTTTGGTATCTTATATCTGTCTAGGAATTCATCCATTTCCTCCAGATTTTCCAGCATTGTTTAGTATAGGCTTTTGTAATAAGATCTGATTATTTCTTGAATTTCCTCAGTTTCAGTAGTTATTTCTTCACTACCTTTCCTGATTTTGTTCATATGAATACTCTCTCTTTGCCCTCTGGTTAGTCTGGCTAAGGGTTTATCAATCTTGTTAATTGTCTAAAAAAGCCAGCTCTTGGTTTTGTTGATTCTTGTAATGGTTCTTTTTTTTTTTTTTTTTTCTTGTTTTGTGAATATATGTATATTTTTTGTTTTCTTTATTTCTTGGACTTCATACAGTCTGTGAGTTGTTTCTGGGAGAGTGCAAGCCTCTGGGGTTAGCATCCCACTATCAGTGACTGCATATTATGTCTGTTCTTTTGTGACTGGGTTATCTCACTCAGGATGATCTTCTCTAGATGCAGCCATTTTCTTAAGAATTTGGTTAAGTCATTGTTTCTGGTGGCTGAGTAGTATTCCATTGTGTATATGTACCACAATTTTTGTATCCATTCGTCTTCTGAAGGACATCTGGGTTCCTTCCAGCTTCTGGCTATTATAAATAGAGCAGCTATGAACATTGTGGTGCATATATCTTTGTTATGTACTAAGGTGTCTTTGGGGTATATGCCCAGAAGTGGAATAGCTGGGTCTTCAGGTAGTACTATATCCAATTTTCTGAGGTATCGCCAGACAGATTTCCAGAGTGGTTGTATTAGCTTGCAACCCCACCAACAGTGGAGAAGTTTCCTCTTTCTCCGCAGCCTCGCCAGCATCTGCTGTCATCTGGGTTTTGGATCTTGGCCAATCTGACTGGTGTGAGGTGGAATCTTAGGGTTGTTTTGATTTGCATTTCCCTGATGACTAAGGATGTCGAGCACTTCCTCAGATGTTTTTCGGCCATTCGGTGTTCCTCAACTGTAAATGATTTGTTTAGCTCTGTACCCCATTTTTTAATAGGGTTATTTGATTCTCTGGTGTCTAGCTTCTTGAGTTCCTTGTACACCTTGGATATTAGGCCTCTATCTGATGTGGTGTTGGTAAAGATCTTTTACTATTCTGTTGGTTGCCGTTTTGTTTTCTTGACGATGTCCTTAGCCTTACAGAAACTTTGCAATCTCATTAAGTCCCATTTGTTAATCTTTGACCTTAGAGCTTGAGCCACTGGTGTTTTGTTCAGGAAATTTTCTCCTGTGCCTATGTGTTCTAAGGTTTTCCCTACTTTCTCATCTAATAGTTCCAGTGTATCTGGTTTAATGTGAAGATCTTTAATCCACTTACACTTGAGCTTTGTACAAGGAGATAAGAACGGGTCTATTTTCATTCTTTTGCATGTTGAGTGCCAGTTGGACCAGCACCATTTGTTGAATAGGCTGTCCTTTTTCCATTGAATGTTTACTGCTCCTTTGTCAAAAATCAGGTGACCATATACATGAGGGCTCATTTCTGGATCTTCTATTCTATTCCATTGATCCATATTTCTGTACCAGTACCATGCAGTTTTCAGCACAATTGCCTTGTAATATAGCTTGAGGTCAGGGATAGTGATTCCCGCAGATGTTTTTTTGTTCTTGAGGATGGATTTCGCTATTCTAGGTCTTTTGTTATTCCATATGAAATTGCACATTGATCTTTCCAATTCCATGAAGAACTGGGTTGGAATTTTGATGGGGATTGCATTGAATCTGTAGATTGCTTTTGGTAGGATGGCCATTTTTAAGATGTTGATCTTTCCAATCCATGAGCATGGGAAATCTTTCCATTTTCTGAGATTCTCCTCAATTTCTTTCTTTAGAGGTTTGAAGTTCTTGTCATGCAGGTCCTTCACTTCCTTAGTTAGAGTCACACCAAGTTATTTCATAGTTTTTGTAACGATTGTGAAGGGTACCTTTTCCCTAATTTCTTTCTCCACATGTTTTTCTTTGAGTATAAGAAGGCTACTGATTTGTTTGAGTTAATTTTGTATCCGGCCACTTTGCTGAACTTGTTTATCAGCTGTAGGAGTTCTCTGGTGGAATTTTTGGGGTCTCTCAAGTACACTATCATCTCATCGGCAAAGAGTGATGTTTTTATCTCTTCCGTTCCGATATGTATCCCTTGATCTCCTTTTGCTGTCTAATTGCTCCAGCCAGGATTTCCAGTACTATGTTGAATAGGTAGGGAGAGAGTGGGCAGCCTTGTCGAGTCCCTGATTTTAGTGGGATTGCTTCAAGTTTCTTGCCATTAAGTTTGATGTTGGCTGTTGGTTTGATGTATATTGCTTTTATTATGTTTAAGTATGGGCCTTGGATTCCTTTTCTTTCCAGGACTTTTAACATGAAGGGGTGTTGGATTTTGTCGAATGCTTTCTCAGCGTCTAGTGAGATGACCATGTGATTTTGGTCTTTAAGTTTGTTTATATGGTGGATTACATTGATGGATTTCCTTATGTTAAACCATCCCTGCATCCCAGGGATGAAGCCTACTTGGTCATGGTTTTGATATGTTCTTGGATTCGGTTTGCAAGGATTTTGTTTAGTATTTTTGCATCAATGTTCATGAGTAAGATTGTTCTGAAGTTCTCTTTCCTTGTAGGGTCTTTGTGTGGCTTAGGTACGATGGTTATTGTAGCCTCAAAAAATGAGTTGGGTAATATTTCATCTGTTTCTATCTTTTGGAATAGTTTGGCGAATATTGGTGTTATATCCCCAATAAATGTCTGATAAAATTCTGCACTGAACCCGTCTTGACCTGGGCTTTTTTTGGTTGGGAGGCTTTTGATGACTTCTTCTATTTCTTTAGGTGTTATAGGGTTATTTAGATGGTTTACTTGGTCCTGGTTAAAATTTGGGACCTTGTATTTGTCTAAAAATTCGTCCATTTCCTCCAGATTTTCCAATTTTGTGGAGTATAAGTTTTTGTAGTAGGATCTGTTGATTTCTTGAATTTCCTTAGTTTCAGTTGTTATGTCACCACTTTCCTTTCTGATTTTGTTAATTTGGATACTCTCTTTTTGCCCTTTAGTTAGTCTTGCTAGGGGTTTATCAATCTTGTTGATTTTCACAAAGAACCAACTCTTTGTTTTGTTGATTTTTTCAATAGTTTCTTTTGTTCCTATTTGGTCTATTTCTGCCCTAATTTTGATTATTTCTTGCCGTATACTCTTTTTAGGTATATCTGCTTCCTTTTGTTTTAGGGCTTTTAGCTGTGCTGCCAGGTTGCTGTAGTGAGCTCTCTCCAGTTTCTTCTCTGAAGCACTTAGGGCTATGAGTTTTCCTCTCAATACTGCTTTCATTGCATCCCATAGGTTTGGGTATGTTGTGTTTTCATTTTCGTTGAATTCTAGAAAGTCCTTAATTTCTTTCTTTATTTCTTCTTTGACCCTGCTATCCTTTAACAGAGCGTTGTTTAGTTTCCATGTGTATGTGGGCATTTTGTTGTCTTTGTTGTTGTTAAAGACCAGCCGTAGACCATGGTTATCTGAGAGGATGCATGCGAGTATTTCAATCTTCTTATATAGATGAAGGCTTGTTCTGTGTCCAATTATGTGGTCAATTTTCGAGAAGGTGCCATGGGGTGGTGAGAAGAAGGTGTATTCTTTTACTTTAGGATAGTATGTTCTGTATATATCTATTAATTCTAGTTGGTTCAAAGTCTCTGCTACTTTTGCAGTGTCCTTGTTCAGTTTCTGTTTCCCTGATCTGTCCATTGGTGAGAGTGGGGTGTTAAAGTCTCCCACTATTATTGTGTGGGGTGAAATGTATTTTTTGAGCTTTAGTAGATTTTCTTTTATGAATGTGGGTGATTTTTTATTTGGAGCATATATGTTAAGGATTGAGAGTTCCTCCTGACAGATTTCCCCGGTAATGAGTAAAAAGTGTCCTTCTTTATCTTTTTTGATAACTTTTGGTTGGAAATTTACTTTATTCGATATTAGAATAGCCACTCCAGCTTGATTCTTGGAGCTGTTTGCTTGGAAGTTTTTTTCCCTGAGAAAATATTTACTCTGAGATAGTGTCTGTCTCTGTCTCTGAGATGAGTTTCCTGTATGCAGCAAAAGGCTGGATTTTGTTTATGTATCTAGTCTGATAGTCTATGTCTCTTTATTGGGGAGTTGAGACCATTTATGTTAATAGATATTAAGGAATAATTGTTTTTGTTTTTTGCCATTTTTGCTTTTTTGGGTTGAGTTGTGTTTGTGTTTTTTTCTTCTTTTAGTTTTCTTGTTTAGGAGTTTTCTTGTTTTTACTAGGCTGTATTTTCCCTCCTCGTATTGGGTTTTCCACCTATAATTCGTTGTAGTGCTGGGTTTGTGGTCAGATATTGTGTAAATTTTGATTTGTCTTGAAATATCTTTGTCTCTCCATCGATGGTGATTAATAGTTTTGCTGGGTATAGCAGCTTGGGCTGGCACTTGTGCTCTCTTAAGGAGTGCATGATGTCTGTCCAGGGTCTCCTAGCTTTCATAGTCTCTGTTGAGAAATCGGGTGTGAGTCTGATTGGTCTGCCTTTATATGTTACCTGACCTTTTTCCCGTACTGCTTTTAGTATTCTTTCTGTACTTTGGGCACTTGATGTTTTTACTATTATGTGTCGGGAGGTATTTCTTTTCTGGTCCAATCTATTTGGAGTACTGTAGGCTTCTTATATGCTCGTGGTCATCTCATTCTTGAGGGTAGGGAAGTTTTCTTCTATAATTTTGTTGAAGATATTTACTGTGCCTCTTAGTTGATACTCTTCTCCCTCTTCTATTCCTATTATCCTTAGGTTCGGTCTTCTCATTGTGTCTTGGATTTCCTGGACATTTTGGGTTAGGAGCTTTTTGTTTTTTGCATCTTCTCTGGCTGTTTTGTCTATGTTTGCAATGTTGTCTTCTGCCCCCGAGATTCTCTTTTTGATCTCTTGTAATCTGTTGGAAATGCTTGCTTCTGTGACTCCTGATTTCTTTTTTTGGTGTTCTGACTCTAGGGTTATCTCTTTTAGTGCTTTCTTTATTGTGTCAATTTCTGTTTTAATTTCCCTCTTCCATTCCTTTATTTCTTTGGTTCTGTTTTCGTCTCGTTCTTTGAGTTCTTTGAGTGTTTTTCTTGTTTCTTCTTTAAAAGCTTCTGAATCTTTTTGCTTTTCCTCCCTTTCTTGTTTAAGTAACTCTATCAGCGTCTTGAGGCATGATTCAGGTCTGTGTCTTCTTTCTCTGGAGTGTTTGGAATTCCGATGTTTGCTACTATTGGAGAGCTGGGTTCTGGTGTTGCTAGATTGTCTTGGTTTCCTTGGGATATACTCTTTCTCTTTCCTCTTGCCATTTTGTTGTCAGTGATATGTTCTTGCCTTTCCCTTGTATCTGGTCTGTGTCCCTGGTAGACTTTCCATGTGCACTCCGCAGAGATCTCTCTACTCCCCAGCAGCCCAGGTTCCGGGTGGCAGCTGGGCCAGGCTCAGCTCTGCGTACTGAAGTCGCCTCCAGGTGGGAACAGAAGTTTCTAAGATCTGTTCCAGGTCACAGTTGCTCAGCCTGTATGAGCCGCCTTTCCGGCTGGCGGTTGGGCCAGGCTCCGCTCTGCGTCCTGAAGTTGTCTCCGGGTAGGAACAGAAGTTCCTAAGATCTGTTCCATGTCACAGTTGCTCAGCCTGTACGAGCCGCCTTTCCGGCTGGCAGTTGGGCCAGGCTCTGCTCTGTGTCCTGAAGTCATCTCCGGGTGGGAACAGAAGTTCCTAGGATCTGTTCCTGGTCACTGGATCGGGGAGGACAGGGCAGGTCAGGGCAGGGGGTGCCCTTTCCGTGTGGACTCCGCAGAGATCCCTCTGCTCCCCCGCAGCCTAGGTCTCCCACTCACCAGTTGCTCAGCCTGTATGAGCCGCCTTTCCCTTTTTTTTTCTTTTTGTTTTTATTTGATGTATTTCGCCTCTATGTTTGATAATTTCTTGCCTTCTGTTCCTCTTGTGTGTATCTGCTTCCTTTTGTTCTAGAGCTTTTAACTGTGCTGTCCGATTGCTAGTGTATGCTCTTTCCGGTTTCTTTTTGGAAGCACTCAGAGCTATGAGTTTTCTTCTCAGTACTGCTTTCATTGCATCCCATAGGTTTGGGTATGTCATGTTTTCATTTTCATTGAATTCTAGAAAACCCTCATTCTGTGTCCAATTATGTGGTCAATTTTCTAGAAGGTGCCATGAGGTGCTGAGAAGAAAGTGTATTCTTAGGTTTTAGGATGATATGTTCTGCAGATATCTATTAATTCTAGTTGGTTCAGAGTCTCTGTAAGTTTTACTGTGTCCTTGTTCACTTTCTCTTTCCATGATCTGTTCATTGGTGTGAGTGGGGTATTAAAGTCTCCACTATTTTAGTGTGGGGTGAAATGTAATTTTTGAGGTTTAGTACGGTTTCTTTTATTAATATGGGTGCTTTTGTGTTGGGAGCATATATGTTAAGGATTGAGAGTTCCTCTTTACAGATTTCCACTGTAATGAGTAAAAAGTGGTGTCCTTCCTTATCTTTTTTTTGATAACTTTTGGTTGAAAATCTTCTTCATTCAATACTAGAATGGCCACTTGAGTTTACTTCTTGGGGCCATTTGCTTGAAAGGTAATTTCCCAACCTTTTATTCTTAGTTAGTGACTGTCTTAGTCTCTGAGATGAGTTTCCTGTTTGCAGCAAAATGCTGGATTTTGTTTATGTATCCAATCTGATAGCCTATACCTTTTTATTGGGGGGCTAAATCCATTTATGTTAATAGATATCAAGAAACAGTCGTTGCTGTTTCCTGCTATTATTGCTGTTGTAGGTTGAATTGTGCCTGTGTGTCTTTCTTCTTTTTGTTTTCTTGCTTATGAGTTTTCTTGTTTTTACTATGAGGTGGTTCCCCTCATTGTATTGGGTTTCCACCTATAATTTGTTGTAGTGTTGCGTTTGTGGTCATCAATTGTGTGAATTTAGTTTTGTCTTGGAATATCTTTGTCTCACCATCTATGGTGATTTATATTTTTCTTGGGTATAGCAGCTTGGCCTGGCACTTGTGCTCTCTTAGGGTCTGCATGATGTCTGTCCTGGCTCTTCTAGTTTTTATAGTCTCTGTTGGGAAATTGGGTGTGATTCTGATTGGTCTGCCTATATATGTTACATAACCTTTTTCCTTTAGTGCTCTTAGTATTCTTTCTTTGCTTTGGGCACTTTGTGTTTTGACTATATGTGTCAGGAGGAATTTCTTTTCTGGTCCAATCTATTTGGAGTTCTGTAGGCTTCTTTTATTCCTCTGGTCATCTCATTCTTAAGGTTAGTATAAGTTTTCTTCTACAATTTTGTTGAAGATATTTACAGTACCTCTTAGTTGTCATTCTTTGCCCTCTTCTATTCCTATTATCCTTAGGTTTGGTCTTCTCATTGTGTCCTGGATCTCCTCACATTTTGGGTTAGGAGCTTTTTGGTTTTTGCATCTTCTCTGACTGTTTTGTCTATGTTTTCAATGCTGTCTTCTGCCCCTGAGATTCTCTCTTCCATCTCTTTTAGTCTGTTGGAAATGCTTTCAGCTGTGACTTCTGATTTCTTTTTTTAGGATTTTTACCTCTAGGGTTGTCTCTTTTATTGTTTTCTTTATTGTGTCCATTTCTGTTTTAAATTCCTTCTTCTATTCCTTCATCTCTTTGGTTCTATTTTCTTCTAGTTTTTGATCTCTTTGAGTGTTTTTCTTGTTTCTTTAAAAGCTTCTAATTCTTTATGTTTTTTTCTCT
The DNA here is from genome assembly GCF_963924665.1 of Micromys minutus. NCBI lineage: Eukaryota > Metazoa > Chordata > Mammalia > Rodentia > Muridae > Micromys > Micromys minutus. The sequence goes on along the minus strand of NC_137976.1, from coordinate 41,219,747 downwards.
CATTCTTGTTTAAGGATCTTTATCATCATCTTGAGGTAGGATTTCCGGTCTGAGTCTTCTTTTTCTGGAGTGTTTGGCATTCTGCTTTTTGTTGTGATGGGAGAGCTGGTTTCTAATGTTGCCAGGTTGTCTTGGTTTCCCTGGGGTACATTTTTTTTTCACTTTTCTCTTTGCCATCTTGTTTTCAGTGATTGGATTTCGCCTTTCCTTTGCACCTGGCCTGTGTCCCTGGATTTCTGCTGTTCCTGGTGGTGGATGGTCTGAGTGCCTGTTCTGCACCCAAAAGATGCAGGCTGGGAACAGAGGGCCCTATGCCGGGTCCCTGGGTCCCTAGATCATGCTGGACAGGTTCACACTTTCTGCATTCTCTGCTGAGATCTCTCTATACCCTGGCTAGTCTGATCTCTCCCCACCCACCCCCCCCCCAGTTCTCACCATTCCTGTGTCTCTAGGTCTCTGCTCTTCCTCTTGCTGGATGGTTTGAGTGCCTGTTGTGCACCCCAAAATCTGCCAGCTGGGAACAAAGGCACGATGCCTGGTTCCTAGTTCTCTGGATCAAGCAGGGCAGGCTTAAACGTTCCGTATGCTCTGCTGAGATCTCTCTGCCCCTTGCCTAGTCGGAACCCATTCTCCCTCTGCTCTTCCTGGTGGTGGATGGTCCCAGCACCTGTTGTGCACCCCAAAAGTTCCGGGCTGGGAACAGAGGGCCTGATGCCGGGTCACTGGGTCCCTGGATCGTGCCAGGCAGGCGTGTACTTTCCGCATACTCAGCTGAGATCTCTCTGCCCCCTGGCTAGTCGGAACCCATCACCCCCCTCGTTCTCACTAGTCCTGTGTCTCTGAGTCTCTGCGCTTCCTGGTGGTGGATATTCCGAGCGCCTGTTGTGCACCCCAAAAGTCGCAGGCTGGGAACAGAGAGAGGGCCCGATGCTGTGTTCCTGGGTCTCTGGATCAAGCCGGGTGGACAGACACATACTTTCCATGTTCTCCGCTGAGATCTCTCTGCCCCCTGGCTAGTTGGAACCTGTTCTCACTCCACTCTTACTCGTGTCTTGGCACCATTTTCATTGAGTTCTGTAAGTTTGAACATGCTGTGAATTCATTTTCATTATATTCTAAAACATCTTTAATGTCTTTAATTTTGTTTTGACCCAGTTATCCTTCAGGAGAAGGGTATTCTGTCTCCATTCATGTGTAAGTTTTCTGTTTTCTCGGCTATTGTTGCTATTCACAGGAAATGTAGGCAGTGAAAGGGAAGTCTGGAGAGGTGTTCTTGGTTAGCACGAGGGACGATAGTGAGGGATTCAGTCTCGGACAGCAGAGATTAAAGATGGTCTGCCTTGTAACTATTTAATTATTGGTATGCCAAGTATGAAAACATAGCATGACCACACATAAACATATTTTAAAAGATATATTAAAGTTACACACACATATGTATGTACATTTTTGTATGTATAATTTCAGGACTAAGCTCTTTACATTGGGTAACCAATTGGTGGGCTTTTCTATCGGCAAGACTATTTTTCATGTACTCTGCATTCTTCTTTACTTGCCTATATTTATTTGTCTAGGATCATGGACTCATGGAATCTCCTTTTATGTCAGTATGTTCATAGGTGTCATTTCTGCTCAGGTTTTATTTGGCAGACCTGTGGATGGGATATCATGCGTGTACCTGGACAGTTCTAGAAGGTGAATTCTCATAGAAAATGTCCTGTTCCTCTGCCTCACACACTCTTTTGCCCACACTCCTACTATGATTCATGAGAGAGTTATATATAAGATGTTTTCTGTGTATATATCAGGTGGAACAAGACAACATATAGTCACTTGTTCTCTGAATTGTAATTGATCATTATTTTCTGTAACAGACTCCATCTCTTGCAAGGAGATGTTTATTTGATGACTGTTGAAAACTATAATTCATTATCTGTATAAAGATAATTATTTAGAATATAGTTAGAAATTATTCTGTTGTACTAGTGAGGTATTTCTAAATTCTCCTCCAATATCCATGACTTCACTAGTCCTTGGTAGTTTTCTAGGTTTTCAGGGCCAGACATGCTTTCACTTTTGCTCAGTGGCCTGTAAGTTCAATTTGAGAGTTCTTGGTTACTGTTCAGGTATGCATACAACTGTTATAATCTTACTGTATATTGCTGGTTATTGATTTTATTTATATGTGTCGTAGATAGTTATGATCATTGGTTACTTAGCTCACTTGTAACCTTCAATGACACTCTCCACCATGAATACTAGTCCTAGGGGAAGAGGCTTTCTGGTCAGGATCAGATGAGATCGAGCAATGCATTTCATAGTAGAATTTTACACACATTTCAGTAGAAATTGTCCTCAATTGTTCTTCTCTTCTACTGTTATCTCTTGTTGCATTTCCCCATCTTTAAATTGTTCTTTTCATTTAGTAAAGACATATATAAATAATGTAAACCTGGAAAATGGAAGTATAAGAAAGACAGTTGAGGTAAAGGCTGAACAACTGGTGAGTGGGGAGACCTAGACTGCATGGGAGCAGAGAGATCTCTGCGGAGTGCACACTGAAAGTGCACCCCTTGCCTTGCCCTGCCTTGCCTTGCCTGATCCAGCGACTGGGAACAGAAATTTAGAACTACTGTTCCCACCCAGTGGCGACTTCAGGACACAGAGCGGAGCCTGACCCATCAGCCACCCGGAACAGCGGCTCGTAGAAGCTGAGCAACTGGTGGGTGGGAGATCTGGGCTGCCGGGGAGCAGAGAGATCTCTGCGGAGTGCACACGGAAAGTGCACCCCCTGCCTTGCCTGCCCTGCCCTGCCTGAAACAGCGACCAGGAACAGATTTTTGGAACTTCTGTTCCCACCCGACGACTCTAGGCATAGAACAGGGTTTGGCCCACCTGACACCTGGACATGTGAAGATCCAGGGACACAGACCAGATACAAGGGAAAGGCAAGAACATATCACTGACAACAAAATGGCAAGAGGAAAGAGAAAGAGTATATCCCAAGGAAACCAAGACAATCAAGCAACACCAGAACCCAGCTCTCCGATAGTAGCAAACATCGGAATTCCAAACACTCCAGAGAAAGAAGACACAGACCTGAAATCATGCCTCAAGATGCTGATAGAGTTACTTAAACAAGAAAGGGAGGAAAAGCAAAAAGATTCAGAAGCTTTTAAAGAAGAAACAAGAAAAACACTCAAAGAATTCAAAGAACGAGACGAAAACAGAACCAAAGAAATAAAGGAATGGAAGAGGGAAATTAAAACAGAAATTGACACAATAAAGAAAGCACTAAAAGAGATAACCCTAGAGTCAGAACACCAAAAAAAGAAATCAGGAGTCACAGAAGCAAGCATTTCCAACAGATTACAAGAGATCGAGGAGAGAATCTCGGGGGCAGAAGACAACATTGCAAACATAGACAAAACAGCCAGAGAAGATGCAAAAAACAAAAAGCTCCTAACCCAAAATGTCCAGGAAATCCAAGACACAATGAGAAGATCGAACCTAAGGATAATAGGAATAGAAGAGGAAGAAGAGTATCAACTAAGAGGCACAGTAAATATCTTCAACAAAATTGTAGAAGAAAACTTCCCTACCCTCAAGAATGAGATGACCACGAGCATAAAAGAAGCCTTCAGAACTCCAAGCAGGTTGGACCAGAAAAGAAATGCCTCCCGACACATAATAGTAAAAACATCAAGTGCCCAAAGCAAAGAAAGAATACTAAAAGCAGTAAGGGAAAAAAGTCAGGTAACATATAATAACAGGCCAATCAGACTCACACCCGATTTCTCAACAGAGACTATGAAAGCTAGAAGAGCCAGGACAGACATCATGCACTCCTTAAGAGAGCACAAGTGCCAGCGCAAGCGGCTATACCCAGCAAAACTATCAATCACCATCGATGAAGAGATGAAGATATTTCAAGACAAATCAAAATTCACAAAATATGTGACCACAAACACAGCACTACAACAAATTATAGGTGGAAAACCCAATACAATGAGGGAAAATACAGCCTAGTGAAAACAAGAAAACTCCTAAACAAGAAAACTAAAAGAAGAAAAAGACACAGACACAACTCAACCCACAAAAGCAATAATGGCTGGAAACAGAAACAACGATTCCTTGATATCTATTAACATAAATGGACTCAACTCCCCAATAAAGAGACAAAGACTATCAGACTGGGTACATAAACAAAATCCAGCCTTTTGTTGCATACAGGAAACTCATCTCAAAGACAGAGACACACACTATCTCTGAGTAAAAGGGTGGGAAAAAACCTTGCAAGCACACAGCTCCAAGAATCAAGCTGGAGTCACTATTCTAATACCGAATAAAGTAAATTTCCAACCAAAAGTTATCAAAAAAGATAAGGAAGGACACTTTTTACTCATTACTGGAGAAATCTGTCAGGATGAACTCTCAATCTTTAACATATATGCTCCAAATAAAAAAGCACCCACATTCATAAAAGAAACCCTACTAAAGCTCAAAAAATACATCTTACCCCACATAATAATAGTGGGAGACTTTAATACCACACTCTCACCAATGGACAGATCAGGGAAACAGAAACTGAACAAGGACACTGCAAAAGTAGCAGAGACTTTGAACCAACTAGAATTAATAGATATATACAGAACATATTATCCTAAAGTAAAAGAATACACCTTCTTCTCACCACCCCACGGCACCTTCTCAAAAATGGACCACATGATTGGACACAGAATGAGCCTCCATTGATATAAGAAGATTGAAATACTCGCATGCATTCTCTCAGATCACCATGGTCTACGGCTGGTTTTTAACAACAACAAACACAACAAAAAGCCCACATACACATAGAAACTAAACAACGCTCTGTAAAACGATAGCAGGGTCAAAGAAGAAATAAAGAAAGAAATTAAGGATTTTCTAGAATTCAACGAAAACGAAAACACAACATACCCAATCTTATGGGATGCAATAAAAGCAGTATTGAGAGGAAAACTCATAGCCCTAAGTGCTTCCAAAAAGAAACTGGAGAGAACCTACATCAGCAACCTGACAGCACAGCTAAAAGCCCTAGAACAAAATGAAGAAGATATACCCAAAAAGAGTAGATGGCAAGAAATAATCAAAATTAGGGCAGAAATAGACCAAATAGAAACAAAAAGAAGCATTGAAAAAATCAACAAAACCAAGAGTTGGTTCTTTGAGAAAATCAACAAGATTGATAAACCCCTAGCCAGACTAACTAGAGGGCAAAGAGAAAGTATCCAAATTAACAAAATCAGAAAGGAAAGTGGCGACACAACAACTGAAACTCAGGAAATTCAAGAAATCATCAGATCCTACTACAAAAACTTATTCTCCACAAAATTGGAAAATCTGGAGGAAATGGACAAATTCCTAGACAGATACAAGATCCCAAAGTTAAACCAGGACCAAGTAAACCATCTAAATAACCCTATAACACCTAAAGAAATAGAAGAAGTCATCAAAAGCTTCCCAACCAAAAAAAGCCCAGATCCAGACAGGTTCAGCGAAGAATTTTATCAGACATTTATGGGGATATAACACCAATACTCTCCAAACTATTCCAAAAGATAGAATCAGATGCAATATTACCCAACTCATTTTTTGAGGCTACAATAACCCTCATACCTAAACCAAACAAAGACCCTACAAGGAAAGAGAACTTCAGACCAATCTCACTTATGATCATTGATGCAAAAATACTCAACAAAATCCTTGCAAAAGGAATCCAAGAACACATCAAAAAGATCATTCATCATGACCAAGTAGGCTTCATCTTTGGGATGCAGGGATGGTTTAACATAAAATAGTCCATCAATGTAATCCACCATATAAACAAATTCAAAGATCAAAATCACATGGTCATCTCACTAGATGCTGAGAAAGCATTTGACAAAATCCAACACCCCTTCATGTTAAAAGTCCTGGAAAAAACAGAAATCCAAGGCCCATACCTAAACATAATGAAAGCAATATACAGCAAACCAACAGCCAATACCAAACTTAATGGCAAGAAACTTGAAGCAATCCCACTAAAATCAGGGACTCGACAAGGCTGCCCACTCTCTCCCTACCTATTCAACATAGTACTGGAAGTCCTGGCTGGAACAATTAGACAGCAAAATAAGATAGAGGGGGATACAAATAGGAAAGGAAGAGATAAAAACATCACTCTTTGCCGATGACATCATAGTGTACTTTTGTGACCCCAAAAATTCCAGCAGAGAACACCTACAGCTGATGAACAAATTCAGCATTGTGCCTGAATACAAAATTAACTCAAACAAATCAGTAGCCTTCCTATACTCAAAGGAAAAACATGTGGAGAAAGAAATTAGGGAAAAAGTACCCTTCATAATCGTCACAAAAACTATGAAATACCTTGGTGTGACTCTAACTAAGCAAGTGAAGGACCTGTATGACAAGAACTTCAAACCTCTAAGGAAAAAAATTGAGGAGGCTCTCAGAAAATGGAAAGATCTCCCATGCTCATGGATTGGAAAAATCAACATCTTAAAAATGTCCATCCTACCAAAAGCAATCTACAGATTCAATGCAATCCCCATCAAAATTCCAACCCAGTTCTTCATGGAATTGGAAAGATCAATGTGCAATTTCATATGGAATAACAAAAGACCTAGAATAGCGAAATCCATCCTCAACAACAAAAAACATTTGCGGGAATCACTATCTCTGACCTCAAGCTATATTACAAGGCAATTGTGCTGAAAACTGCATGGTACTTGTACAGAAATAGGCATGTGGATCAATGGAATAGAATAGAAGATCCAAAAATGAGCCCTCATGTATGTGGTCACCTGATTTTTGACAAAGGAGCAGTGAACATGCAATGGAAAAAGTACAGCCTATTCACCAAATGGTGCTGGTCCAACTGGCACTCAGCATGCAAAAGAATGAAAATAGACCCTTTCTTATCTCCTTGTAGAAAGCTCAACTGTAAGTGGATCAAAGATCTCCACATTAAACCAGATACACTGAAACTATTAAATGAGAAATAGGGAAAACCTTAGAACACATAGGCCCAGGAGAAAATTTCCTGAACAAAACACCAATGGCTCAAGCTCTAAGGTCAAAGATTAACAAATGGGACTTAATGTGATTGCAAAGTTTCTGTAAGGCTAAGGACATTGTCAAGAAAACAGAAAGGAAACCAACAGAATGGGAAAAGATCTTTTTCAACACCACATCAGATAGAAGCCTAATATCCAAGGTATACAAGGAACTCAAAAAGCTAGACACCAGAGAATCAAATAACACTATTAAAAAATGGGGTACAGAGCTAAACAAAACATTTTCAGTTGAGGAACACCTGATGGCTGAGAAACATCTGAGGAAGTGCTCCACATTTTTAGCCATCAGTGAAATGCAAATCAAAACAACCCTGAGATTCCACCTCACACCAGTCAGATTGGCCAAGATCCAAAACTCAGATGACAACAGATGCTGGCGAGGCTGCAGAGAAAGAGGAACACTTCTCCACTGTTGGTGGGTTTGCAAGCTAATACAACCACTCTGGAAATCTGTCTGGTGATACCTCAGAAAATCGGATATAGTACTACCTGAAAACCCAGCTATTCCACTTCTGGGCATATACCCCAGAGACACTTTAATACACAACAAAGATATGTGCACCACAATGTTCATAGCGGCTCTATTTATAATAGCAGAAGCTGGAAGGAACCCAGATGTACTTCAGAAGATGAATGGATACAAAAATTGTGGTACATATACACAATAGAATACTACTCAGCCACTGGAAACAATGACTTAATCAAATTCTTAAGAGAATGGCTGCATCTTGAGAATATCATCCTGAGTGAGATAACCCAGTCACAAAAGAAGAGACATAATATGCAATCACTGATAGTGGGATGCTAACCCCAGAGGCTTGCACTCTTCCAGAAACAACACACAGACTGTATAAAGTCCAAGAAATAAAGAAAACAAAACAAAACAAAAAAAATTTATAAAACAAGAAAAAGTTAACTATTTCCATGTTACACTTTGTTTTACATGTACTTTATGCTCATTGTAACTATTAAGTTTTCAGGGCATACTATCAAACCTTTAAAAAAATCAAGTACTGACTATAAAATATATTCATATAGTTTTATGTAAAAATTATGTTAAAATCTGAAAAAAGTACTGACAAAAATGTATAATTTTAAGCAAAAAATGTTTAAAATCTGTACATTTATCTTTGTTTTGTAAAATAAAGTTGTTTAATTAAAAAAATAACAAAATACTAAAAGCAAAAAAAAAAAGAGAGTTGAAAGGGCTAAAAAGCAAATGAGAAAGATGGGTGAGGGAAAACTAGAATGCATTATATACATGTGTGAAAATGCAAAAAACTAACTTAGTAAACATACACACACACTAACACACATACACAAATACACATGCACACAAACACACACACATACACACATACACAAACACACACACAAACACACATACAAATACACACACAAACATACACACACACATACTAACACAAACACACACACAAACACACATACACACACACTCATACACACACACACACACACACACACACACACACACACACACACAGACAAAAGACAAAACCAAAAACAACCCATAACCACAGAAGCAAGAACACTGCAAAATGAAGATGGATGTTTCTCGTGGAATGACAGGATTTAATTTTGAAAATAATTTTATATCCAAAATTGTCTTAAAACACAATTATTATTATTAAAGTCTACATCAAATCAATCCTGTGGTTATTAGAAATTGCTTTTTTTACCTTAAAATCATTGCTATCATAATATAACAATAAACACATATGATTTTCCAGCACCAGTTTTTTTCTACCAAAAATATTTCTCTTGTATTGTTGTATTTCCCTATTTCAAGTTTGTTGGGAGTTTTTCTCTACTTCAGAGTCAAGAATAGTCAGAAAACAGAAAAGAACACTGGTGAAGTCTGCTTGACAGTAGCCCTGGGATATTCCCATCTCTTTCCCCTTCAGTAAATTTTAATTTATTGATTTAAAATTATGTGATATGACCTCATATTCTATTAAACTCAGAGAACTATGAGAAAGCTATTCAGGTGATGTCATTTTTAATTTCTTATGAAGCTTATTATCACATGTAACAGCAGTTATCAAGAGAAAGTTTTGCTAATATCAAACTCTGACCAATTGATATGATCTGCATTACTTGCTCATTACATCAAATTAGGAGTGGCACAAAGAGAGAAAAATCTTTTCTTATACAAAGAAATTTGATACTATGAAAAATGATATAGTGAATAACATGATTTTTTCTAAAACATAAAATTTTGACAGAATATGCAACACAAGCTAATTCATCCTGGAGCTGCAACACATTTCAATAATCATTATGGGTTATGGGCACACCAATGTCAAAAGTAATAATATTCTAACAGGTAAAATTTACTTAGGAATATGTCATCTCTTATGCATAAAGTTTTTCTGTATATAAATTAAAATATACAAACATAAGTCATGATATTCTTATTGTTGGCATTTTAGAGTCATTATGTTGCTTGATTCATAGAAGGTAAAGGATATGCAAAGGGCACATACATGGAAGAGAGTGACAGAAAGAGAGAGAGAGAGAAAAAGAGCGGGAACTGATGTGATGTAATTATGAAAACTAGCCCGTTTACCCATGGGTGACTTGAGACTGCTTGCAGTTTTTTATTCAGCCTTTGCTCTAGCCATTTAAAGGAAACATTAACCTCTCTCTGAGAGATCAGAAATGGAGCCAAAGTGGCCAGATTTCATGATACATGCATTGATCTGGGAGAAGAGATGTCGGGAGAGAACAGTACTTCCCATCGAGAGGATGTTATGATGGAGAAATGGAGCTGCTGCTGAAAGGCTACTGCTAATCACATTAAAGAACTCCACTCTACCACTTACTCACACTCAGCCACACAATTTTATTCAAGTGCACACCATAATTCATTATCTTGTTTACAACTGGGCTCTTTTCTATGTTTTCAACGAGGTGCTTTAGTCCCTTTCAAAACTGTTTCTAACCGTCTTTCAAACCTCTGCTAATAACTGAATCTATATTTCTTCTAATATATCTATTATCATGTGCATTCTGTTTTTCAAATAATCAGTACTTTCAATATAAAAAACAATGATTTAACCTCTTTTTAATTATATCTACATAATATGTAATACATACCATCAGATAATGTATATGCGTGTGTAGCCATTTATGTGTATCTATATCTCTCTATATTGCACATATTCTAAGTATATCAGTTTATATTTATTTCAATGAAAATGACCTGTCTATATCATACACAGTACTCAGTAAGTTATCTATGATCAATATTGATCCAAGTAGTTTGAATTTTAAAGCAACTTTCCCCTCTCCCTCTCTGCTTCCCTCTCCCTTCCCCCTCTCTTTACATAGTACTTAATACAGAATGGTAATTCCTATATTTTCTTTTCCTCTATCTTGGTTCAATTTGAATAACTCAGCTTGGATAGTTTTCCAACTACTTTATGTAACAGTGCTTTGATAAAACAAATGTTTTGGTTTCTTTGTTTCTTTTCTGAAGTTATAGTGTTGAAAAATAGAAACCAACTGAAACAAACATACAGAAAAATAAGTTATTATATGAAAAAGATGTTTTTTTTTTTTACTTTCATTGTTGGCTTTATTAGTTAGAACTAAATTTACTCTTTACCTTATAGGTTACAGGTCATATTTTTTAATACTTTTGGAGATTAATTTTTATTTCTATGTACATAAATAATATATTCCATTCAGTAAATTTACTTTTGCTTTGCTTTTTACTCCCGTTGGGAGGGGGAGCAGGAGACAGCTATTTCAAAACTATATAATCAAGATTTTAATAAGATATTAGCAGAAAATTAGAGGGTATCGGGTTATAAATAATCAATACTTGATTGATCTTCAGTCTCAGCTTTCATATTCTTCTTGATGTTGGTTATGACCAGGTGAGAAACTTCCATGTAAAATGTGTGTTGGATAGTACGGGAGATTTTACAGTTGTTTAGGAATATAGTGTTCTGAATGTGTTTAATGTCACAGAGTACAAGTTATTCTAAGCTAATTAAAATTAACTGCCAAGTCTTTGTTTAGCCAACATGAACAGTATTTGCTTTGCCCCTTGCTCGATAATATAACATAGTGATTTACTATTGTCAAGCATTTGGCCTATTATGTTCAGCCCCTTCAGGGATCAACTATCTCAAGCCTGAGTGAAGAGTTGACCTTTCTAGTAATAGCAGTATCTACTTCAACAGAAATACGTTTTACATGATGGATTTTCTGGTTTGATTGATGTACTGAATGGGGACCTAAGCAGTCAAGTAATGCATGAAGCCTATGAACATTCGATGTTCTGCTGTGGAGAGTCACAGAAACTTTGATGACGCTGTCTTTAAGATCTCCTTTGAATGTGAACACAGCTTCTATTAATGAAGACTACATATTCTTATTGTTTATATTTTTTACTTGATATGAATAAAGGTAACAAATGAAGATAGAGACAAAGTATTATAATAATCTATTTAACTGGTTAAATTGAATAATTTTTTATGCCATAAAATGTTTAAACATTTTCTTATGGAATTTAAATTTGTTACTTATCTTTATTTGGTATTTATTTTTATATAGGAATATAATTTAAACCGAGACAAAGATGCGTTTCAAATTAAAGCATTCAGAGTAAGACCAAAAGATAACTCTTACTTACACTACTTGGTTTCTGTCAGCAATTATGCAGCATTTCTCCCTTATGTGCTTTCCAACCAGTAAAAGACGCTGCCAATAGAAGTTTTCATCCCCTCCCTGCTTTTGCTCCATACTTTTATGATGAAACATAGCTCGAGCCATTTACTTTACTCCTTCTACAAGACTCTGGTATAGGGAGGATATAAATGTTAGATGATATTTTCTGTCTGTGTTCATCAGATATAAATGTACCATTTACTTTACTAATTATAAATAATGAAGTGAATAGTCTTGAACATGATTTTCTTTGCTCTGGGTAACGTTCAGAAATTACCAACTTTAAAACTTTAGAAAAACAATGGTCATAGTAATCACACATGCACACTGCAGAGTTATTGACATATGACAATACAGTTTAGAACAATTTCTACCTCAGCTGGCGGTACATGACAACCTGCATATTCCCATTCTTTCATGATATTTGATGATACTAGTTTAATTAATGTTGACCATCTAATTAATGGTAAAAATGTTTTCTGATTGAGTTTTTATTTTCATAATATTTGGCATGTTTTAGTATATGTGTTGACTGCCAGGGTTTTTCTTTAATGGGTTATGATATTCACTTGCTTGCTAATTGAGGAAATTTTTAATTGTATTTCTTTTATTTTATTGATGAGAATTCTTTTGTTACTTTGTTGAAGTATTTTCCTTCAATCTGGCATTGCAAATTCTGCCATTATTATCTTCTATCATTCACAATGATTTAGGTCAAATATTTGTCATTTGCTTTGTGATTTGTATCATTATTTTACTATTTTCATCGAAGAAATTTATTTTTTTTATTTTTAAGTCCTAAATAACAGCTTCATTATTTTGAAATCTTTTTAAGTGCTCATTAATGTTAGGATTTTTCTGCAAGTGGTATTCACTTTTGTATTGTAATGAGCTAATATTTTTACTTTTTTTCAATCCAGATGCCATATTGCCACATCTGACTTTGAAAATCATGTGACCTCTTGTGATTACTCTACACTCCCTATGCATGTCTCTTAACATCTTCCTTCTATGCTACTGAGTTCTCCAAATACTCCTAAAGAACATGGAACTTGTATCTGATCTGGAACTATAGTTTCTACACACATAATAAATCATACAAAACAGACTGCATTTTTATTTTAGCCATGAGTAATGGCAATAGCCTCAGATGAGAAGATACCAGACCTCTTATGTGAGATGTAGTTCAGCATAGTACTTAAATAAGGTCTTTCATCTCTCTAAACATAACTTTTATGATTCTTACATATAACTGAGCTATTAGAGTTTTATTATTTGGTCATATAAAATCTAAGCATATCAAGTTCAAATAACTGGAAAGACATTGTTCTATCATAATCATACATTGGTCACTTGCACAAATTACATGCGATTTGAGAAGCCATATAACTGTAATTTAACATGATGTCAAAACATCTTTTGCTCATTTTGTCTTTATATTATCCAGACTTTTTATTACTGTGGCAAACATGTGAGAGAAATAAATTAAACTTGAAAAGATTTATTCTGGCTTATGGTTACTGGTGATGTAACTTTTGATGTAATCCTTGGATGTATTGCTGTAGATGTGCCATGTGCTTGATTATTATTTGTTTATTTTTGGAAGCAAGTGAGCACATGCTCAAATCCTCCACCAGCATCTTCCAGCAGAGAGACACACAATCACAGGCCCTGAGTTTATGGTACATCATCTAACATTATGTTCCAGTGAAGAATTTATTCTTCCTTCCACTAGTTCTCACCTGCATTTTTTCTCATAGTGCTGTAATATGAATTCATCAAGGAACTGATATATTTATTAGGTGGGTACACTTAACATTCAATCACTCCACAAAACTGCTCTGTGTTGGCAACCAGTTCTCTGTATGAGCCTTCTAACAACATGTCAGATTTTCAAAACGCAAACCATCGCACCTTTCATTTTCAAAGACTTATCTATATCCTACAGTGTAAAATATAATTAACCTATCTTCAGAGTTCCCATTTTCAAAAGGTTCAGCATTTCTATAAGTCCACACTTAAGACTGTCAAAGAAAAATCTTAATGTCAGCTCTTATAACCCATATTTTTCATAATGCACTATTTCAATACCAGCATCAATGGAGAATGCCTGGGTCTCTTGTCATTTGAATCAGTAACCTCGCCTCTTTGAATAATGGTTGCAGTCACCTCTCAGCGTCTTTTACTTTTTTGGGGAAACAATTCAGTAAGTAACCTTAGCAGTACTTTATTCTTCAAAAGAATGCTTTTAAATACATTTATTATTTTATATGTCTGGTGGTTTCATTGAAAACACACTCATAGTCTCATACATATGCATGCTAGGTCAGCATTCTGCTTGGAAGATTTAGAAGATATGCTCATGTGTGTGTGTGCGCGTGTGCGTGTGTGTGTGTGTGTGTGTGTGTGTTTGTGGTCTTTTTGGAAATCTTTTGTCACTGGGAATGAGTTTTGGAACTTTAAAAGCCCACATCAGGTCCAGTGTCTTGCTCGCTGTCTGTTTCCTATATGCACTTAAGAATGTATAGCTCTCAGCTGTTCCTCCAGCACCAATTGTGGCTGCTTCCCGAATGAAGATAATGGACTCTGAGAAGCCCTCAAGTAAATGGTTTCATTGGTAAGAGTCACCTTGGTCATGTGGCTATTCACAGGAATAGAACACTCTTCAACAGGTGTTCATTGAGACTTGTTAGTATCTGCAGATCTTTTCTATTTTTCTAGTGAAGAGTGCTTGGCTTCTCTTACTACTACCAAATTGGACCAACAAAACTTTGCTGGCTCCCAGCTTAAATCATATTTCCTTTCTAACCAAACTTTACACACACACACACACACACACACACACACACATCCCACAAAATTTATTTATTCCAATCTGGATAAAAGTAATCAGAAAGACCCATGCCATTGCTTTATTGTTGAACCACTTAAAATGTCCTCTCAAGATACTTACAAATGTCGACAAACTCTTTGTCACATTATCGAAAGAATGATTTTCAGTAATACTGTTCCTGTAGTTCCTTTTTTCTTGTGAGCTTTTCAGAGAACTGTTTTTATTCTCTCCTTTTCTCTCTACATTCTGTCTTCATGAGGTCATTCTGAAAAGTGTCCCCTATGTCCATTTTTGGCATTCTAAGTTTTCATTAGCTCACTTCTTAAAGATCATTTTAAAGGACGCTAAACCATAATTTCAGGCTCATAAGATGATTCCTCTTCATGGTACCAAGGTTTACTGTTAATCAGTTTTATTTTTATTTTTTTGTTATTTTTGCTGTGGTGAAACAAAATACCTGACCTAAACAACTCATAAGGGGAAAGATTTACTCTTGTTCAACAATTATGGTCAGGATTCTTCATATGAACTTAATGTGCAGTTGGGCATTCATTCAGAGAGTATATTCTGGAACAAAGTACCTGACTTCATTGCAGAGACAGCTAGAGAGGAAAAATAAGTGAGCCATGGTCAAGACGTAATCTTCAAAGGAACATTCCACAGTGTTTTTCTTTCTCCATCTGAGCTCCAACCGTGAATGTCCATTGCTTCCAGTAATATCATTCAATTCTATTTTGAGACCATGAAAAAATTAATCCAATTCATGGGGTCACAACCATTGAAATACAATCACTTCAAAAATCCT